>NC_079295.1:43752205-44055235 GCF_023638135.1 Falco biarmicus | reverse complement strand
GATAAAGAATTAATTTATTTATCTCTAATCTGCTTGTTTGCTTGCTGGTGCTTAGCTCTATTTGGAGTGCTGGGCTGCCTGCAGTGTGGATTGGAGACCTGCCATGGCAGGGGCACTGGGGGGTGGGAGAGCCCTGCTGTTCGCAGCACTGGGTGTGCGGGGCAGCTATTGCAATGTCAGTGCTTCTGACTACTGTTGCTTTCAGTTAATCCTCCTTTTCAGAAAGGAAATAGCTAATAAGTTGTAGATGCCTTAGGAGTAGGTAACGGGTGCAAAGCAAAAATCTGCTAAAACAGTAGTAATTTCTGAAGTGTTGCATAGAGGTTTTTTGTATGTATTTAGTAGCAAATTACCATTTGAGTGTATGCTGTTGTTGCTTCTCCAAAGTTGGCTGAAGTTGGCATGAGATGTCTATTTGAAACTGTCATTGCTATGCGACTTTGTTAGAAGGGTTGTACAATGTAGTGGTTGGCACTCTCTTTCCACTTGCAACACGATGGATTATGTTCAACAGGAACTATTTTAATTGGTTTCCACTCTGTGTTATGTTAAAACTCTGCTGCTAGATGTAGAAACCCGTGACATATGTTTTGTTTGCTCCTGAAAACATACACTTTATTCTGCTTTGGTCATTCAAATTCATTTATGTGATTGTCAGCTGAAAAAAATACTGCATTTGGCAGCACTTCAGCAGCAAGACAGCTTCCTGTGGCCCAGGACTATAAACTGTATAATTTGGCCAGGGGGGGCTGTGAGTTACAGAAATGAAAATTCCTTCTCTGACAGCGTTCATTGCTTAGCACACAGCGGTGTGGCTGTTGGAAAGGGCCGGCACCGTGGGGAGGGTCGGGAGGCAGTGCTGGCTCGGGGCCCGCTGCGGCCAGGACCAAGGATGGGTTTTGCAGCTGGCCTGCGGTGCAGGCAGCACCAGCCGGGGCGGTGGGCGTTGCTGGTGGGCGGTGGTTGGAAAGCTGCTGCCAGTTGCCCAGCTCCTCTTTCCTGGAGCGCCCAGTTATGCCGAATGCGCCCCCGTGGCAGGTTGCTCCGAGTTGTGCTGGACGTCAGGTCTTTGCCAAGGTTAGGTGTGTTGTCTGCTGGGGGAGAAGGCAGGTGGGAGGGTATTTCTGTGGTGGTGAGCCTGAAGTTTGTAATTCTCTTCAATGTGATAGCTGGTTAGAAAATAACCAGTAGTCATAGCTTCTGTTAATTAACTACTAAGAGTTAAATAAATGTTGTTGGAAAAACTAGTCTGTGTTTATTTGGCACAGCTTTCTCCAGAAAAGGCTGGTGCTAGTTGGTACATGCTCGATTTCTGTGCATGTCTACAGCATGGGTTTACGTGGGTTTTTTTTCTCTGTATTGATTTTCATGATTCATTGAACATGATCTAAGCAAAAAGCATACTTAAATGACACCGGAGACAGCTGTCTGTTAAAGTGGGACATTTATATATGCTGTAATGGCGCCAGGCTTTTTTCCATTACTTTAACAAGTAACACACACCAGTAATATTTCTTTGTTTAATTTCCTTTTCTAGGTCACTGGTATGTCACCTTTGTTTTGTTTAAGAGCTATGGTAAATTCTTACTCTAGATTTTCATATCAGTTTTGTTCCTGTTATTTTTCTGATAATCCTTTTTGAGGTTCTTTTGAAGTGGAAAGTGCTTTATATTGTCTTCGGGAGTCTGTATGAGGGACTCTTTCCCCCCCCCCCCCCCCCCCCCTTCCCCCCCCCCCCATCCCCAGTAGAGCTGTTTTGAAAGGTGCATGTGGGACGTTTGGATACAAGCAGAAATGTATAAAGCTCTGGAAGCTGGTGTGTAGCTTTTTCCAGTTTTAATCTATCCCTCTTCTTTGTATGGCTAGCTGAAGTTCCAGATGTTGTTTTGGCTTGGAGATAGTGAATAGGGGAAAAATAAGCATTCTTAATGTTAACAGAGTCAGACTGGCTGGTTCTGTGCTGACAGGAAAATGGAGAGATAAAACCTCCATTAGTGGTGCATGCGCTGCCTAAGTAGCCAATAAAACAATGCCGTCTTCACTGGAAATAAGTCCCAGATTGGCAATGATCAGTGCCAACTGCAAGAGGAGACAGCTGCAGAGGCTGAGAAGTATTAAAGTAAAACTAAACGTTAATACTTGGGTAGCAGTGGGGTTTTGTTTGGGTGTGCAACACCCCACGCCCCCCTTTTTTAGTTAAAAGTTAATTCTTAGCTCCGTTTTTCCTCCCACCCCCCAGACATACATCTAAAGAGTCCTGCTTGCCTACTTCCAGCAGCTGGCTGTGGGGGTGGGGGTGCAGAGCCAGGGTGAAGGGATGTCAGTGAAATGTCCGTTCAGGATCAGATGGCTTTATGGCTCTTAACTCCATCAGTTTTGTCTTGGAGCACCAGTGTGGTTTTTGAAGCTCGTTGCCCTGATGAGCTCCACTTATTACGAGTCGCAGAGTGGTTTGGGCATGCATGTGCTGGATTCCTTCTGGAGGAAACTAAGCTGCAAGCTCAGTTTCTTGTGTGTACCAAATGTGCTCCATCCTGGAACGTGGGTGTAAAGGTCTCAGCCTCCTGGACAGCTTTGAGCCACATGTGGTGGCAGCAGCTTCCAGTAGAGGGACTGGGCTAAATCCACTCTGAAGTAAAACTGCTGAAATGCTTGTTAGCAGTATATATGGTGACCGCGAATGCAATTTCTGGAACTTGTCTATAGGTTATATGTATAATGGTCTATCCGTTTTCCATGTTATATTAATTATATAGATATGCTGTGTCCTGTGTCTCTTCCTGACCTGTTCTTCCTGTCATGTCATTTCTAAAATGTATGAGCAATTTATTTTTAAATGATTGCTGCAGTTGTGCTCGTTTCCTCAATTTTTCTTTTCTTTTTTTGCATGGTTAAGACTAGGAAATAACAGTTGCTGGTCAGTGGCCTGCTCCCCCTGTCATCTGTCCCTTCCAGCGTGGTGTAGTTGTCCTTCAGGGTGTTTTGACCTCTGTGAGCAGTTCTTGTAAGAACTCTTGGTTCACTTGCCTTGTTTAATACTATAAGGCTAAAAGTTAATAGTGCTGGCACTGATTCATCGAAGTTACAGAGGAGCCAAGCTTTTACAGCTCCTCAGGTACCAAAAGTCTTGTGTGTTTGCTGCTCAGAACTGGGATAAACTTCTCCATGTCACAGTTTGTGTAATTTATTGAAACAAGGGTTTGGCTTTGTGGGTGGTTGAGAGGGAACAGGTGTGTGTTGGTGTAACAGAGTAAGAGATACTTGGAGTGTGTATAGTCTTGGCCAGTTGGACGTGCAAGCTAACATAGGCTAGGATTGTAATGATTTAACCCTTTTTCCCTTGTTTGCCACAGAGGTGGGAGTACATGTCTGGAGCTGGCTGGCTGACCAGCTGTGGTTGTATAAGCATTGCCTGATGCCCCAGAAACACCATCCTTAGAAATCCTACAGGACTGGGCCTTAGGAAGAGCTTCAGAATAAACGGGCTGTTGCACATTTGCTGGAGGAAGATACAGAAGGAAAATCTGGGTGTAGGAGACTCCTCTGCCTACCTTTATGCTTCTCTGCATTCCTTTGCTTGGCTGCCTGGAGGCAGCAGTGGGGTGTCTTGCTCATGTGGTTCATGATTCAAGCCAAGCCCAGATGTTTTCATGCCTGGTCTGACCTATTTTCTGAGAATAATTTTGGATGCTTTAGTCCATTTTATTGTGGTTTCCATACTGTCTAGTCCAGCTGAAGCTGAGTCCTGGCCCAACTGAATGCTTGTAGGCAGGCATTGCAGCTACTGCTTTATCTCTGCAACCATGTTCCTGCTAACTCCAGAGCACTCACATCCACAATGGTGAGAACCTGAGGGGGGGGGGGGGGGGCGGGGGTTGTTGCTATTTGAGTGGAAAGTTTTGCAGCATGAAACTCAGAAGAGTCTGTCTTGTGGCCAGGAGATAGGTGAACACTTGACAGATCCCTGTGGAGGTAGATCTGGCCTTGCTGACCGACAATTTCCATTTCCACTGAGTAGCAATAAAGACAGGGAAACCTTTTCATACTGACTGTTGGACGTTTTCATCAGTATTATCACCTGCGCTCACATGTTGATGACAATTAACTCTCCAGGGCATCCAAAGTGTAGTTGCTTGTGCCATTAACAATGCTTTTTGGCCATTTTGTAGGAACAGTTTCCGTAGGGGTAGTATATTCACTGCTTTAACTTGTACATTCTCATCTCAGAGGCAAATAGCTTTATGCCAAATAACATCCTGACATTGGGGGGGGTGGTGGTGGAAAGTGGTGTGGTCACCTGCTGTGTATGAGCAAGAGCTGTCTTTTCTTGTGTTCTTTTCGGAATGATCTCTTACTCCATCACTTCCCATTAGTGAGGAAGTCTATTATACTAACAGTCATGGCTGGATCCTCTATGTGGAGGAAATTACCAGTGGATGTATGTCATAAACTCACTGTAATTGTATGGCTTTTCTCTGTGATCATAGATGGGTTGCTCTTAGGCAGTCCTTCATTCAGAGATCCAAAGCTAGACTTGTCTGTAAAGAGAGTTTTAGCTTGCATTTTACTTCACGTTTGCAGCTAGGAGTATGTGTGAGGTCAGCCACGGTACTTTAGCTGTTAAATAGTAATTTGATTGATTTGTTTTGGCATCTGTAACAGCAATTAAAACAGAAGTCTGGCTAAATATGTGGAACAGTTTCTGAACATATACAAGTAAGGTCAAGTTTGGCAAGGTCGTGGTGAGATGCATGAATCTCAAAGCTTACAGCTAAATAGGTGGAAAGGGAACACTTAGAACAGCTCTGGACAGAAGTGTCAAAATTGTATATATTTGGAATAAATTTGACATAGGGAGAGGTGACAAGATGCCTGGTTATTAGGCTGAGGGTTGCATAGTATGACAATGATGAACGTTGGTTGTGACTATGAAAGAAAGGGTAGTTCCATTACCAGGAGGGACACAGATGTTTTTCTGTGAGATCAAGATAGACGCAGCCAAAACGGCAACTAAGGAATGTCAGGACAGAGTAGTTTGGAAAAAAAGATCCGAAGCTGTTTTAGCATACAGGTTTGACTGTTAGCTGGGTTAGTGCTGGCATGTGAGGCTGCAACAGGTAACATGTGAGTGGAATGGGGACCTGTGGTGGAGGTTGCAGGGTGTTATAAAGGAAGCTTCAGGTGAGAAAGGAAGACAGCCTGTAGGATGCATTGAGGGAGCTAGGGCGGAGCAAGGGGAAAGGATCATGGTGGAGGGTAAGAACAGAGGGTAAAGCTGTGGCGTGAACAGCAGCATAAATAACTTTAAGGTTAATGTCATCAGTGTGTGGGGAGCAGAAATATCATTGGAGAGTTCTAGGATGGAGAAAAACCCCAACTGTTCTTTACTAGTTCCTTAATCTCAGTTTTGGATTACATTCATTTGGATTACATTCACTTTAGTGGTGACTGACCTTCCAGTGTTAGGCTTCTAGATTTAATGAGGTTCTGCATGCCTCTGCGCCGTAGCATCCAACGTACGTAATGTCAGTGGAAGAAGAAAGGTTGCAGACCACCGTGCCTGTAATATAACTTGGGTTTGTCTGTACTTTGTATTTAACAACAGAATAATAGGGTTCTGGCTTGTCCAAACAGGCAATACTAAATTGTAGGACAATATTGTTAAAAGTCTGTGGTGGTATAATATAATCTCTGAAGAATTTTACTTTCTCGTGCAGCAGGGTGTTTCCTTCTTTTCTGGATTGCTAATTGCATTCAGCTTTTTGGACTCCAAAGTAGTAGTTAATGAAAGGATCTGATGAGATGAAAGGCTGTGCAGCAACACGTGCCTATGAAGTGTTAGGAACTCCCGTTCTCAGTCTGATTGTTCTAAAAATATTTTGTTAATTTGTATTTGGCTTCCTTTGCCTTGCTGACGTTTGGGAGGGAGCAGTTAAGCTTTAAGCGGCATACAAAACAAATGCAGGACTTTATCACATCCCTTAACCTTTCCCAATTTGTAGCAACCCATCGCTCTTGAACAATGCTGTTCTAATCCCAGCGTAAGCCGTGAGCAATGAGCTGGAGGTGCAGAGCTCTCCCGGAGCCCCGTTACTGCTCCGTGGCCCTCGCTGCCCGTGGGGCCCTGTGGAGTGGTGCTGTGCCGGGGTGCTGGCGGTGCCGTCCGTGGTGCTGTGCCGGGGTGGTGCGGCTTTATTTTGATGAACAGCTGTGTGTTTGCTCTGTCATGCTGGAGTTATATTATTCTGCCAACGCAATGAAATGGATGGAGAAAAAAAAAAAAAAAGCTAATTTTTATCAAAATACCACGAGTTGCATTCTGGTTAGGATACTTGAACTAAGGGACGTAAGTACTGTATTCTTGTGGTAAGGACCCTTTGGAAATAATTGTAGAGATGCAGATTTCCCCAGGCTGGCAAAATCCTGCTGGGATTATTGATTTGCAAATGCGGGTCCTGGCTGCTGGTGAAATCCCCACACAGCCCAGGGTCACCAAAGAGTCCTGCGGCAGTGAGGGAGCTCCCAGCAGCTCCCTCCATTCACTCAGAGTTTGGCTCTGAATAATCCTGCCTGATAACATCAGCGGCTGAAAATAAAAAGCATTTGCACCTCTGAAGGTCCCTGCGTATGGAAAACACAGAACCAGACTGTAGTGAGAGGCTGCGTAATTAATACTTTTTTTATCTTTCAGCAGGGCTTGCCTGAGAGAGAGATGGTCTTTAAATGCTGTTCACATATGATAATCAGACCCTAGCTTCTCTACTAAGAGAAAAACCAAAACCAAACCAAACCCACAGAAACACCCCATGGCAAAGAAATAAGTATTTAAAATTGTTGTAAAGAAAAAAGAGGGGGGAAACTAGAAAAAATACAGGTTTGGTTTTTTTTTTTGAGGAAAAATTAGGACTTTTGTTGGCGAGACTGAAGCTGAGAACTTGTTTTCAGAAATGTTTGTTCTGTGTTGGCTGAAGTGTTCTGGAAGAAACTTTCAACAGGCAATCTGTAATACTTAAATAGTTAATAAAAAGGTTGTTTAAAATTCCTAATCTGAGATTAATAATCATTGATCTCATTTAGACTGTAATTTCAACTGTCAGGTTTTCGTTGAGATTATAGTGCAGTTCTCTGGAAGAGTTAAACCAAGCTGTCGGACAGGGCCGTGTGTGGATATCCACCATCGCAGTAGTGTACGCAACCGCCACGCAGCCTCCGACTTCTGCAGGGCTTGACGTAGGTGCAACGGTTCCGAGACCTGGTTTCAGTCCAACGTGATGATGTAAGGTGTTTGACTATCTGGTAAAATTGCAGTGCGGGGAGATTTTCTGTCATCCTGTCTTGCAGGTCACCTTCTGAAACTTTCCCGAGGTAGGGGGGTTTAGGTTTTCAAGGGCAAAATATTATTTGGGGATGTGCTGGTAGTTTCTCTTTACGTGGTCTCACAAAACCAGCAAGGCCCAGCCTGCTGACCTAAGCCTGCATCGGGAGGGGGAGCTGCAATTGCTTGAAGAAAGGAAAGTGAAAGCGAGTAATAAAAATAAGAGCTTTGGTTTAGATTGAAAACAAAAAAAAAATCCTAGAGGAATGTTCTGATGAAAAGATTTCTTTACTTGGCAGATTATTAGGATTTTGCTTTAAAAAGTGTATTTTACTTGGAGAGCTAAGAGGGTGATTGTTACAAACTTGCCGTCTGTCTTGCTAATTCTCTTGTGGGGACTGACTTTTCACTGTGATTTTTTTTAATTTGTTTTTGTTTCTTTGGGGGCTGTGGGGAGGGATTTTTTTTGTGGTGTGGGTTTGGGTTGTGTGTTTTTTAATCAACCTAAGATTTTGCTGCCACTGAAGCAATGCTTGTCTGTGCTAGCACAGGCAATGTTGCACTGCTGGGCTGAGCCTTGCATGTTTAGTCACAGTGAAAACTAAAGAGTGTGTGGTCTGATCAGTGGCCTGATCCAGCTTACACCATGTCCCTGTGATCACTGCAGCCAAGAGGAGGAGCAAGACCCTGCGTAAAGTGATGGCAATGACCTGAGGACACAGTTGGACAGCCAGTTTTGGCACTGCTGTGTCTTAGATGGCGTACAGTTTCACAACCAGTTTGGACCAAATAAAACGTGACTCTCGTTCTGTGTCAGACTACATGCCCTTTCTGTGCAGATGTGATTTAAGCTGTGTTTCTGCCCATACTTCTTGTTTTCCTCACCTGTCAAGATGGACGCACTGGGGATGTGATACAAGCGGTGTTTGATAGGCAGTTTTGAAACGCATGCAAGCTCTGAAAGTGTATTCCTCCCCAAATTTCTTCATCACATACTGCACAGATAAAATCTTTAATAATTTACATTGCTAGCTGGATGAAAGCAGGCCAAGTCTCAAAGAGGCAGAATTTGAGTAGGTTAAAAGTAGCTGTTATTGTGTGCATTTTGGGGTTGTGTGGTTATTTTCTTTTTCCTAAAGAATGCAGAAACAGCTTTTACAGGCCATTTCTGATAATTTGTCAGTTGAAAATACTTGTGTTTGGGTCTTATTCACAGTTGGTGGATAAATCCAGGTTTTCTGTTTAGATTAGAGGGAGTTTATATCTTGATTGGAAGTTCTGCACTGAGATCTGACAGCAGATGCTGGCTTCTGAGAGAGAACAATTCCAGGGGGAAAAGTACTGTGTCCTGCAGCAGGATTTGATAGGGGTATTTTCCTTGTCTCTTACACCCAAGGCCCCAGCACAAGTTAAGTCTCCAGATGTTAATGCAAATTGTCTCCACCTTGTGTGGGCATTTGGAATGGCCTTAGCAGAGTGAGTGGTATGAAGATTGTCTACAACTTTGAATTGTTTCTTATAGGCAAAATGTCTAAGAAACTTAATGTTGCAGCTGTGCAGTGGAGCCTTTTCCATGGCAATTACAGAATGCAGTGCTCCTCTCTGGTAACAACTGTCTGTACGGCATGTAATAATACCTGTGTAGCAATAAAATGTATGTAGTATAATAAAATAACATCTTTGGTTTTATGTGAAAGTTGTGAGAAGCCACACAGTAATTCATGTATATCTGACAGTGTCTCGAGCTGATACCTACTCGATGCCTCAGGCACATACATTGTAGGCTGAAGCTACTGTGTGCTTGACTGTTCACTTGACTGTCTCATGAAACTGCTTACAAATTCTGTTAATTTGCCCATATAAACAAAACCATGTGTAGCTGGTTTTTTGCACATGTGGAATTGAATACTTAACTTTCAAGATGCTCACAGTGATGACACGATCAGTGAACCATATGTAGTAACTTGGTGAATGAGCATTTTTAAGGGATGTTGCTGTGGGCAGGCTCTGCAGAGGAAAACTGTTCCATGGTTCTGTGCTAATCCTTGATAGCTGCCCGTTTCCTCGTGCCCAATCTGACCCTGCCCTGGTGCACTTGAGGCTGTTCCCTCTGGTCCTGTCGCTTGTTACCTGGGAGCAGAGCCCGACCCCCCCTGGCTGCAGCCCCCTTCCAGGGAGCTGTAGGGAGCGATCAGGGCCCCCCTGAGCCCCCTCCTCTCCAGGCTGAACCCCCCCAGCTTCCCCAGCCGCCCCCCATCAGGCTCGTGCCCCTGCCCGGGTCCGGCCACGCTCCAGCACCTCAATGTCCTTCTCATAGTGAGGGGCCCAAAACTGGACCCAGGGTTCAAGGTGCAGCCTCACAGGGAGATGATCACTGCCCTGGTCCTGCTGGCCACGATGTTTCTGACACAGGCCAGGATGCCGTTGGCCTTCTTGGCCACCTGGGCACGCTGCCAGCTCACATTCAGCTGGCTGTCGACCAAGACCCCCAGGCCCCTTCTCCCCAGGCAGCTTTCCAGCCGCTCTCCCCCAGCCTGCAGCGCTGCAGGGGGCTGCTGTGACCCAAGGGCAGGACCCAGCACTGAGCCTCGTTGAACCTCACACAACTGGCCTTGGCCCGCATACAAGGTTGAGTCTACCTGCTCACCAGCTGACCTGCATGGGGAAGCTGGTGTTATTTTTGGTCTCTTCTGTGCCTCGTGCATCCTGGGCCTTCAGCTGGTCTGCTTGTTCTCCGGGGATTGCCCCTGTTGTGGGCACAGGAGAGCCTGCCTACCCTTCCATTACAGGAGGGGCTCTATGTGTGACTCATGCCTTCCCCATCCCACTTGGGAAGGAGTTGGTGCTGCTTCTGGATCACTTCTTTGCATAGGTAAGATATTTTTTTTTTCTCTCCTGGAGAAGTGGCTGTGTTGTCCCGCTGCTTAAGGTTAACTCAGAAAGTTTAGAACGGTCTGGTTATTTTGTGCAAGGTATACTTTGTATATGTTAAGCTGACAAGTTTAGGCTGTAATCAGAGAAGTACACAGCCATTCTTTGAGCAAGGGCAGTCTGGCACAGTTACGCTTTGAGGAAACAGTTAATAAGGATACTTTGAGGATGTTTCATATGCATTGCCAGCTTGGCAAGAAGGCTGAAGATCCATGTATCCTTAACTGAACTACTCTCATTATAATACTAAAAATCACACTCCTAGGTCAAAAAGACCCTTGCCCAGGTGAAGACCCCTCCCTGAGCGTGCGTAATAGTAAAAATAGTTGTGTAACCATATTATAATAATATGTAAATTACTAACCTCTCATTGTAAAGAGGATGGATACTAACTCTGCAGTTTTTGTGTATAAATTTATTGTGGGAAGTCCCATCTGGTGGGCTTGCTTTGGGGAATATCACCTAGGCTCAAGCTTTGTGCAAACCTGAAATAAATAATGTCTTACTGTGTAAGTGTGTGAAAACTGACTTACTGCATACTGCGCCATGGTTCCGCTTTTCAAGTAACACCTCTGTGCCATTGTGTGTCTGTCCTCCCACCCTGACACTGTGACTGTTCCTTATTTGTTGCCCCATGCTATGCCTTTTCTGCACTTGGTGTATCAGCTGGAGCCTTTGGGTGACACCATAGGCAATAAATGGATTGTTACTTGCATATGCCAGGATGGAGACCAAACAGGATTTTATTTCTACAAGTAACGCTGTGCATTGTTACTTTTTCTCTTTTTTTTTTCTTTGGGTTATTTTTTTTCTCCTAAGAACCTAGGGAGTGGCTCTTCATGAATGTATTCAGAGTTATTAACTTCATAAGGAGTAACTTTCATAATATTTTACATTGTATAGGTTGTTTTCCTCCTGGTGTTCAGCAGTATTGTGATTTTGCTTTGTATATGAGGACTAGAGGAGAACCATTATCTTGCACACTTCACTCTCTCTGCTTTTGTGGTCATTTGAATCTGAGACATTCAGCCTTTCAAGGTGGCAATCTTTTGCAAATTTTCTTGAGCTAAAGTGTATTGATGTGTGCCTTGTGTGCTTGCAGGTGGATGCCAAATGGAGTTTGTGGCTGGCTTCCATCTTGCTGAATTCTGGCAACAAATTCTAGCCTTTAAGAAAAGAATACCCAAGGCTGCCATCCTCTGACGTTAGGAATGCCTTTGTGTGTGCTGTTCTAAGATTGTTAGTTTGTGTGAGTTTCAATTAAAAAAGAGAGCTGTGAATTATTGCTTTTAAATGCACAACTTTACAAGTAAAGACACAGCTGTTGATGAATTTAGTTTGTGTGTGGCTATTGTGGATGGCAGAATTACAATCCAGTATTATGGATGTTTTCTTTTGATACAAATCTGGTGAGGTACATGCAAAATATGTACAGCCCTTGGGCTTTTGGCGGGTTGCCACCATGACTGTCAGTGATAGTGTGGGTGCTTCTGATCTCATCAAAAAAGTCTGAACTCCTCTAATGGTTCGTGTTCCCATGTCTGTGTCATATTGAGATGAAATGTAATCTTAAATTTCTTCACTAATTGGGCGTGCTCTTTTGTCTGGCGCAGTCTTTGCTCTGTATCAGGGTGGTGGCAAGAGACTAAATGCAATTTCCCAACAGCCTATACTGGTGTGGTGTGGTGTTTCATGTCTTCTTAACTCCTGGTTCTTCTCTCCCCTGCGGCTTGCTGCAGCAGTGATCTTGACAGGCCTGGGTATGGATCCCAGATTTCCCTTGCCCCCGTGTTGCTGTCAGGCCATAAAGGAATGATTTGGCAGGAGACAGATGGTTTTCTTAGGAAGAAAAGAGAAAGCAACTTATACATTCTGTAAAAGTGGAAAAGGTATTGGGGTTTTCAGGATAAATCCTTTAAAGTGTTGGGACTTTATGAACACAAACTGTAAGAATTCTATCAGTTTTTTTATCTAAAACAATTTGTTGTGCATCTGTATGTTAAGTTGGGTATCCTGATCAAGTATTATATCTGCCATATGATATGCTTATTATTGTTCATTTAGGCTTCTGAAAACAGTTTGATTCCTTCTTTGGAATCCAGAGCTGTCTTCAGCATATACTAGCCAGCTCTGAAGCTAGGTTCACTTTGTTTTCTGCACTTCACAGCAGATCTGTTTGAAATTTGTTAGCTGCCGCTTTAGAGGAGACTTTTGCATTGTGACTATGGCAAGTTTCAGGTTTTCTAGTTATATGCTTTTGTAGGAAAAAGCTAAAACCCAGTGATCTTCTTTTCAGTGTACATGAATGAAATTCACAGAGGCTGTATCCTGCTTCCAGCTCTGCAGAATCCAGGTCTGCACCCTTCCTCCGTAGGGAGGGTGGGATGGAGCGCTCGTATCCTGGGTGCCTGTGTTCTGATTGCCCTCCAGTAGCTACCGCAGTGGTCGTAGCACTGCTACAGGGCACCTTGAAGAGCTGCAGCCAAATAGTAGTAAAGATATACATGTCTAGAAAGGAGAATAAATTTTATGCTTTTTTTTGTTGGCTACTTTCTAATTTCCTTTTTTTTTTTTTTTTTTTATCTGGAATAAATCCCAGTCCTCCCCTTTGGAAAATGTTTGTGAATTCAAACACCAGATGCTAACTGGGTATCTTATGGATCTTTAGACCCATAGCAACTTGCTAGGGAGTTATATTAAAGAGTGCTTTGTTCTTTACATTAAAATGTATATTTTCTTTCTAAACAAATAGTGAGTGGAAGAGACGTGCTTGCTGGTGTTGCTAGAGCCAGTTTTTGGTTCTTATGTATGTGTATTATTAATTGCTTTTTTTTAAAAAAGTCATTTTTTTTAAGCAATGCAGACAGGACTTTTAAACTTATCCTCTGCAGTGTCTGCAGTTTGCTACTGGGATAACCTGAAAGTGAAATAGAGCAAAAGCCTGGCCGCAGCATTGCATGTGGCTTTCGTGTCTTCACTTAAGGGTACGGTGGGAATGCAGATGACTGTTAAAACCAGAGCACCATTTTGGAGCTGTGGCATCCCGGCACCTGCGGCAGCCCTGAGCGGGGCTGGTGCCTGGCGGGACCCTGGAGAGGGGCTTCCCAGCCCCGCGGCCCGCAGCCGCCTTGTGAGCAGCATGCTCTCCAGGCTTATTTTTAACTGCTGATTTAACAGGCGCGCAGCAGATACAGCATACCCTGAGCAAAATGGCAACCAGCAAGGGATTGTGACACTTCTTCCAAGGCTCTGGCAGGAGTTCAGCTGTCTAAACAGTATTCAGCCAGCGCTGGGTAACAGCAAGGGCAGAGAGCAGACTTTGCCTGATCCCACCTGAAATGTTCTCTTCTCTTGTCTGAGAGCAGGGATTAAGGACTTGACATGGTTTTAGTATAGTGAAGAGTTATATTTTGTCATCTCTAATTTTTAGAGTGGATGCACTTGCTCTCAAATAATTTTTGAAGGAAAACAAATATTTTGCAAATACCAGAGGCTCCTTCCCAGCTCCTCGCCTCCTCCGGTCTCTCAACCCCAGCAAACCCAGTTGAGGTGGTGTAACTGGGCTGTGCCATGCTGAGGGCTGTGTGGGCGGCTTGCCAAAAGCCCGAGAGCTGTATCGCATCTGCACATACACAGCACAGGATTTTAATTGGTGATAAGTAGGTGCAGGGTGGGGTTTTTTATAGGCTGTTGTAAGTATTCACATCCCTACTCGGCAAAAGCAGACAAAATATTCTTTGAGGCTTTTGGGAAAATGAATGTCTACAGGAACAAAGTTTCATAGAAGCAGGATTTAAATTCATAGCATTTGCCGCCTTTTTGTCGGAGAGGACCATGCATGCAGTGAAACGCATGAAGTCTGTTAATAGTCTGGTTTGGTTGTTTGCATTTATAATAGCAACAGTCTATTCATAAATGTTACCCTACCACAGAAGCTTGCACAAATACTTGCTTGCTAACGTGGGACTGAATACAGGTCATGCAGCAGGCCTTTCTGTAGGCACTGGGCAAGCCGTTTCTGGCCCGTGGGACCAGGATCCAGGCCGGAGCAGCCTCTGACCCAGCTCCCGCCGGCGCTTGCGGGCTGCGTCACCGCAGGTGCCTTCGCTTTGGTGTGCACATCTCCCTGGCAGCTGTGAAGCAGGGGAAGGATGCCAGCCTTTTTTTGTGTTAGGCACTTAAATGCATTTAACAAAAAAATTGGTGTAATTTCAGGTGCTTTACTCAATGAAGTCATCCTTGGGTTTTGTTGAAGAGGAGCTCTGAACAGCGTTTTGGAAGAAGGATCAGGAATGACTGTTACGGTGGTTTTGTGGCTTTTTTACTTACTTGATCCCTTTGGTGAGGACTGGTAAAAATCCTCGTACCTGGTGAACTGCTGTCTGTCTCAGCTCATGCTGGCTTTGACCTGACATGCAGATGTGGGCTGGAGATGTGAAAGCATGTAGAATTAGAGGATGGGGACCCGATTTTAGTACCCCAAGTGTGTTACAGTTCCCCTTCTTGAGGTGGTAAGTAGGCACTGTGGGCCAGCTCCCATGGGAGGTTGTTTGCCTCTCAGGGTGCTGCAGTTTGGATTACTGTCCTCTTCCTCCCACTGAGAAATACAGGGCAGATGTGTGTGTCTAAATATATTTATTTAAATTTTTTTGTGTGTGAATTGAAGTAGGTTTAGGAGAAAACAAATAGGTACATGCAGCTTACAGGAAGCAAGACAACAGTACAGAAACCAGGAAGGCTCTGCATCTTCAATTCCTCTGCTCTAGCTAGCTCGCATGTCTTGTGTGCGGCTGCCTTTCCTGGCAGGACTGACCTCCTTGCAGGTTCCTCCTGCTCTCCCTCCTTCAGCCACGCTTAACAGGAGGAAGGGCTGAAATGGCCGAGGGTGGGGGGACTTGCAGGTGGTGGATGGCTGGGAGGAGGGAGGGAGCCCCAGTGAGGGGTGGTCTCCCAGCTGACCAGCGGTGTGATGGTTCCCCACCAGCAGAAAAGAATCCTGTTGCTTTTTAATTGTGCGTGGAGGACACAGCCACGAATTACAGATCTGTAGAAAAACAGGCGACTGCTCGGCATGTCAGCAGCATGCTGCTGTTTAATGCCTTAACCCACTCTGTCTTGTTAAATTAATTTTTTCTCTCTTGTAAGGCCCTTGTCCCTTGCGCTCGATGTCCCCGCTGTCTGAAGGGCTCCCTGGGTGGACCGGCCGGTCCCTGCCAGGCTCACCCCAAGCGCTCCCCCTGCTCCCCCCTGCCCAGCTGCCTCCAGGGCGGCTGCTGGCCCAGCTCCTCCGCGGCTGCAGGCCGGCATCATTAAAATCAAAGTTTTCTGCCTCTGCTCTTTGAACCATTGATGTGTTGAAAGAAAGAGGGCATGTCTCATGAGCCACCTTTGTCTAGACTTGCAGAGAGTTATCCGGGTGTAATACCGAGGAAAATGCTGGTGTAAGCTGTTCAGCCAAAGAAAGTGCATGTGGTGGCTGAGTGGCTGAGGAGGAGGATGGTACCGCTCTCATGCCCTGCACGCACCCCCCTTTGGAGCAACAGATCCATTTGAGCTGATCCGGAGCATTAGGCAACTAATCATTCCCTGGGATAGCTTGCTTCTGCTTTGAACTTCCTGTATCGGATTGCTCAATGATCGTGCTATGTATAACTTCATTTCATCATGTTTCCAGTATAATTGTTGAAAGTTAAATATTGGCATGCGTTAAGAGTGGATTGATGTGTATTAAGAATGAGGAAGGCAAAGCTACTTGGTGAGTGGATGTTTGAAAGTAAGAGTTTCATTCCTGGAGACTAAGTGGTGGGCGCTGCCTGATCCTTTCTGTAAGGATGACAGCTCTGAATAGTTGGGTTCAGAATCTTTTCATCATTTTAACTGATGATGAAGAATTACTGAAATGTTTCTCATGTTCTGCAAAACAAATCCGTGTCAGGAAATACAGAAGTAAATGGCTTGGCTTTCGTCACCAAGCACTTAAGCAGCCTGCTAATGATTTGAAGAGGCAGCAACAGAAAATACGTGAAAGAAAAATGGCAATATAAATTTTATTTTCAAGTTTCATCTGCTTCACTAAAATTAAATCTGAAAAACGAAGACAAATGCTTACATGTGAGAAGAATGGTAATGACTCAGTACTTTAGTCAAGGAGAGTAATGTTGTTTTGAACATACTACTTGCTGCTGCTTTTGACCGAAATTTTATGGCTTGTTGATTAGGCCAGAGAGTCTCTGTAGGAACCAAGTAGCACAGGACAGACGAGCCCTTCAGAGTCATCCAGCCCTACTTGTTGGGTTAAATCCCAATGAAGATTGATTGTAGTTAATCTATTCCTTGGTCATATTAATCACTTAAATGCAGAGTTTAAGAAACAGCAGAAAAGTTTCTTTTCAGAAGCATGTTAAACAAGAATTATTTCACAGTAAAGAGTGGAGCTCTTATTTTCTTGTAAAGACCAAGTACCCTGGAAAAGGTACACAAGAGAATTCACTCCTCTATTTACTCTTTTAGAGGGAGCATGTGCCTCTGCTGTGAGCCTGAGTTTTCACACAAGATGTCGTTGCCTGTCTTCAACAGCAGGGAGAGGAAGCTGGGCCAGTGAAAGGAAAACCCTTGGAAAAGCAGCTTAAACTGGGAAATTACTCTTCTGAGACTGGTGTCTCCCTTAAATACATCTTGTTCTTGCCATCTAGCAATGGTTTCTGCTGGTTAAAGAAAGTTATTCACGGTTTTCTGGCTGAGATCTTTTCTGTTTCCCCACAAAGCCCAAATAATACACAGGTTTACAGACATTTTCAGTTCACAATAATTTAACTTTTTAATACCTGGTTGGAAGAATGTATCTTCTATTTTACATGCCTGCTTGGTACTGAAGGGGTTCGTGTTTTCCTACTAGCATATACTACTTCTATACATGCACTGTAGTTGCAAGTGATGTTTCTATGACTCTTAAAAAAAAAAGAAGTCATTTAAGAAATTGTAGTAAACTATGAATTTTATAAATGGAGGCGATGACTTGGGGAAACAAGGCACATTAAAAAGGAGCCCTATCAACCTTGGTTGTCCTGCGTTTCATATAAGGAATTGATGAAAACCATTGCTAAACACTGATTTTGGGATGGTTATGCTTTAAGACATTAGTAAAAGCGTATTCAGTTCTCCTGTCTCTTCTCTTTCTGCAGCTCTGCAATGGTAGATGGAGTTATGATTCTTCCTGTGCTGATTGTGATGGCCTTTCCCTCCTCGAGTTGGCAAGGTGAGTGACGTGCATGGGGATGCGGTAGCTGTTGGCTGCTGGAGGAGCTGGGCTGGCATGGCGCTCAGCCGGTGGTGCCGCCTGGCACTGTGCCACAGCACCCTGCACGCTTCACAAGCTGACAGCATGGGCAGGTTCCTCTCAGGAATGAGATGCTGCTTTTCCATTTCAAGTTGCTTCAAAGGATATTCGTTGCCCATTTCTGTAGAAAATTTATAGGGTGTGCGATTGGCATAGGTCTTCCCAGGGCCTGGGGAGGGAAATGGGGAACCTCATTTCAATGGCAAAATTTTGAGCTATATAATGAGGAAATCTTTCTAGCCCATGGGCTGAGCTGCAGTTGTGTTGCTTGCATTCTTGAAAAGAAAGTCGTTTGTTTGGGTTTTTTCCTCTGGGAAGGCTCTTAGGAGTATTTACTATGGTGTTTGATAACTTTTCCATGATTACACCAGTAAAATCTTTGGATATGGAAAATGACTTTTTTGTAAGTAATTTACACTGTTGTGGGCACATAAAGGTTTTATGACATGTAGTCCGTTTAAGATTTGCCTCAGCAAAAATGGGAGAAGGGTATTCCCTTGGGCATTCCCTCTCCATGGTATTCCTGCCATGGAGAGGCAGGAATGGTTCATTTGAAGGTCTCCCAGATGTTTTGGTAGATGACCTTCTGAAAGATGCCTACTTGCTACTTCACAAACAGCCTTTTAAAAATGTTGAATAAAGGTTTTCTGTGAGTAACTTGGTTTTCTCAGTTTTAAGTGACTCGGGAGGTGTATCTAGTGTTTGTCATGGCATATCTATGCTCTCTTGTATTTACCTTGTGAAACCTTTCTGAACTAATCTGCTGAAATGCATTCATTTTTAAATGTTGATGCAGATGATAAAAGGTAGAGTATATTAAATGGACTTAGAATGGGTGGTGGAAGGTAACGATTAAAAATGCACTGAAGTCTAGTGGTTGACTTTATGTCTATGAACAGAAAATTGAGACAAAATTTTAAAAGGGAGGAAGGTTGGATGAATGTGGAAATACATTAAACTACTAGTGTTACTGATACAATATTATCTTGAAATAAGGTTTGGTAGTAGTAATCACCCTGTACCTTATTATCGCTCTTCAAGTGCAGCTGACTGCTTCTCAGAAACATTCTTTCAGCTTTGAGCTGCTTGTTTTAAAAATCTTAAACCACCTGCCTTTCACATCCTTAAGGCAAAGAGCAGTAGATGGAGAAGAGGAACACCTGGGAAAGGTGCATGTTGAAGTCTGAAGCTCTGGCTCGTTTATCTCATTCAATATGCGGGATCAGACACTTTCACTGCTGGTGTAGCGCAACCTATAGAGCAGCAGCATCAACCCACCCTGCCCTTCCAAAGTACCCTGCAGGGGTTCAGATCTTACCTATTTGACCTGACTCCGGGTAAAAAAAAAAGACAGTAGGTTCTAGGGCTTAAGGATTATCTCTTTGTTAAAAAGATGCCAATAAATGATCAGAAAGAGAAGAGTTGCCAAATCCATGCCAGGATGTTTTCTTTCTTTTCCTGGCCATCTGGGATGCTAAGATTGGAGGTGCAGGATGGTTCCTCATCTGGGAGCGAAGGCAGAGCTGGACCAGGTGTGCTGCTGGAAGGGGCTTTGGACAGGGTTTGTGTGTGGGTGGGAGTGTGTGAGCTGTGCAGGGAGGGAGATGTGCAGATGTTGTGCCCTTGCTATCTGTCCACCTGTGGCAACTGGACATCCCCAAAGAATGTTTTCCTGTTCACACTGTGGAGCTGCCCTGCCCAGGGAGAGCTTGTCCAGTACTAATTTTTAAAGAACTCTGTGTTTGGGCCTGCATTTCTCTCCCATGGTGATAGAGCTCCTGTGAAAGACTTTGTAGAAGAGGCATGCCAATCTTGCTTTGCTTTTCTTGCTTTATTACTTCCCTTTTCCCCTCATACTTCCTATGATGAGTTTTCTTTTTCTGTGAGCAATTACTTGTCTAATGCACACAAACAATACTGCTCTTCTCCCTTTTCATGTTTGCTAGCAGTAGTGCTGTTCAGTTTCCTTTGGAAATAGTTTCCTACTTCTGAGCTGGTTGTAGAGGAGTGTCTGGGGAGGCAGAAATACCTAGTGGACCTATCGGCAAATTTTCATTTATGTCTCTTCATCTAGTTTTTGGCTTCCTCGCCAATCAGGTCCGTAGTAGCAGTGGGAGAGCTCGCTGCTTTGTTCCTTCCGTGCCTGAGTGCTTGGTGCTCACGAGCCAGCAGCCTGCACTAGGGCTGAGGTGGTGAGCCCAGAAGTGCAGACCTCTGGAGACATTTTCAAGGGAGATCCTGTGAGGGATTGGAAGTTAATCCTCTGCCACCTGCCACTAGGCCATGGAGGTGGGTCTGTTGCACCCTGAGCAGCATGCTTTTCCATGTGCTTTTTCTGATTTTTTAGAAAGTTGATGTTTTGGGGGAGAACAGGTATTTTGTCTTCCCTTGGCACAAAGTAACAACAAAAAAAGTGCAAAGCTTTAAGACTTTCCCCCCCTGCCTTCCATGTATTTTATCACAGATCAGTCCATTTCCTTTCACTGGGATTTGGACCAGATTTGGTTTTTGTGTTTTAGGGTGGTTTTTTTTTTTGGGGGGGGGGGATGTGTTTGCATTTTTGATGAGTGAAAAAAATGCCTGGACCTATCTTTGGGTAGTGTTCAGGGGCAGACTGACTATTTCTGCATTGCCACTAGGCTTCAAAAGATGAGATTAAACATGATTTTTTTTTGAAAAGAAAAAAAACCCACCACAACGCAACCCAAAAAACCAAACACTGTGTAGAATTTTAAGTGCAGAAACATGTCTCTTCCCTATTTGAGTGTCCTGAAAATCCTTTTATTCTAAAGGTTTATTGCAGTGCTTTACTACTTGTTTTACTTCTTTATTAGCCCTGTAAAGTGAGGAAAGAGGCTTTTTGTCATTTCCCAAGAAGCTAAACCCTGATGAAGGCAGAGTGTTTCCTAAATAATGTAATGCCTATGCTTAGGACTGTGAGTTTTTTCACTTGCTAATAGCTGTGCAAAATGCAGTTTCCTGATACCTGTGGCTGTGTTAGGAGCATGAAATGCTGCTGATGCTTCTGCCCTCTCTGGTGATGGGGGAAGGTGCCCAGGCAGCGTGCTGCCGCGGCTTCCCTGCCAAAGGCAGCCTCATTCCTTTTGCAGGAATTGTCAGGCTGGAAAGGGTCCTGTGTTGCACCACGACCAGGAAGAGTCTGGGAGCTACTGAAACTCCAGAAACTACTGTCTGCCTGTGGGAAGCTGGCTCTGGGGACAGCCTAACCTGCTCTCCAGCAGCTGGGCTGGGGCAGGCTGCCCTTCTGCAGAGCTGGGCTCCTCTGCCTGGCCTTAGGGCTTTCTAACTGGCCATCAGCGCCCATAGCACTTGTGATTTTTCTGGTTTAGGGTTTTTCTGTAATACGGAGAACAATAATAAGGCTAAACAGTAGTTTCTTAGTGCTGGAAAATTCAAAGGCTTTTGTTAAATTGATAAATCCTATATAAAATTATTACAGACTGCCCAGGGATGTGGTTGAATCACCATCCCTGGAGGTATTTAAAAGATGTGTAGATGTGGCACTTGGGGACGTGGTTTTGTCGTGGGCTTGGCAGTGTTAGGTTTGTGGTTGGATGCAATGATGTTGAGGGTCTTTTCCAACTTAAATGATTCTGTGATTATTATTATGGCTGTTATGTGGTTCTTGTTACTGAATGCATTGAGAAAGAAAAAATACACCTGAATGGAGCAGTCATCTCTGCAAGTGTACTTCTGTTTCCCTGAAGTGGCTAAGAATCATAAAGGGAAACTAACTACCAAAAAAGCGCTGTCTAAAGAGATTTTAACTTTTTCAATTGTGCTTTCCTTCATCTTTAGTTCATTATGATATGAAGCCCTAGCAGACCCCACCTCTTCCCCCAGTCCTAGTCATTTAAAAGCAAAAAGAATATTGCTGCTTTTATTTATTTCGGCCTTTGAGCATGAAGTCCCTTTCATCCTACTAGAGATTTCAGCAGTTTTCTGAAGAAAGCTTTGCCTGTGAATGGTAACCTTTCTGGTTTGATTTCAAGGTTTTCCATTTGAAGGAGTGATCCCGCTCAGCAGGTGGTCGCACTCAAAGCCTAGCCACAAGCCTCTACAGGGGATAACAACCGTGGCACAGCTCCGAGCGGCCTCGGGTTGGGAAGCCGGATCCCAGTGGCTCTGACGGCAGGGATCGGCTGCGCGTGCCTGAGGTTAGCCGATGACTGCAGTGTCTGTGCATGTTCAGTATGTGACCATGGAGGCACGGCACCTTCCTGCTGCACAGCTGTGGGCTGGGCTGGAGGAGAGATCCCGGCAGATACCCTCTACCTGCTCATTTTGGGACTGAAGGTGTCACTCCTGTTTGCTTTGCCTCACTCTTTGATAAAGACGAATCAAGTAGATGGAGTAGTTCCACTTGAACTTATGCCATGATAAAATCATGTCTTGGTGGGTGAAGGACTAGTTTGTTTAAGGCTTGTTTACCTCTGTCTATCCTTGGTCACCTGGCTCTTTTTCCAGCTGCATACTAAGATAAGAGGTCTCGTGGTAGGTTATTCCTCTGAACACTTGCTCGCGTGCACGAGCTAAATGCGTATTAAATCTGTGTAGTAAGATGTACTAGTCTTTACCTGCAAGGTGAAATTTAGTCCTGTGAGGAGCAGGGTGTTGGAATCTATGATCCTTATGGGTCCCTTCCAACCTGAGATATTCTGTGAAATTCTGAAAGGAAGAGTATGCAGTGGTGGGGCATTGCTGGAAGGAAATGATTTGTTGCTGTTAAAGCCGTTCTTTAAAAGGTACATGTAATATAATTAGATACCGTGTCTTTAGAAAGAAAACTGAGACTCTTGGTAGTACATGTTTTTACTCTTTTTATGCTTTTAAAAATTATTTAAATATTTGCTGACCACATTACATAGTTTACATAGGCATTTTTTTCAAGTCAAAGTTCACTGAAGGCCCTGTGTTGCTGCAGTGTCAATAAGAAAAGTTGGCCAAGTGCCTATTATACTAGGTGTTTTGATGGAAAACTTTGATGTTTCTTGTAAACATGAAAGGATCACTTCAAAGTTAAGATGTGTTACCAAAAATACATGTAGTGTATTTCACCTTGGAGAGAAGAAGTTTTGTATTTTCCCAAACAGTATAACAATGTTTACAGTCCAGGAATTGGGTATAAGATACAAAATAAAACTGCCTAGATTGGTTGTGTGAAACAAACTTCACATAGAAGTAAATAATTTGTCTTTGTTTGCATCTGTACCTTTCCATCATTGACCTTTGCAGGCTGGTGTCCTGGGGATTGAGGTGGGGATGGCCAGGGCTGTGTGCCTGGGCACCGCATGCAGCACCACATGCCCTCTGCAGCCACCAAGAGGGTTAGATGCTGCGCCTTCCCATTCCTCACTGAAACGTAGAGTGTCTTGCTTCTCGTTCTGTTGAAATACCTCAATAATTAGAGTAGGCGCTCTTAATTGTTGGCTTTCACAAAGTGAATAAGCAAACAAAATAAAGGAGCTTCAATTTTGATGCTTTCATAATAATGGGCTAATAAACTAGTTAATGAGAACTTAATGCAAATCTCTGTATCTGTGTGGTAAGTCATATTTTTTTTGTGTGTGTATGTATGCACAATATATATAGGCCAGAAACGCAGCAATGAGTCTCAGTATTACGAAACAAAAATATATGCCATGAACGTGTTTAGGTAATGGAAGTATTTTTAAACTTGGCTCCGTGCCTGCGTGTGTTGCCAGACTGCTACATGCATAGTTGGCCTGACGGCGTTCCATGCCCGGAGCTGTTGTCAAGTAGGTACTTACCTCTGAGTGTGGGTTTGGGGGACTTGGTCTGCTTCAGCCATAACCTCTTGATCACAGCTGGCCTGTGGCGTTTGCTGCTCACGTCTGTCCCACAGACTAGCTTGCACAGCCATGCTCAGGAGCGCTGTGGAGGCGTATCACCCAGTCCAGCTCTGCCTCTGCTGTGGCTTCGCTGTAGGCTGGCAAACTGTGCTTTTGGGGGAAATACGGCTATGGAGTACCCGGCCCTCCCCGGCTGGCTCGTTTGTGGCCTTCATGGGTACAGTGCAGTGCTTGGCTTGTGCGCGTTCACTGAAGCATCGCCCCGTCTGTCTGCTCTCAGGCTTCAGACCTGCAGCTCTGTTATAGCTGGTGGCCTGCAGAGGTGGGAATGGAGGACACGGCTGGTGCTTTGGCTGGTTCTGCAGCCTGAATAAGCCTTGTGTGTACCAAGGAGCTGGAAAAACAACTAAGAATGGAGCAGCTGGGGCGTAAGGGATAGTAACAGTCATGAAGGAGGGTATCTCCGTTTCCAGCCAGGGAGTTCCTCACCAGAGATGTTTCATTTTGTACAGCAGATAATCAATCTGTATTGGTCCATGGATACATCAGGATCTGCAGCAGTTTACATGTATGCAGTCAGGGTTACTCTGTCTTCATGCTCTATTAAAGGAATCCACAGCCTATGTGTCATGTCAGATCGCTCACCCTGCGTTCAGACTACAGCAGTCTTTTCAGAAGACAGGTAGCATGTTTGGAGTTGTAGTGTCCTAGTTCATTGCTTGTAAGGGATGTCAAGTTTGCTCTGCATGGGCTGATGAACTGCCCTGTGGCTGTGCAGTCGCTTCCTGGCCTTTTTGGGGGGGATTGCAGAGCTCCCCAAAGAGGTGGCATGTGAGCGGAGGTGGTTTTCTGCCAGAACTGCTCCTCTGGCTTGTGTGAGGTTTGCTCAGTCTTGAAGGGTCCATGAGTCAAGAGAAGAGGGGGGAGCGTTAGGCTGGGTCAGGCTGCATGCCAGATGAATTTTCCTCGTGGACTTAGTACCGCTGTCAGATGGTGGGTTGGCTGTCCTACTCTGTACAGCAGCTGTTTCTGCTGTTACTTAATAGCTGCAATGGCAGTCCCTGCAGCCTGCAAACCTCAGCTCTGTCCTCGCAGACAAGTGTTTGTCTGACAGCAGAAACGTCTTGCTCACTGGGAGGTACTGAAATCCTTGCTGCCTGAGGGCTGTGTGGGGAAGGCTGTCCTTACCAAAGGTATGGAGCTTGTACTCTTTCAGGCAGGTCGTGACCATGGTCTGGGAGTTAAGTCCCTTGATGGTCTCTGGCTTTGAATGCCTTCGGCAGTTCCAGCCAGACGAACCAAGATTAAGGGCTTGTGTGTTACAATACCAGTTGTGTTTTACTGCTGCTGTTGTGGGAGGAAGAAAAGGAACACAACTTTTATTATAGGAATGTTTGGCATGACTTTTTTTTAAAAAAAAAAAAGTTCCACAAAACTAGCAAAGTTATTACTTGGTATGTGTATGGCTGGGATTGTGTGTGCCAGTACTGTGACAGACACTGTCCAGTTTCAGGATTCTTTCCTTAATTTAGTTTTTGTAAGCAGTTCAGAAATGGAAAATTGTGTTTGTGAATTTGTTCGCTGTGGGAAGAGGAGGGGAGGAAAACAAAAGGGGGAAACAGAGTTACGTTCCCAATGGGCAGACTCTAATGATAGGCTTGAAAAAGGCCAACACATGGTATGTTCAGCTGCTGTTGTAGGAGCATCCACTGTATTTGTGGCTGGAAACTTCTCCTGTGTTAAAACTGAAAAAGAGAATGTAGGCATGATTTAAGTTGGCATAAATACGTGTATGTGTGTGCACAGGATGCATGTAACAGAGACCGGTGACTTATTCTGTCCTTCACAGCTGTGTCTCTTTTCTCAGCCATCTGTGAGTGCACATGGCTGTTTACTACCATGGGCACCTGTGTCTTCCAGGAAACTGAAGAGCTTCCAGTGTCCTCCATTAGCTAGTCAAGTGGCGTCCTCTCCTGTGGAGACCGGAGCGACCCTGTGCTGTGTGTTTAAAGGCATGTGCTCTTCCTGAAAGCGGCAGTGTGTGCGGTTCTGGGCAGAGTGTGGGGTTTTTCCCAGCTAGGGAATCTCTGGACACTTCGTGAGGATGCTTAGTTTAGTTTCCTACTGTATATATTCTCTTAAAATTCTTACTTTTACTTAGCGAAAGCACCTGGAGTTGGAAGGTAGGGGGTGTACCTGCTGACAGTGTGTGTGGCTTCTCACTTTACCTTTTATCTCCAGTGGTTACTCAGACTTGCAAGGTACTTCTCAAAGGCTTGCCTTCCTGGGACAGTAGGTCCAGATGTACTTATCAAGCAAGCTAGTTAGACCCGCTAAATCCTGTGTAGCTGTGTCCGCTGCAAATTTAAATGGTGCTAATGCAGTTTAGTTAGTCATTGCCAGAATGCTTGAGAATAACTATTTCCATATAGAAATATAATGTGGTTTAGCAGATCTGTTTAAATTTACTGTTTGTTAGGTTTTTTTTCCTCCCTGCTGAGTGTCCCTGTAGAGGTGACGCCCCTGTGTTGTCTACCTGCAGTAGTGTATGTGCAAGAGGTGATGTAAAATGTCACTGAACTCTGGAAATTTGAGTACCTGGAGCGGGCAGATATGACTGGTATTTCTTTGATAGTGAAAGCTCATATCTTTGTCTTGCTAAAACAGCTAAATTAGTATCGTTAGCTCCTGCTTGGTGGTTCTTCAGCACTAACTGCAAGTATTATTTCTTCCCTTAAACAGAAGGCATATTGTCTAATGATTTAATTAGCTCTATATAACTGAAGCTATTGAGAGTATTTTTTTTCCTCAACTTTCCCCTTTTACAGATGATGAACTGAAGCTAAATATGGTCCACTATGAATGTGTGTGTGAAGGCATGTCCTGTGGGAATGGAGATCGTTGCCAAGGCCAGCAATGTTTTGCTTCCCTGAGCATTAACGATGGTGCTAAGGTTTACCAGAAAGGCTGTTTCCAAGTCTACGAACAAGGGAAAATGACATGCAAAACACCTCCGTCTCCTGACCAAGCTGTTGAGTGCTGCCAGGGATACCTGTGCAACATGAATATTACTGCACAGTTGCCTTCTTCTAAAGGTGAGAGGTTAATTAATAAGTAGTGCATGTTGAGAAAGGGAAGAGGGTTCGGCTTTCATCTGATGTGATGGAAGTGAGATGGCTTCAGTGGTAGCGAAAGTAAGGGTTTCATGAACGCAGTGAGGCCCTCTCTGCTCTGTTCCCCACCCTGGGGCCCGCTGGCACACATCTGATGTCCACAGGTTGAATGATCTGTATTGCTGGATGAATGATAGGGGTTACAGTGTGCAGTCAGGGTTGGGATTGAGTTACTGCCTGTGAGTGAATTGCTCAATCACTGTTCTGAAGGGGTGGGTTGTTCTGATAGCTCTGCAGGGAGTTGTTCCTGTAGCATCTTTTGTGTAAGCGCACACTCATAGCTCTGGCTGTCTCACAGCCTCTTTCAGACTAGGTGGCTGCCAAGTTAAATGTTTGTGTCAGTGCTACTCATTTTAAAGACTTTTGCTGGGAATTAAAAAAAAAAATTTTTTCTTCTGTTTTTTTTTCTCCCCTTTCCCCCTCCTCTCTCAGGGCAAACCTTTCAAGGAGAAGCTGCAGGTTACAGCATGGAAACACTAATCATTGTTATACTAGCCCCTGTGATAGTGTTGGTAGTTTTTTCTGCAGTAGCTGTGCTGATCATCCGGAGAATACAGAAGAACCATATGGAGAGGCTCAATTCTAGAGATGCAGAATATGGCACAATTGAGGGACTCATTGCATCAAATGTTGGAGACAGCACGTTGGCAGTAAGTAACCTGCACGCATGGTGAAAATTTGTGCGATCTTTCTTTGCTTCTGAACTCCCCTCTCGTACCCTCCAGGCATGGCCACATCAATAACAGGACCTGTGGCTGCCAGGGGATGCCACTTAGATTTAGGACTTTGGTGATCACGTTCCTGTGCTTGCAAAGTTGTAGTTTAAATGAAACTTAACCAAAAGATAGCTTTTGCAAGTATAGATCCTTTGACCTGGAGAATTGGTATAAACTGTAGTCAAACTGTTTATGTTCCTAGAAGCGATGTCTAAACAGCAACAAAGAGTATGCCTGATTGTTGGTAGCCTGAAAGTGATACAAAAGGTATAAAAATGTACTACATCTTTTATAACAAAAGACAGCCTGGAAGGCTAGAAAAGATGTGATTGCTAGAGGAAGAAGAAAATACAGGTATCTTTTAACTTTTTAAAACTTGAAAAGTGACTCCCATGATCTTAGTAGAAGGGCTCTCAGATGACTAGAAAATCAGTGAAATGCTGTTGACAGAAGAGTGGTAGGAATTTTAAGGAATGAGAACTGCTTACTCAAACCTCAGTTTTTAAAATGTGTTCTTGTTTATGCAGTATCTGGAAAATAAAATTGTATGGGGAAGTGTTTCCTTTTTAAAGACTTAATGTATCTTACCCTTTCACTTGAGGCCAGAAAAAAGTGGTTCTAGCACATTCCCATGCTTAATCGAAACTGAGTAAGTAAGGCTTCACAGGCACCTTGAGTGTTTGTTTCCGAAACTAGTGCAAGGAAGGGAAGTTTTCTCCTCCTTGCATTTCTAAGATAAAATCTCCTCAACATTAAGAGGTTGGAAAACGTTTTCCATTTAGGTGCTTTCACTGCAGTGTTGAAAAGTGGCTAAGAAAAAAGGTCCAAACCACAAATACCACGCTACTAAATACATTGACTGGGTATTTTCTTTCTGTGTTTTGGATTGTGTTTCTCTCTGTAGGAAAAATGGGTATTTTTTTAAGTGAGGGATACCTTTCGATACCTTCCTTAGAAAGCGTTGGTTATCACTGACCAGGGAAGCAGTTGTGGCTATGTCCAAAAAATACCCCAGAAAACGGCTGCATCTCCTCACCTGAAAGTTGACAACTGCTTTGCAGGCCCAGCTGTGGGAATTTATTAAAAGAAAGATTCGTGGGACTGCTCAGGAAGTGGAACTATTTTGGGGAGCTGGGAACTATTTCTTGCATCTCTTTGTTCTGACGCAGAGAAGTTTCTATAAAACACCGCTGTGAATAAGTGCTAGAAGAATCATGTGGAAAACCTTTTCGTTCACAAGACAGTATGTCCTGACAAGTAAGTTTTCAGGGTTTGAGATGGCCAGTAAGGGATACCATTGGAGCAGGGAAGATCCTTTAAGGAACAATAGATTACAAGTAAATAATGAGACTCCTGGTCACCTGGATGCCCCAGTGTGCATTTTTGAAATGGCCTGTGTGGGGACCAAGTAAAGCAATGCTTCAGCCAGGAAGATGATCCTGGTTCTCTTAAGGGGAAGGGGGGCGGGGGGGGGGGGGGGCACGCATGTATGATGGAGACATGTAACTTGGCAAGGGGCAAGGAGAGGGAGAGGGTAGATAGGAATCAGTTTTTCACTTTCTGCAATGTAATAACAAGGGAAGGCATCAAAATTAGCAAGTAACAGCAAGGATAAAAATATGGAAGGTGGTTCTTAACGTAGTGAATAATTGAACCACTGGAACTCTAGAAATTTTCTAGATGCTACAAGTTTGTATGTATTCAAAGAGCAACAGGATGAGAAGGCTGTATGTTGTTAAGCACACTAAAAAAAAAAACCCCACATGGGTGTGCAAAAAAACCCCACAAAAACCCCTAACACACAGAAAAAAACCAACCAACCATCAAACTAGCTAAGGAAGTTCCAGAGCTGAATGTGCTTGGAGGCTGGGAGAGCATTAGAGGAAAGCATCATGTATGTTATCACACTTCTAGTATTCCAATACTCTCATACCCCAGTGCCCCTGTATACTTCCATATGTCTGATACTACTATATGTCCGCTACTCCACTGCATTTGTAATACCCTAATAAAGGGCACCGCTTTTGGGTGCGGTCAGGGGCAAGATACCAATCTAGAGGTACTTTAGAGTGGTCACTCTGGTAACAAGTTTTGGCTTCCTTGGTAAGAGGATGCAAAGGGAATTGCCTTCCTCTTAGTGCTTGAAATGTCAGAGCACTTCACATACATCAAGTATGAGTGCAAACTACAGCAGCTTTCTACTACAGCCCTGCTATTTTGCTTCAGCTTGACCCTATATAAACTATACTTGGTAATTTAGTTTTTTTGAAGCGCCTTTGGCGCTCTTGAATTAGCCCACAAGGCTAGATTCTGTCTTACTGTTCTAAAAAGCAGCCAGTTTTGATATGTTCACAGTGAACTAGGCATGTGTGTAACTAAGCACTGCTTGCCAGCTCATACCAGCTCTTATCTCTTATCAGTGCAAGACCATTTCCATTCCATTTGCAAACCTTTTGCACTTCAAGTCGTTTAATGTTACTTGGAAAGGGTGATAAAACCTGAGAAGAATAAATCAAAATTCTTTTAAAAAGAAATTTGAGAAGTTGCTAACTGTAAAAGCTTGGTCTAATGGAGCTGTTTTGTTCTCAGCTGTTAGACCTTCATAGCTGTATGATTGCAGTGCCTCTGGTGTGCCTCTTGAGTGTTGGTGATGAAAAAATAAATAAATTGATAGTTCCTTGTTTCTAAATGTTCATCTAAACAGTGAGTCTTTTTTAAATTCCAGATTTTTCTTCTCCATTGTGTGTTTTAAACTGCCGGTTCTGTTATGCATTAGATTAGTTTACATTTAGGATTAGTCTCCATAGTGTCGCAAATGCTTAAAGCCCTAAGCTTCCTAATGGGGAATGGAAAGAGCTGTGGCCTCTTCAAATCCTGTTTTTACAGTCGCTGCAGATAAGTTTGGGGGGGATTTGTCTCCGGTATAAGCAGGAAGGAAAATGAGCTCTCTCAGTTTGTATTAAAAAGCAAAACAGTAGTCTCCTGTTATTCTTAGATTATGTTTTTCTTGAGCACTCATTAAAAATTTGTTAGGAGAAATGAGATTTCACTGGATCTGGTTAAAGCTCAGTAGTGCAGTTTGCTGGAAATACTAGGAAGTTGATTGTGCTTATGCCTTTTTTTTTTTTTTTTCTTTACAAAGGAAAAGAGGATGATAAAAGTCCAGTAATACAGTTAACGCTTTGAACTAGTATGGAAGTCCTAGCCATAAAAGTCGCTGGGTATTAGCACTTTAAAAGGCTAATAGGATTTTAACATTCAATTAGAATCTCACTCATGTCTTTTTATAAGCTTACAGTTTAAGGTCTGGTGTCTGTGCACTAAAAATACCAGAAACTGGTAAAAAAATTTAAGAAAGACTTGTTATGAAAAGTTTTTGGAGTATCAATGTTGTATCTAGTGTAGGTGATACAGGTAAATCTCCTATTGCCTTGTTTATTTTAAAACTGTTTTCAGTTATTTGTAACTGTACCAAATTTGAATAGTTTGGACCAAAAGTTCCCATATGACTGTTGTCTACCACAGAATGTGTTGTGGTTTTTTTTGTTTGTTTTTTTTTTTTTTTTTTAAGGGACTGTTCATCCAGTGCCATTCAGCCACTTTAGGGAAAGAAGACTTAGAATAAGTAATTTGAGTGTTGTCTTTTTAAAGAAGTTCTGATTTGGGGCAGGGACCTGATATTTATCAGGGAAAGCCCTGTGGTGGCAGACATGCTTGTGGCCATTCTTCTCAGGGCTCTCCGTTTTGAGCCACTTCAAAAGCTTATGGTTTATAAGATCTGTTCCTGGATGTGTGAGTCCCTTCCCCTCCGGATGCCATGTGGTGCTCCCCACAGAGATGGGGCATGCTTCTTCCCCAGCCAGGGCACCTTTGGGGTGTTTCTGGATGCAGGGCCGAGGTGGAGCAGAGGAGGCTGGGCAGCGCCCAGGTGTCCTGGGAGCGGGCAGCGTTGGGGAGACTGTCATTGACAGTACAGGGCTGAGGGAGTAATGGCAGCAAGGGCAGGGATGGGAGCTGGGGTGGGAAACCAGCATGGTGTATATGGCAGGGGAGAACTGGAATGAATGCTGTAACCAGGGTGGAGGGAAGAGATGCAAATGGAATGGAGGAAAAGGACAGAAAACTGGATGGGGGCAGACTGAGCAAAGGAGAGCCTGTAGTTTGGGAGTAACAGTTCTCTATCTCAGCTTACTGTGTAATGCATGTGAAATAAACTGTAACCAAAGCATCTCTCTCTCTCTCCTTACCTTCCTTGCTGAAGGTAGTGGGCTCCTGCAGCTAGCAGTTGTTGCCATGCTGCAGATGTATCTACAAATCCTAACCCAGCAGGTTACCTGCAATCACAGCAAAGTATTAAATGATTTTGTTTCTCCTCTCTGTGACTTACTAAATTAACTTCACATTTGGGTTTTGGTTGCTAAAACAGAGGTGCCTAGTGACATCAAGGTGCCATGTGGTTTTCAGGATATCTTGTGCAAGTCTGACGAGTATGATACAGGACCTCTTGGGTCCTTGTTCTTCTCTGGGGTGGTGCCTGGTAAGATACACTAGGACATCCCAGATAGCACTGGGTGTAGTTAACCTGCAGTTCACCAGTGGCTCCCACTGTCAGAAGCAAAGCAGAGCATGCAAGAGCGAGGCAGTGAGGATCACTGCAGCAGCCTTCCTCCCGCTCTGTTACAGCTGAAGCTCGGATTTGCAGCGGCATGTAGTTTTGTAAATCCAAGCCTGGACTCAAAAGTGGGGAGGGTGGTATGTCGGCGATGGGGGCCTGGGTTGCTGCACCTGCTGGCTCAGCCCTTCCAGGAGGGTTTGGTTTTGGGGTGCTTGCCCACTCTACCTGCCAGAGTGTGCTTCATGGGGGGGTGGGGGGGGGTGGCAGGCGCTCGTGCTGGTGGGCAGTGGTGTCAGCAGCTGTCTCGTCCCCGCGGGTGGGTGTCTGTCAGGTCTGGGTGCCCCTGAGGCAACCCTGGCTGTGAGCCCTGGGACGTGAGCTCTGGGCTGTCACCTCTCCCCTCGGCTCACATGGACACAGAAGGCACCCGTTTGTAGGTTTTCCTTCAGCAAGACTGACTCCCCTCCCCCGTATGACTTCAGACAAAACAGTCAGCTGAGCACAAATTGTGTGCAGGCCACTGATTAAAAAGGTGCTGAAAAACAAGTTGTATCACAAGAATATGTTGGTTTTATCTGTTTTACCATTTCAATTGGGAACTTTCAGCTGTGGCTCTTTCTAGAGTCTGTTTATAGTAATAAAAAACCATTCAGAGTTCTGAATGTCTCCTCCTAATACACGTTTATTCATAGCGATTTGTAAAACAGATTTTGAGAGTATCTGGTGCCATAGATCAGCGGGGCTGGGACATGACTTTAGCTCTGATTACTGAAAACGCATTAGGGTTGCTGTGCCCTTCTAGTCATCATTACTAGGAAAGCCACAGGTGACTGGAAGAATGGGAAAAGTCTGCAGGAATATTCAGAAGTAAATACTGTTTTTCTTTCTGCTAACTGTTATAGGGATGAAGGTTTTAAGTATAGAAGTCAGAGAAAGTAAGTTTATTTCTTTTTGAGGCGGCTCAGATTATTGCAAGACATAGAAAACTATGGGGGGAGAAGAGCTGATATTAACCTATTTGAAATAGGTGACAGATACAGAATTGAGATAGCATAAGCTAAGTAAGAAAACAACAAGGGACTGAAAAAGGGTGGAATTTGACTACAGAGGACAGCTTGTAGGCTATGAGTGAGCTTCCAGGTTCACGGTCAGTAAATTTGTTGTCATGTTATTTATTAAACAAAATTATTTATTTGCTAAACAAAATGATACTGTAATGCCAAATATAAGATAGAGACAGAATACGAAATCTGCGAATGATGCTTGATTTGTTTGCTGTTCCTTGTCTTGTTTGCAAAACTTCCAACAGAAAGTGATTACGCCTAAGTTACAGCTCCACTACCAATCTCTTCTATGCATGGGATGTTCTTTGAAGTGCTAAAATCTTGCTGAATAGCATTCTGTGGCCATCTGTATGGTGATGGCAGTGGTTTGTCTTGACCCTGAGTGACCAAGTGGCACACCAGAGCCATTGAGATACTAATAAACTTTAACTTAACCTGTCCTGTGAAGTGGTGTGCCTTTGTGTATTTAAATGGGGAGAAAATGTAGTTTCTCATAGGTTGTAAACTTCTGCTTTTGTTTTTGAACAGGATTTATTGGACCATTCCTGCACATCTGGAAGTGGTTCTGGACTTCCTTTCTTGGTGCAAAGAACAGTGGCTCGCCAGATCACACTTGTAGAGTGTGTAGGTTAGTATAATTCTTGTTTGCATCTAGTGCCAAGTCTTGGTAGCAAATGCAGAATGAAAGCTTTATATCCCATCCTAATCAACTGTTTTTTCTCAGTCGCTTATACAAAACTTCTTAGGCTTCAGCTTATGGCACATGTCTGGGTTTGGAAACTGGAGTGGAAAAATTCCTGTCAGATCTGTGCAGAAGAAAGGGGCAAATATCACCTGAGCTCTGTGATTGAAAAATAAAGCTTTGTTCAATAAGGCAGTGTTAAAAAAAACACAAACTAGGCTTGTTTGCGTACTTTGTAAGCTAAGTAAACTATGTTTTTAAAAAAGCAAGCTCAATTTGAAGTTTGAAACTGTCAAACTGTGAAACATTGGTTCATTAAATGGTGTTCAGTTAGAAAGCTTTAGAATTAGAAAAGGATCATCTGGATTTGAGATCTGGAGTTAAAGCATCAAGCAAAGCAGCTAATGGGGCATTGGGAAAAACAAACAAACAAACAAAAAACCTACACCAAACCCCTGTGGGTTTATGCCATTAAAATGGGAGCACGAATGTTTTGTAACTTACCTGCTCTGCGCTGTTGTTTTGGGACTGTGTAGGCGATGATGTACTGTTGCTGCTCTTTTCCCCCTTAAAGAGAGAATCTTTCTAGTAATTCTTCCCTAAAACTCTTCTGGCTCTTTAGTTTTTTTCAGGACTTCAGGATTCATTTTAAGGATCTGTGACGTTTTTCTTCAGCCTGTATATATATATATATAATGAATTGAATGGTGTTAAATTGGAGTTTAGTAGTTTTAGGAAGCATTTGGGTCAAAGATACCCTGAGGCAGTGACTGAGCTGAGATGCCATACTGGCACTAAAGAGGTGAGGAAAGCATAATGATTGATTCCAGCAGGAAAAAAAAAGGACTGCTTAAGTATGTTCTGTGCTGCTGCTTCAGTGGCTTGAACTCAGAATGGGTTAACATTTTCCTGTAAGTCACTAGAAGTTTTAACTCATCAGGATGTTAAATCAAGTCTGACTAAAACAGATGAATCCGTGAACCTAGAGGGACTGGGCCTACTTTTCACCAGTGTTTCTTTGCTTTTGGCTTATAGTATGTATTTGAGTAGGCACAACTGTTCACACTTGCATTAAATCCAAGCGTACATCCACTGATTCTCTGCAACTGTAGGGTATGATATGTATGATGATTTTGCCTGCAATAGACATTTTTCTGTGCGTGTATATATTTGTGTGAGTAAGTGTGTGTGTCTGGAATTATGCCTGCTCCCAAGTTAACTCAGGCTGGCGCTATTTCCAGACACCATGTGTTTTAGCCTGTAGAGCAGAACCAGATGAAAGCACTTGTGCAGGAAGCCTCTTCTGGGTGGTGGCATTGAGACATTGGTGTTGGGTGTCTCTCTTCATTTGGTTATACCTGCTGCTGATTCATATGTGCCTCTAAAGAACACTGAATAGCATAACAAAGAAGGGCAGAGTTTAGATATTTATAGTTGTCAAATCTAGCACAATTTGTTGCATGAAGTCAGAGGCTATTGTAGGTGGACTGTGATGAAAATGGCAATGACCAGAACTTGCAGTCTGCCTAGTCCAGGATGTTGCTTTGCTTTTGTGTGCTTGATAACTTCATACGTTTCTTCTAAGCTATTTGGGTAAAAACCTTAGCATGCAGACAGTGTGTCCTGATCTCCACAGAGCAGGATTGGGTTTGGTGGGGTTTTTTTCCCTAAATCCTTTTTAATTGTTGTTTGTGGCTGGATTTTCTCTTTTGTTTTTATTTGGGATTGGGGTTTTTTTGTTGTTGTTTTGGGTTTGTTTATTTTATTAATTGTCATTCTGCATTTTGTGTGTCTGGCTGTGCTGACTGTTTTTTACAAGGGCTGATGGTGTAACAGAGATGTAAAGGCTCTATCCCCCCAGCATTATATATCCTTCCTGTCCTCCTAACTTCAGAATTCATAGATTTATTTGTATTGTGTAGAATGACCTTGTAGTATGCTGCCCAACTTGTTTAAGCTGCAGAAGTGCTTTCGTTGCTGGTGGTTGAATGATTACACCTGCCCAGTACAAACACTCTGTCCACTGTACCAGCATGCAAGGAGGAGAGATACATACTCTGAGTTTGTAGTTGAATCAAACAGGAAAAATTAAGGGACAGCGGAGCACAGCATGACTATGACATAGTTTGACTACCCCTGCAAATACTTTTTCCCACTTCAGTGTGATACTTGGGCCCATGACTGTTGAGTTTCCATCGTATTAGCTAATTCTGGTCCTTCTGTCCTATGAGGATTATTAGTTAACAGCTTTGTGGGTTTTTTCCCCCACCAGGAAAGGGCCGTTACGGAGAAGTTTGGAGGGGTCAGTGGCAAGGAGAAAATGTTGCTGTGAAGATCTTCTCTTCTAGGGATGAAAAATCCTGGTTCAGGGAAACTGAATTGTACAACACTGTATTGCTGCGGCATGAAAATATTTTAGGTAAGTAGGACAACCATATTCATGTATCCTAGTGTAGCTGCTGTAAAGGTGAATTAACTGAACAGTTGACTTGCAGAGCACTGCAGATTCACCAGATGTCTTGCAACCTTTGAGATTAGGTTTTTGTCTTTGTGATAAATAGTTGAAGGGAAATTCTAAGGCAGAGCCTTGCCAGGGGGTGCTGAAACCTTAGTCTCAGCTGGATAAAGTATCATAGTAACTATGAATCGTTGTCCTCCTCCAATATTCTAGCAAGCAGCAGTCAACCAGATTAATCAGTTGTTAGCAGCACAGTGTGTAGAAAAGAATGGAGGTGACACAGACCCACATGCTAAGAACTCGCCCTTGCAGCTCTTCTTGCAGGACAGCCAAGTGCCAAAAGTGTGTTGCACAGTGTGTTAGGTGGGGAAGTTCTAGTGGATCTGTTTCCTTATAACTTCAGTTTACCTGGGCAAAATGAAAGCAGAAAAAGTGGAGAAGAGTTTGTAATATAGAGGTTTAAATATTTGAATACTTTCCATTGTGCCTGAATAAAGTGCAGTATGAATCCATTATTTTTTCTGTTAAGTGTTCTGCTCAGGGTCAAACTAAGCTCCTTTTGGTGTTGAAACTTCAACTATAGTTGCCCCTTTATGATGTATCTCATTTCTCTGTAAATATGTGAGTATGATGATTTTGAATTTTCTGCATCCCTTGTACCTTGTGTGCTCAGTTCTGAGAGCTTAGAAAATGGCTTTTTTGTGTTGTGAGCCATGGCTGAAGTTTAAGCAGCCCTTTTGAATCCTTGTAGACATGACCTTCTTTCACTGGTGTGCTACCTTTACATACAAAAGCAGCAGCATATTTTCTGCCTGTTGACAATACCTCACCCCCAATCAGTCTGTCTTCAATCAGTTTTACTTATTTAGTTTTTCCCTATTCTCGTTTCCTGTCAGAGTGTGTTCCTTGGCTCTATAGGTCACCCTGCTAGATGTTTGTCTGATGTGTCCTGAAGCAGTTCCTTTGTTACTACCAAAACAATTTGATGGCCTCCTGAAATGTGAATTATTGAACTTTCCATCCCCGAGAGAGCAAGTAACTTGGCTGAAATTACATTACACATTTCCCATGTTCCTCTGTGTGTATTTAGTCTTTCTTGATAACTGTCAAATTTGTTGGCTATTTTATAGAGGTTTTTTAGATGTGATATTAAACAATATTACAGATTACAAAAGCATCACATTGTGCAGAAATCTGACTTCAGGAGAGAAAGTAGTGACAATGTCATATGTGGGCTTTTATTGTTCCTCTAACTTGGGAATGAAACTTCTGTTGCTTCCCAGCTAAAGCTGTTGAGGTGAACAGTGTGCAGATGCACGTTGATCTCGGAGGTAACAGGAAAGGAGCGACTCCTGAGGTTTGAATGCAGTTTTAAAACACCACATTTTTGGAAGCATGAGTTTCAAAGAGACATTTTCCTCTGTTCCTTTGTAGAAAATCATTGTGAAATATGGCTATGATGCATAAAGGGGGTCTGCCTTACTTCCCTGGAAGTAAGTTGCACACTAGTTGAACTGTCTGGTATTTGGAGTAGAAGAATTATTATTCTTTGTTTTTCGCTACGCTGATCTTCCAGTGCTGCCACATGCTCCTTAGCCATCTGCTGCTTCTATCCTGTGGCTCCGTTGCGAGCAGGTGAACAGCTAAGCAGATCAGGCGTTTGGAGCCTAGGGCAGCTCAGGGCAGTCCGGTGGGCCTGGGCGGCAGCAGTCCCTCTGCAGCCTGTGAAGCAGCTGGAGAGCGCTGGAGAGCAAGTTGTTGTGGGCAGATGTGCTTTTTCCAATCTGTGTTTGGTCAGAAGGGTGTGGTGGTACCTGTGGGGAACAGCAAGCATTTGACGTGTGGGGCTGGTTGTCAAAAGTACTCTGAAAAGAGTTACCTCGGATGTAAACGTGAAGCTGGCACAGCATGGGGCGTCTGTTGGTTGGGATGTGGTGGGTACGTGGAATGCACGTGACCTTGGTGGCCTGCACTTGGTTGCTTGTTGTCCAGAAAAATGGGAATGATTACTTGGGACCTATCTGTTGGAGGTCTTGCTTCTTTCCAGCATGGTCCTCTTGAGTGGACAGGTCATCTTGTTTAACTGGAAACTTCCCCACTCCTAAGTCCTTCAAAAAGAAGGAAGGAAAAAAGACTTTTTTTTTTTTTTTTTTAAATACAATGTATGTGGTCCTAACAAGTAGATGTGTTTGGTGTGACTGATGAAGTGCATTCTTGTGAATAGACTGAAGAGTTCCAGAGTATGTCAGCTCTTTTTTCATCATGGTAATAATACCTGCAGTCTGTTTTCAGTGCAGTACAATAGTGGAAAAAATTTTAATTAAATAGCGTTTGAAATGGCAAGAGGGGCCTGGTAGTATTGATTCTTTTCTTGGGGGGTGGGGGGGGGGGGTGGGGTGTCACTCTTGTAAGAACTTTGTCACTTTATTGTGGTGTTTCTCCTTTTTTCTTTTTCCTTCCTCTCTTCCTAGGTTTTATCGCATCTGACATGACTTCCAGAAACTCCAGCACCCAGCTGTGGCTGATCACCCACTACCACGAGATGGGGTCCCTGTACGACTACCTGCAGCTCACTACCCTGGACACGGTCAGCTGCCTGCGCATAGTGCTGTCCATAGCTAGCGGCCTTGCACACTTGCACATAGAGATCTTTGGGACCCAGGGGAAGCCCGCCATTTCTCATCGGGACTTGAAGAGCAAGAACATCCTCGTTAAGAAGAACGGGCAGTGCTGCATCGCGGATCTGGGTGCGTGGGGGCAGCGGGCGCGGGTTGCGCTGGGTCAGCCCCGCCGCCAGGGGGCGCCTGGCGCCCAGCTACGGCCGGGCCGGCGCCCCGAGTTGGCCCCGGAGGGCGGGAGCGAACCGCGGCAGAGCAGGAGCCCCGGGTGGCCATCGGCTGGGCAAAATGGGTGCCGGGAGGTGGGAAATTTGGTGGTTTGTTGTTTTTTTTTTTTACTGAAAATTGCACCGTGTAGCTCCTGTCACTTTTGCCTGAAGGGCAGGAGGTACGGGGAAAAAGGGAAAGCCACTCACCTGGGCCTTTTAAATTTGCAGAGGGAATAGTAAGTCAAAAAAGTGGAGCTGTAGGCTGGAAATACAAGGCTTTAGAGACTGGCTTTTAGATATATTTGTACCTCAGACCGAGGAGGGGGCAGCGCGTGTTGCCCTTGGTTGACATCACACTGATAAAGGCAGGTCTCCTACGTTATTTGTCTAGAGGTTTCACATACATGCGAGATACTCTGAGAGAGCACAACAATAAACATTTCCCAGTTAGTTTCTGTGGTGGCAAAATAGCTGTTTTTTAAAACATGACATCCTCAGGCGTGCATCTTGACATGTTCTTTGTTCCTTATCCGTAAGGGAGAGTTACCAAAGAGTTTGTTGCTTCTGGCATATATCCATGCCCTTTTTTTCTGTATCTTTGTGTCTCTTTTTTTATTTTTTTTTTTTCCTCCTCTTTTTCAACACATGTACCAAACAAGAAAAATGGCACTAAGAGGCTGGTCAGTAGGAGCAGAGCAGATGAAAAGGTTCACTGTGGCTGCCCATAGCTAAGCTGCACTTGGGTTCTGTGGGTCACACCAGGTTCTGGGCTTGCAGTCTGCCCGTTAAGAATAGATGTCAGCTCTGAAAACGGAGAGGAATAAATGGCTTTGATGCACAGCTCGTAGCTGTCTGTTTTGCTGGCAGCCTGGGCGCTGTACGCCTGAACCGCAGTGTGGCTTGTTGTCTGTTGCCATTCAGTCTCGGTCCTTCTGGCTGGCAGCAGGCGCAGGAGCTTTGTGAATGGGCTGCTTGTCCTTCAGCAAGCGTGCTGGAACCCGGGATCTCAAAGAGCAACCCAAGTATCTAGGGTTGCAGTTACAAAACTGGCTGTTTCAAATATGTTCTAGCTAAGCAGAAACCGTGTGGTAAAGTCCAAGGATGGATGTCAGTCTCGCTTCAGTCTGTCAGCACTGTGGAAAAGTTCTGCCCTTCTACTTCTAAAGCAATTCACGTGCATGATAATAGGTTTTAGTTGAGCAACTTTATAGAGCAGCAGAATAATACTTAGACAAAATGAAGAAAAAGCCCAGCCCTCCTCTTACTCCCTCCTGCCCCTTGCCCCTCTCTATAGGGCAGTGAATGTCCATTCGAAACAAACACGGGTATTTGTGAGGAAGGTGCAAAGAATGCTAACAAACCTGTTTGCTGAATTTTGGTTGCTAGCAGATACTCCAGTATACTAAAGAGATTTTTCTGGTGTCTTGAAAACCAATGTGTTCCATCAATTTGTATTCCTGCCCAGCTTTTTCTTTTTTTTTTTTTTTTTTTTTTTTTCTCCTTTAGTGAATTAGTATCTTAAAGTAAGAGCTTCTCTGACAAGCACAAGCACTTATGTGCCCTTAACTTAAATGTGCACTGAGATCTTCTGAGGTGAAAAGAAACTGAGGTAGTGTAATATCTGCTTCCTAACTCTCATAAACAGCACAGATGCCTCCATGATGAGAACCTGATTACAACATCGCTGTCCCCTGACCTTATTGCAACACTTTCTTAGTTTGTAGTGTGCAGGATGCTGACTTGTATCCCTCAGCCTCAAACCTTTGACCTGTCAATCTATTTAACCTTATTTGCCCAATTTGGATGGAGAATTATGATTTTTATCAAAGTGTTTTCCAGAGTCTTGATGTCTTCAGAGTTTGCCAGGAAATTTGTTTTCTAACCTTTGTTTCCAATGTGCAAATTCTTGGTTTTGTTTTTTTACAGAAGTATAAACCACACATATTGTATAATATTAATATAAATATAAAAATACATAAATGTATATGTGTGTGTGTAAATATGTCCTAGATATATGTGTGTGTGTGAGATACGTGTGTGTGTGTGTATATATATGACAAAAATATTTTTGTCTGGAGAGCAACCTTTCCAAATTACCTTCTTGTCAGTTACGGGGTTAGTAGATGGTATCTTTGTAGAGGTGCCATAACAGTTTTCTTAGCAGCTTGAAATTACTTAAGTGCATTTAAATTGTAGGAAAGCATTTCCAAATTTTTGTTATGTTGAAGTACAGTCTCTTTTTATTTTTGAAAGAAAGAAAAATTATTGACCTCATGACAGGCTAATTTTTGTATAGGACTGAGTTAAAAAGCTTTTTTAAGTTTCATCTAAAACTCATGTTAAATGTAAATAGTATATGTTATTCTTACAAGATTTGTTGAGGAAATTAGGGAGAGTTTGTGTCATCTTTTCTATTGCTTAGTTATGTCATGCACCTGTTGCTGTTCAATTTGCAGTACTCTCTGTTTACCATGGCAGAATGAGTACTCTGTGTGTTTCCAAATTTACAGTAATTTAGTCCCTCACATAATGTTCTTTGCCTAAATGTTTAGTAATTAGTAGAAACCAGGTAGAGTGGCTTTGACTGACTCATTTTAGATCAGCTTGAGGATGTTTATTTTTCAAGCTGCTGCAAATACGATGTTTTTTATTTTCCAGCTTCATTTTTTAACTTGTGTATATCCATCATGCAGTGTTTTTCTTCCTCTTCCCCACAGTTCGGATATATCCACCTACCCAAATGTTCTATAAATAAATTTGAATGCTGTGTAAAATTGTTTTCTTCTAAGTAACAGATGCTTGACCTTCTGTGTATTACGTGCCTAGAGCGCTGGTGACATCCAGTGGCTGCAAAACACTTAATGACAACATTTTGCAACAGTGCAATAAAATGCTTAATGATAATCCCTGAGGAGATAATTGGTCTAAGTCTATGGACACAGTGGCTGGTTTTGATAGCTAGTTTGGAGCTGACCCAGTTGGTCTTTGGACAGTTGGACTCTCAGCTGCTTCTTTTTAAGAAACTCTGATGGGTGTCGCTGGTCACATGTAATTTTAAATGTATGCTGCTATACTATTAAAGGGGACTTGACAGTAATTTCTTTTTTTTTTCTCCTTCCCCTCATCCTTCAGGCCTTGCAGTTATGCACTCCCAAAGCACGAATCAGTTGGATGTGGGGAACAATCCCCGTGTGGGTACCAAACGCTACATGGCTCCAGAAGTCTTGGATGAAACTATCCAGGCAGACTGCTTTGACTCGTATAAAAGGGTCGATATCTGGGCTTTCGGGCTGGTCCTTTGGGAAGTAGCTAGACGCATGGTTAGCAACGGTAAGTATTTGAGACTCCTTTACTTGTTTTTAGAAGGGGTCAAGTGAATGGTAATTTCACAGCAAAGAATCTGCCACCAAAATGCGTAGGATGCATAGTAAAATACTGGACCTCCAAAGTGTTTGGATTGCTGACGCTTTGCTGCCTGGGTTGAAGTTGTTGGTACATTGGGTACAGTGGCCCAATATCATCATTTCTGGTAGAGAAGAGAACTCTGCTACTTTCTAAATAATTCATACTGAATAGTCAACTAAGTTAAAATTTTAGATGAGAAAGTCTAAACTTTTTCCATGTGTATTAAACCATGGTCAGTACTTTAAGGTGGCTGTTTCTTATGACAAAACTTGAGGAGCAGAAGGAGAATACATAGAAAGTGAAGTGATCGGAAATCAGGGGTGTTCTTACTTTGCCAAGTTAAATGCACTCACAAAGCAGGACTCACAGTTCTGCTTGGGAAAAGGGCCACCACAGTCCTGTTCTGTACCATACAGTGTTGCTTCATGTTTCCTTGGCAAGGGTGTCCGGAATTAAGAACCTTTGAGCTGGGTCTCTGTTGGTGCGATTTTTTTTTTTTTTTGGCCTTGTCAATTCAGGAGTTCTTTCTGACTTCTGGACCTCAGGTTGTGCTCTCAGTACCCAAGGGGAGAGGAGAATGCAGAAGGCGCCTCTCAGGTGTGTCTGGAGACACTGGCATTGATGGTTGTTAACAGTGACATGTTTAAATCTGAGGAAATTCTGTATCGTCATACGCATTTATTTGCTCTGTGTCTGATTTATTCGCACTAAGTCCAAATTGGGGGTTTCTGCGACTGACATCAGACAGCGAGTTTATCTTCTTCTTCAGGAAAAGACAGCCAGTCATTCATTTGCTCTGGTACCTCTGAGCCTGATGGTAGGCTGGAACCTCACGGGGCAGGTCAGGCTGGTGCCTGCCAGTTTAGGATCCAAGTGCAAACTCGTTTGAAGGGGGCATGGTCAGAATGATAGGCAGTAGTCAGAGTGGCTCAAACTCTGGAGGATTGAGGGCTTTTGTTTTTTTGGTAGGAACTATTGCAAGTTGGAATTGGAGGGAAGATTTTGGAGGAAAGGGTTAAGATATGCTTTTGTGATGTTTTCAAAAAGCAGCTGTTGAGAGCCAAAGGAGGGAGTGTGAGTGGTTTCTGGAGAGATAGGTACAAGGGAGCAGCGAGTGGACAGAGGCAGGCTGCAATAAGGTGTGACAGCAGTGGCTCATGGTAGCTAGTACAGGGAAAGCTAGGAAACAAAGCCTGGCTTCAGTTCTAGGGGAAGTTAGGTACTTGCCTCCTGTTGTTTCTCATGCATTATCTCCCCTCTGTTCACTGACCCCGATGTGAATCCTGTCCAAATGATGTTATGTTGGGCTGTGGGGAGCGGGCAGGCACATGTACAACGGCTCTAGAAGCAAACAAATACTGTTACTCTGTTGAGGTACAGGGCTTCTTCTAAGTATGAACCTTTTCCTTCATCTGCTATCTGTTGGTGGCCAAAGTAATTTAATGTGAGTAAAAAAAGGGAAAAAAAGTATTGCTCCCGTGTTCAGCGTAATTCTCAGCACAGCAGCCATAGGCAGCTAGTTGTCTCCAGAAACACTGCAATGAGGCTCGTTACAAGAAGGCTGCTGGAAGGTGACACTTCTGAAAAGACTTGCAGACCTTCTAAGCTTGCTGGGAGATTCCCTGGGGCCTGGAGCACTGTCCCAGACCCCTGTCTTCCCGAGGATACTTACAAGGTGCTTAAACAAAACTGACTTGAAGGTAGCAAAATGCTTCAGGTAGGCTCAGGTGGCAAATTTAAAGGCTCCTTGTAAGCCTGAGAGCTTGCTTTGATAGCTCTGAAGAGATCCAAAATGGGTTCTTGGCTATGAAGAGAGCAGGGCAATCTATGCAGGTGCTCAGCTGTTTTGGACAGATGCAGTTTAACTTGTAGGGTCCATAGTGAGCAACTCCTGTCTTGCTGGAAGCTGGTGGCAGCCATGGGACTGACTCCAGGACCCGAAGGGAACTTCCATAAGCTTTCTGTGGAGTGGCTGGAGCTAAGCTTATAACCTCGTCTTCTCCCTACGCTCTCTGAGGTGTTACTTGAAGACATACGCAGCAAAAGGAATAGGTATTGTTCTGATATAAGAACATAAGTCAGCTAAATCACAGTGTGATGATGATCTTGGGTGAACGTGTATGTGGTTACCCAGAGAAAGGAGGAAGGTCTCATGAACGCTTGGTATTAATTTCTTCTTACGACGTACTCCATTTATTGGCAAATGTGTGTCATAGGCAGTTACGAAGACTTGCTTGTTGCATTTCCCAATACTTGGAGACCTCTGGGTTTGCAGTTCATGTCAGTGTGAGTGCCTTGAGAATTTAAGGTGTAACTTCATTGTTTTCAGTGCGGTTTTATATTCTGCACTTTGTCTCAGCAGCCTGTGAGCACTGGAGCTTACCAGTTGCCGTGGTGGGTTTGCTGGGCAGGGGTTGATTAATTCGCTGTGCGGTAGGTGATGCTCACTGCGATGGGAAGGGAAGCCGGCTGCGGGAGGGGGCGGTCTGTCTGCTGAGGGGCTGTGCTCGTAGCTGTGGGTGGCAGGACCGGCAGTGCTTGCAGGGGTACGTGCTTGCACAGGCACTGGGTAGTGCTGGCTGTTTGAACATAGCAGCTGGCCTGTGTGATGACAAACATTCACATATATAACACTGATAAGTTTTGTTTTAATTGCCACTCTTGAATTTTGAGTAGTTCATCTGGAATCTGCCTTGCCACAGGACTGTTTTGGAGGCTGGTCATCCTGTGTGGAATATTTAGATGTCTGGCTCTCTTCGTGTATGAATATACGTTTATACTTTTGTGTGTCTATACTGTACATACATAATATATGTATACGTAAAAAATACATGTAGTCTTACCTAGTTACCTCTTGAAATGAGACTTCTGTGAAACAGTACCTCTTATTTAGATATTCCTGTGCTGAAGTTCTGGTATGTATGTATTGCGGCAGTAACTGCAGTTCACAGAAAATGTACCTGAGCTACTTTCAACCGGAGAGCTTAGATCGCGCTGGCAGCTTCACCAAGATGGTATGGAACTCAGCATGGGCTGCAGACCTGCCAAAGGTGATGGCTAAATGATGTGGTACTTTGATTTAGGCTGAGCTCAGTGCCACTGTGGAAGCACTTTTGACAGTAATACAGATACATCATGACATTGAGTCATGTCAATAAAGTCTTAAATTTAAGACAGTGGTGATACTAATGCCACAGTACATACTTCTAATTGCTCTGTATTTTTGGCTGTTGCCATAAGTAATTACACTTCCTTGCACTGGTTTGAAGTGGAGTAAACATTTTCTCTCTAATCCTAGTATTTAGCTGTGTGGAAATCATTACTTCATCAGGTGATCGCTCAGATAACCCTGTTTGATTTGTAGTAAGACTTCAGCACTGGGAGTGAGCATGCTGAGGTCAAGGTAGCATGCTCCTGTGAGATGGGTGATGGGGTGGGCCAGAGGCACTCGTCAGTTAAGTGTACTAGAAATTTTTGCTGCCATCTCGTTGCAGAGTCTGTTGCAGTGAGTCAGCCTGGTTTAGTGCTTCAGTTTGTGGAGACTCTGAAGTTGTAATCTGGCTAATAAGTCTGATGGCTTTTTAAAATTTTATTCTAATTTTTTTTTAATTTTTACTTTTACATGTTTAACTTTTTAAAATTTTGAATTAATTTTTTTAACTTATCAAACAGTCCTCGAGGTGACACAGTGATTCTCTGCACTTTCTTATTGTGGCTTAATGTAAGGAGGAAAATGTTATAGGAAACTCCTTCTGCACAACCAAGACTACTTACATATTGTCTTTGTGCTATATCGGGAGCCACTCAGCATTCCTTTCTGTGCTTGAAAATGTGATTTAAGCCCCCAAATCAGTATTTTACTCACTTAAAATAGAACAGTGTGTGTTCCTTGTAGAGTGGAGGTCGCTGCTTTTTTGAACGTGCTCTCTTCCTAGTGTTCAGTGCCTTGCATCGTTGCTTACCCAGTGCCTGGCTCTGAGAGTTCTGTTCCTTGTGAATTTTCACTGTTGTTCCAGGTATTGTGATCTTGTTCAATATCAATAGTAACATCAGAAGCTGAAAGACAGTTGTTGCTCAAAGCCACCCCTGGTATGTGATCGTGTTATCTGCAAGGCTGTGTCTGTCGCTTCGGTGTTTGCATAGCCCGTGCCTTGCTCCAGCAGTTAGGTTCCTGCATGCGTAGGACAAGCTGATGTTACAGTAACAAAGAATAACTGTGAAGACATTTATTACAGTAACAAAGAATAAACGTCAAGAAAATGCCACTGTATATGCGAGTCCTAGTTGATTTGAGTAGCAAAAAGCCAGCAACCCGGGGGAGGGGGAGAATGTAGTATAAATGACAGAAGTCATTTTAAAAGCATGCGGAAAGCGGCAAGCTGTAGGTCGCGCTGACGGACCCTGAGGTCTGGCTCGTAGTGAGCGGCAGGCTCGCTCTCCCGGGGCAGTGGGCGAGGGAAGCGTGTCACAGTTCAGTGATGGTTTTGTGAGCAGGGCAGTGTGGGCTAGAGGTTGCAGTGGCTCGCTGGCACTGCCGACAGGCTGCTGCGGAGCCAGCAGTGGGTCCCGCAGGGACTGTGCTGTTTGCCTGTGGTAGATCAGAGCACTCTACTGGAGCAAAGGCTAGACCCACATAATTTCATCTTTATTACTGCACGTCTTATCTGAAATAGCTAGTTATATACCCTATACTTTGGAAAGACTACATGAAAATAGTAAATTAGAACCAGACACTCTCTTTTAGTGATAAAGTTAATCTGTAATGTCCTGGTGACCCTGGAAACATTTTCAGGGCTATATGACATAGCTGTGAAGTTCTGCATTTGACTCGTATAAAGCCACTACTTCATCTGAAACAACAGCATAGACAGTGTGGATACACAAGGAGGCTTTTTGTGTTCTTGAGTTCTCGCAATAAACTTTTTTCTGTGTTTTGCGAGGAAGCAGGAGGAGTGTAAAGGCAAGAGTTCGGCCGCGTAGGTGATGCTTGGTGTACGCAATTATGAATTAACCGAAGGTGGTGGATGGATGAGTGATGCTTCTTTACGCACTGTGTGATATAGTCTGTCCTTCCGCATCCATGTCAGAATACCACAGGGCAAACCTGCAGTCTGCTAGTTACTTTGCTATGGTAACTCACTTGCGTAGACAGATCTTTGAACTGTTCTACTGTGTTCTAAGGGAATTTCCTGAAGGCTATTTCCCTTTTCAACTGTTCATCACAGATAGGGATTTTTACAGAGTATCTATGGGATTTTGATCTTCACCTCCAACAGAACAAGAAAACTAAAACTCAAACCGCTGTAACAAAGTTTGAGAACCTCTTTTAAACTTCAGTATATCCAAAGCAACAGAAATTCTCCTGGATTTCACGTACATCTGACTGTGGGACAGCTGCCAGTCTACCAAAAAGCAGTTTTAATCTTCTGACCATGTTTCTACTGTACATAGAGGGCCTCATTTGCTTGGTGTTCTTCCAGGCTGCTGACCCAAATGCCTGTTTTTGAACACCAGTTTTTAAATTGGCTTCCTAAGAAAGTTGAGCTCCCTGTAGATCACTTGTGAGCTTAATCCACTGATGAAACAGCAGTGCTGCATGCATGTCTTAGAGTAGGCAAAAGGCTTTTTAGCCTGCCAGTTTTATGTGAGCTGGTTGCCAAGTTGAGAGCACACACACAAGCCCGTTTTTCAATGCAGCATCCTAGAAAATACGTTCAGACACTGGATGCCACAGGCTCCCAGGTGTTTAGCATGTGGTACCCATTACCTTGTGTATTTTACTTTATTAATAACCAAAACCAAAATCACTTAAGGCACCAGCATGAGGGTCTGTAGATGCTGACATGCTTATTGGACGCTTTCAGGAATCATAAAACCATGCAAAATGTGTGGTAATCCTATTAAAAACCACAGTGCAGACCTTTAAATTTTTTACATTTGCTAGTAGAAATCCCAGTTTCATGGTAGTCAGTAAACCTCCATGCATTATAGAAGATAGCCTTTTGGCAAGTGAATTTTTTGCAGCATTTCAGCTCAAGCATCTGCAAAATGGATATAGTTTTACTTTGTGGAATTGTAATATGAGCCGATTGATTAACATTTTGGATAGAAAAAGCTGTTGCTATGATAGTAAGTGCTGTTCTGTTTAATGGCTGCTTGACATTGTGTTAACTTCTAAAAGACTTCTGTGCTTCTTAAATGGCTAGGTCATGTGTTCTCTCTTTCTGTGCAGCAATGCTGTTTCACTGGCGCAGTCATTAAATAATGCCTCTCTTGTTTGTGTCTCACCAGGTATTGTGGAAGACTATAAACCACCATTTTATGACTTGGTTCCAAATGATCCCAGTTTTGAAGACATGAGAAAAGTGGTCTGTGTAGATCAGCAAAGGCCGAACATTCCCAACAGATGGTTCTCAGACCCTGTAAGTAAGTGTGCTTGTGAGTGGTTTGCAGAAGATAACAAGCCGACCTTTCTTCTTTTGAAATAAAATCATGAAAGTTATTTTCAATTATAATTTGAAATTGAAATGATCTCAGTGCTACTTGTCAGGAACTTTACCTGTACAGATCTCAGAAGCATGCTGGCATGGACCTTTTTACCTGTACAGATCTCAGAAGCATGCTGGCATGGACCTTTTACGTTGGAGCAGGAAGAAATGCGATAAGCAAACTTATGACTTAAGTCTGAGCTATTCACAGATTAGCCTTTTAGTAGCCCAATTTAACAGTAACTGTTCTGAAGCTGCTCTTCCTATGTTGATATCATCTCTCCAAGGGGAAATTTATTGAAGGGGAAGGTAGTCTGCATAGGACTTTGTGGCTCATAAGCATGTGATTTTACAACAGTTTTGGGGTCTCTCCTGTCTACAGGAGAAGGGACTGCTGTTCTTTCTGAAAGCCTAATGCTGAAGTTTATTTTTCTTCACCAGAATCAGCCTGAACTCTCCAGGTTGACCAGCTGGTTTGTTCCTTATTACTGAAGCTGTGGAGGTTGGTTTGAATCTGTACAGCTGGCTAGGGCCAGCAAGGACAAGGTCTCATCTATAAGATTTTGGCTGTAGAGTCATGGCCTGTGCTGCTGCACCAACCAGCTATGAATCCCAGCAATTTAAAGTGGTGGACGTGGTGAAATCGCTGGCAGAAAATCTGTGCCTTCTCTGGCTTCCTTTGCTGATCTTGCAGGAGCCAGTTTCATTGAAAAGAGATTTTGTAGAGTGTTTTCTTCATTAGAAAAACCCCCAAACGTCAGCTGTTTAAAACTACACTAGCTTGTCACTCCAGCCAAGTTGTTGTCCAGCTATTCCCTTGATTTAACCAAACGTGAAACTTTTTCTTCTTTTTTCAACACTTAAAAGCTGTGTATTTGCTAGATAGCAATAAACTGTCTGTAGGCTCTGAAAACTAGTATTGATAAGGCCATAAAACCTTATTGTGTTGGTGCTTCACCCAATGTAGTGCTTTCTTGGCTTGTTACTTGTGGACTTACATGTGTGTTTTGTGTGTTTTAATCTTTTTCCCAGACATTAACATCACTTGCCAAGTTGATGAAAGAATGCTGGTATCAAAATCCATCAGCGAGACTAACAGCCCTGCGAATCAAAAAGACTTTGACCAAAATTGATAATTCCTTAGATAAACTGAAAGCTGACTGTTGACCTTCTTCTCGTGGTGCTCTCCTGGTAGGAAGGCATTTGTCTGGTTCAGAAGTAGTCTGGCCAGACAGTTTATACGATTGGTCCCCATGTGGCTACTTATAGAGGCAGAAGTTCTTACCAAGCCATCTGTGTGGGAGACATCGGAACCATATGGACTTTGCTCAGTGACTACAATGGGCATTTCACAAATGGTCAAGCTATAAAGACTCACGCTGGATGTACTGTTGCAAAGGTAGTGGCCTGAAGGAAGACAGAGAAATCCTAAGACAAGATCAGGGCATTAATTAATGGCTTTGAACAGCTTTTTCCTTTTTTTTTCTTTTTTTTTTTTTTAATTCTCCTAATCACTCCCAGGGTGAACACATGGAAGTGGTAAATTTTAATCAGCAATATTGCCTGTGCTTCTCTTCTTTATTGCACTAGGAATTCTTTGCATTCCTTACTTGCACTGTCACTGTTAATTTTAATGACATGACTTGCCAAAAATATGATTGGCTGTATACTACATTGATCTATGCCTGAATAATAGGAAATTGGTAAACTGAAAATGTAACTGTCAGATTTTAGCTGCATTTTACATGTGTACTGATGTTTACAATAATGCTGAACATTAGGAATTTCTCGTTTATACAAAACTTGCAAATTATTTATTACTAGTGCACTTGCCAGTTTTTTAAACTGTAAAATAAGTGCATAAAGTTAAAGCTTATTTTTATGTGGCCTCTTTCATGAATTCTTACACAGATGTTTTTGTAACACAATATAACCTGAAACATAAATTGTTTTCTGTATTATCATATTACAACTTGATAGTCACATTTTAAGTGCTTCACATTTGTAGGTGTGTGGTCTGTAACATATTTTCAGTTTGAATACGGAACATATATATAGCCATTACCCACATGACATTGTGTCTAGAATCTTACCGATCTAGAAAAGGAACGCAATGGAGGAATTAACTAGAACTTTAGGTCATGAATGCTGTGGGGAAAATGCATTTTATTTCTTCTAAGCTATATAATATGCATTTAAACTCTGCCAGAAAAATAACTATTTTGTTTTAATCTACTTTTTCTATTTAGTAGTTATTTGTATAAATTAAATAGAACGTTTTCAAGTCAAATGAAAGAGTGTTTTAGTTCTCTTACTGCCTATTAGTAACGAAGGTGTACTAATGCAGCTGTGGGTATCTCCAGGCATATGCTTGCAGGTGCGTAGAGTTTGTCCAGGTCAATACTGAGTAGAACACCAAGGTACTGAGGCTGTTAACAGTTGTTTGTCTGGGTGTTTTTTTCCTGTGCTGAACTGGATCCCAAAATAGTACAGCAGGGAACTGGTGTACTTTCCTTGGATGTGACATCAGCTGTGTTCAGTGCAGACCTCCTAGAGCATGTCTTGCAGGGGATGTGTGTTATGCCCTAGCCTTAGGGGGAACGACTCAGCTTTGTACGCAGAGAGCTCTTTTACTCTGCCTGTACCTCTTGATACTCTCAGCTAATTTGTTATGCCAAGTGGAATAGTAGCTAGGAAGTGACAGTGCCCTTTCATCCTTGGAAAAGAACTCCTTTATTCGTGGGCTTGAAATCCTCCGGGTGATCTCAAGGACCTGGATAGTAATTAGCTATTCAGACTTGTTTCCTCTCTGGGTTAAAAAATTTCTCTGAAGTTCCCTTCTGTGCTTTAAGTCTGCCAGATCCTGCTCTCCTTTTTCTCTGTAACTTTTCCTTCCCAGCCCCAGGCTTCCTTGTCCTACTCTGGCCAAGTGGTATGCCTTTCTTTTTCTGCATTTTTGGTGCAGAAATAACACCCAGGTTTGTGGGGTAGGTACTGCGTGGGGCTAAGAGACTGCGTGGTACAATAGCTCTGCAGAGCAAAGGCACTGATGCCAGTTGCCAGGTCTGTTAATAATACTTGATGAGACTGAGCAGATCCACTGCTGCAAAAAACATAGGAAAAGCAGGATTTGGTTAGTTTTTATTGTTAGGTTTTAATAAGGAGTCAAAGGGTCAGTTGCCTGAATACGTTCCAGTTTGCTTTAAACTGGTTTGTGTATGTGAGGCAGACTGGGCTGACTGTTAAATAACTGCAGCCCAGGGGGGACAGTATTTCAGCAATGACTCGGGTGAATCTGTCTGTTGGATTGAAGATGCTGTATGAATGGAAGCAACTAGTGACAGTTAAACCTGCAAAATGAGTAGCTGTATTTAGTGATTATTTCTGATACAGAGTATTGCCTGAAGTTCTTTAGTTCTAGGTGCACACACGTAGATACCCCTTTCACATGTATTTGTGATAGAAGGGGCATCAGTATTTAAAACGGGAAGCGAGGCAACCTCTTGCAGCGGTCCCAGGCTGCTGCGGTGCTTAGCGAGGGGGATAGCCAGGGACATCTGGACCGTGGAGGGTGAGAGGGGAGGTAGCTACCGGTGGACAGGGTTGGAGCCAGAGGTGACTGTTCAGTGTGCAATGTGCATTTAAAGTGGCTGGTTAGGTTGATTGGTTTTGGTTTTTTACTTTGGGTTTTCACATCTCCAACATTTTCCAGTACAGGTGTTGGAGGAGAGAGACAATCTGTCATGCAGATAATTAATAACAAATCTGGCCATGATGGCTTGATTTGCAGTGCTTTTCTCAAATGCTCATCTTACTAGATATTAGATCACAGCATCTTACTAGATATTAGGGAAGATGCTTATGGTTAAACGCTTGATCCATCACTTCTCTGCATTGTAGCATCTTCTGAAAAGTACCATGTATGTAAGATCAACGTGACTTCAGGTTGGAAGCAGCTCAGTGTATCCAATAGCTGTTTATTCTGCTGTCTCCGAAGATCAGAATTTTCTAATTGCAGCACTGGGTACCAGTCTGTTAGCTGTGCTAGGACTGGTCGGGATGCTGCAGGATGCAGGCCCTGCAGCAAGGAAGCGCACAGTTCTCCAGGGCTGGGCTCTGGGAATCACTGGCCTCTTCTGAGTTTGGATCAAGACTTGACTGTGGAACTTCAGTGTGAATTAAAACTGGAGTCTTGGCTCTCCCTGTCTATAAGGCACAAAACTACGGAATCGTTTAGGTTGGAAAAGACCTTTAAGGTCTTTTAAGTCCAACCAATGCCAAGCCCATCACAAAGCCATGTCTTTCAGCACCACATCTACTTGTCTTTTAAATATCCTCAGGGACGGGGACCCCACCACCCCCTGGGCAGCCTGTCCCAGTGCCTGACCACCCTTTCCATGAAGAAATGTTACCCAATGCCCAGTCTGACCCTGCCCCGGTGTACTTGAGGCCGTTCCCTCTGGTCCTGTCGCTTGTTACCTGGGAGCAGAGCCCGACCCCCCTGGCTGCAGCCCCCTTCCAGGGAGCTGTAGGGAGCGATCAGGGCCCCCCTGAGCCCCCTCCTCTCCAGGCTGAACCCCCCAGCTCCCCCAGCCACCCCCCATCAGGCTCGTGCCCCAGCCCCTGCCCCAGCTCCATTGCCCTTCCCTGGACACAGGGGATAACCCAACTAAAGGATAAAAACACAAACCATAAACCCATCCCAGTAATACCCCATTTATCTCATGTTAGGTAAAGAAGATTATCCAGGCAAGCTATCAGCAGGGTAAAAAAAGTCCATTCAGTGCTGTGACTGCTAGGCACTCATCAGTGTGCTAGACAAGGTCATTTTCATTGGTGCTGCTGCTAGTAGCTTCCTTTTGCGTATGAAAACATGCAGGGATTATTTTGAACAAAATTTGCATTCATGCTGTGCTAATGAAGTATTTTTGATCCAGACTTTGACTGAACTGTTTGAAATGTTAACTAGTTTGGTTTTTTTTTAATTAGGTGACTATTTGACAAACTTGAATCGAGAAAATTGAGTGGAAAATAACTAAGAAGTAATTTCATAGCAATTTCTTATCCCTTGATTTTAGGGATAGGTCATTCAGCGCTGTGCTTTTCTAATGTATAGTTGCTACTGAGGGTAGTCAGGGTCCATGCTTTCAAAGAACAGCAGAAATAGCAGCGTTCTCAGCAGTCCTCTTGAACTGCAGGGTGGTGTGCCTGGGAGCAGGGAAGGAAGAACTCGGTGATAGCCAGTGAAGGGTTATCCGTGGTCTGTGTTATTTAACCTCATTTTCAAGTGTCTGGACAGTTATAGGCAAAAACGTGTTGCTGCTTTTCCCTTCAAGGTGTCAAGGCTTGGGCAGTGGGGAGGGTTTCCAAGTGATGTTTGTGAAGATGACACCCCCACCTCCCACGCTATTTTTCCAGCATGCTTATTACTTGATGTTCCCTAATACCCCCATAAAATCTAATCTTCTAAAGAGATTTGGAATGCTTATATATAATCTGCTGCATTAAGGGTGTCGCTGCATTTATTACTATGGAGATGGCACAAGCAGTTCCATGGTTGAAGTTGAATTATTCATGTGTCTGGCGGATTTGCACTGGCAGAGCCAGTATGGATCTGGCATGCTGTCGTTTGAACAGTGCCTGGCTGTGTATTAGAGCCCTGGGAAGAGGAGGCCTGGCAATATAAAAAAATAAATAAAATGATGCATCAATGCATGAGTAGCACTGATACGGCTATCCTGTTGATAGGTATGACCACCTGCCAGTTACAGGAGGGAGGCTAGGCAGAAAGCAGAGGTACTTTAGATGTGGGGGGTTGCTTTTTGTTTGGATTTCTCTTTCTCATATGCAGAAGGCTTGTTTACTGCTGGTAGGAATATACTGCACTCTGACAGTTGTCCTGGGGATGGCTGCCTCAAGTAGCCTCAGGCCAGCGACTCAAAGTTAAGTGTTGCTGTAGAGAAGTCACTGACTGCTTCCTCCCACTTGTCTGTAACTTTCCTTGTGGGCTCTCCTGTGCTGGAGTTTTTCCTGAAAAATCCATATCAAGCTTTCCAGAATTTTTTTTATTTACCTGGATTAAACTGTTTTGACAGGGAGGGACAAGGAGGAGTTATCTTCCCTGCAGGGCAAAATGTCTGCTGTGCAAAAAGATCAGCCTTGGCATAGTGGTTGGCATTGGAGAGTTGAAACAAAGACATTACAGCTGCTGTTCCATTTATATACAGAGAAGTTAAATCTTTCTCAACAACAGAATACCTTTTTACATTTTAAAGCTAAGATTTGTGTGGGAAAAGTAAGCATTTTATCAAATGCAGAGTTAATGGTGTACTGTGACATGCTCTCACCTGGGAATAGCACATTTGCTTTATCCCCAGTTGGAAGGAAAAAACCCACCGCGCTTCTAGTGCCTGAACCAAGAAACTGTGCCAAGATGCAAGCCAAAGTGTGCCAGGAAAAGCAAAGTGCAGTCGTACGTGTTTTACGTCAGTCTCGGCCCGTCACGGTGGAAGAGAGGCTGCTAGAGGGACCTCTGGTATCGCGGAGGAGAAGCTGGAACCTTCTCTGTGGAAAGTGTGGTTTCTCACTGGTTATGGACTCATCTTGCTACCTCCAGATCCTGCGTGATGGAGATCTGTGTGGAGTCTGCAAAAGGGATCTTCCAAGGGGTGTTTGGGACATCTGCTCACAGGATCACCCTGTTGTGTACCAGCCAGACTGCTTAGAGGTCCAGGCACATGGTCCTCTTGGGGATGGTGGCCTGTAATGATACACCAAAGTGCCTGCCAGCTGCCAGACTTGGGAGACATAGTTGTTGGGGTTTTTTTGGTTGTTGATTTTAAAAAACAAAACAAACAAAAAACCAAACTCCCCCCTTTCCACCACAGTCGTTACTGTGTGTTGCTCTGTGCATAGTGGCGTTTGTCCCAGCAATGTGTCTCAACCTGGGGGTGCAGCCCTGGCAGAGCAGCGCGAGAGCTGGCGTACGTGTCCTGTCCTCCAGTCTGGCGTAGCTCCTCAGGTCTCTCTTTATACTTACAGATCTAATAAACATCTCTGCTTGTTCTTGACCAAAACGTTCCTACCTTATATCCGTGACTGCGCGGAGGGTGCTGTGCAGCCCTCCTGGGCTGTGCTTTCCCCCGGCCCTGGCGTGGGGCAGGCTCGCACCCGGCAGGGAGCCAGGCGGAGGGGATGGAGCCAAGCGCTCACCGGGGGGTGCAGGACGAGCCATGCCCGGGACGAAGAGGGGGAAGCATCCCAAAAAAGTCACTCGGTCCTCCTGGGCAGGCAGCCACTGTTATGGGGCTCCAGTGCGTGCCTCGACGTGGGCTGAGGGTTTTGCCCCAGGGTTTTTCATCTTCGTGAACTGCGTGAGTGATGGAACAGCTGATGCACAGATGATGTGAGGTGGATTTTAAATATTACCCAACATCAATAATTACCAATTTGTCTTTCCAACTGCAATCCCCACCAAAACACTGCCTGCCTTTTCCAGTGCAATGACTGAGGGTTTTCACTGTCACAGAAGCCCTGAACTCCTAAAATCAACAACATTCAGATACCAGCATCGGTTTTAGCAGCTCCATGTGTGTGTTACTATGCTAAAATCTGTTCCTTTCAAAAAATGAAGAGCTGGTGCTGCATTCAGCTTCAACAGCTTATTTTTCTTCTTCCCGTAGGCATCTTGGAGAGCTTTAAATTTTTTTTTTCCTTTGGTGGCTTTCACAGCATATAGAAGGAGCCAGCATGCTCTGACCTGATTGACTGTTGTAAGGCAGTACTTCAGGGAAGGGAGGAAAAGGCAGAGGGTGTGCTGGTGTGCACTGCTTTCACGTCAGTTCCTAACTTAATGCTGCACTTCATGGTTGCTTCTTTCTACCAATTTAAGGATACTGGTCTGCCTTTGTGGAGTAAGGCTGCAATTTTCATCTTTTGTCAGTGTAGAACTGAAAAATCAAGATCTAACCTCAAGAGTGAGTTGGGGATTTTACCCGTTTTTGATGTTTTTCTAATCACTTAACTGCAGTGAGAGCCCTTAAACACACTGTGGTAGCTCAGCGGGGTGTGGGACCTGTGGCGGGAGCTGCTGGTCAGGCGCAGCGTGCCCAGTGTCCTTGGTGCGGGTGTCTGTGGGAGCCCAGGGAGCTTCATTGCCGTGGTTGGGAACAGGGTGCGTGTTACGGGTTTTACTGACGGGAACGATTGCACAGGTGTCTGCAGTACTGGGAAGTTTTGCTGAGTGCTGCGCTTGCCCACACCCGCAGCAGACAGCGCGGGCTGGGAGTTGTGCCGCTTAAGTAAGCTGGGGCGATGTCCTGGAGCATCGAGATCCCAGCGAGCCCTGGAGGTGCCGTGGGGGCGGCTCTGCTGCTGCCGGGGAGGGTCTGCCCAGGCTCGGCCCCGTGCTGCCCGGCGCCCCGGCCTCGGGGATGTGTGGCAGCTGGAGGCGCCCGCTCCTTCCCGGCTGCTGCCGTTGCAGCCAGCGCAGGCGGGACAGCCACGGGGGCGGCGCTGGGGCGGGCTGGCTGCTGGGGTGGGCACCTCGCGTCTTGTGCCAGCGTCCATCCCGCCCTGCTCCCCGCGCAGCCCCTTCCCGGCCCCGGGTGCTGAAGACCCCCTCTGCCGCCGCTCCCAGCTCCCCCTCCGCGCTTTCCCGAGAGCGGTCCCTGCGGAGGGACGGTGTCTGGGGGGCAGCGCCTCTGACCGTGCCCACCCCCCTCTCACCGCCGGGAGCTGCTCTGTCTCCTTGCAGGCTCAGGGAGAAGCCGTGCTCAGCTGTGGAGGGCTGCGCCAGGAGGAAATCAGACTTAGCTAGGCGGAGGAGTTTTGTTAACGACATTAAAACTCGCAGCCAGCTTACTCTTTTGATTGTAAAAGGTTATGAGTCAGCTTGACGGCTGACTTACAGACTTCATATCACACCAGTCTCTTCCCCCATAGGTCTCCACAGCAGTTCTCTTCATCTTTCACCACCCAAAAAAACTCCCTACCCCAAATACCATAAATATTTCAGATTCACGGCATAGATCTCTCTTCATTCTGGGAACGTTTTCCTGTAAACCTGGAGCCTTAAAATGCAATACCTGCCGAAGGTGGTGGTGGGGATAGCGAACTGTTGGGTGCTAGCCAGGAATTTTATTCTGAAGCAAATGTAGCTATGGCATTACATTGTCTACCTCCAAGAAAGAGAACATATCTTTAGCCTACGCTCTAAAATAGAAGGCATTGAGAGGTCTCAAGCACAGTTTATAATGATAGCCAAACTGCTAGCAAAGCAAAGCTTACTGTAACTCGGTGTACAAAGAAGCTGCAAAATAAAGAGGGGAAAATGATGCCTTTTGTCTACCCATCTATCCTTGTTTGGTTATTTACTGTATGTGGATCTTGTAGTCTTTAATGCATGGAGTTAAAAACAGCTTAATATTTGTCATACACGACAGCTGGTTTTTAGCTTAAACAGCTGTTTAAGAAGCGTCGAACGCAAGCAGCGGTGTGTTCTGACAGGAGCTCAAGCACTGGACATACGCTTGAGACAACGTAATGCTTAAAGTGTATGATCGATCGACACCATGGCCAGAGTTCAAGTTTGTATTTCAACTTACACTGAAAACAGGCTGAAAAATGATGAATTCACTATGTCAAGTTGCTTGTAATGAGATTCTGTGTGTATTTAAAATACATGACTACCCATCTTCGTTAGGAGAAAGAATGCTGATAACAGTAAAAAAAGAAAGGTATTTTACCGTTTCTAATTGCTCACTGAAATGAGATGATCTTAAATTGTATTTTCTCTGCAAGCACCTTTTTAAAAAATTACTTGAGAAACTTCACAGAATTCGATATTGTGTCTTCTGCTCTGTTTTACAAGGATCTGGAATTAAAATGGAAGCCTTTAGGGAAAGGGCTCTGGCCTTTACTCCTGCCCTTTGTTCCTTTGGCTGTCTGCAGCAGTTCCCAGCAGATGGTCCAGTTTTCCTTTTGCTATTTCTGGTGGATCTCTTCTCCTCCCGCTTCCCCAGGGAGATGGTTCCAAAATGGGTTGCCAGGAGCTCCCCACAGGAGGCTCACTGCCTAAGCCCTGGTGCCCAGCACACCCTGGCCTGATCCCCAGCCCAGGGTTAGTGTCATGGAGCTGCGGGATGGCAAACTTGTGTTCTTGTCCGCACCCATACGGCAATGGCTGATGAGGACGCCGTTTCAGGAGCACCTCTAGCAACTGTCCTCCTCCAGGCAGTGGCCCTGTGCCTGGGCTTTTCGCTGGTGGTTTGTGGATGTAAGGCCAAGCCCTTGCTGCCCTAGGTTGGGCACAATGCAGAGCAGAGGCTCAGAGCTGGGCTGGGCTCGTGCTGCTCGCTCACCTCTGCGGGAGCCGGGACCAAGTGCCCGAGTTGGCAGCTTTGTCGTGCTGGGCTTTGCCGCCACCTCCCCTCCAGTGACCGCTGCCTCAGCACCGGCAGCATCACGAGGAGGAGGAAGAGGAAAGCAAGAGTGGGTGAGGAGGAGGTGGCATGGTCGCCGCTGGGCTGGCGCTAGGAGGACACTGCTGGGCATCCCGAGGACTGAGGTAAGGAGCGGAGGCGGCAGTCCCATCAAAAAGGCAGCTTTTTAATTATGCTAATGCTCACTCTTTGGACGCTTCTTGTGTCTGAATATTGCTGAAGTGTTCTGAGAAGTTCCATTATTACTCTCCTCATCAAAAAGGCACCCACTGAGACTAATACGAACTTGTAAATAGGATTATGGGCTACTCCCTAATAGATTTCAGAGCTGTAGAAAGCAGCATTGGGAGGGGAGTGACTTAAAGAATTGTAAAATGGTTCTTGGAACAGTTTGGAGAATTTGTTGACTCTTTTTCTAATTGCCATGGTCAACAATATAATGTTTCTTCAGGGATGTATCATTCTGATGGGAGTTTTTGGAAGGTTTCATAGCATTTCTGGGTGAACAGAGTGGGAGGGAGGCAGACTGCAAGATGGGTCTGCAGCTGGGCACTGACCTGGGATGCGGAGGACCAAGGTAAGTGGTAAGTACTGACCTGCCGGCTCTTCCAGGATGTCTGTGGATTTTGTTCTGTTTTGTTTGCAGAAAATTTCAATAGGTCTTAGTTTTGTCCTGATGTGGAGCAAAACAAATTACAAAACAAAATTCTTGTTTTCCAGCCAACCCTAGAAGTACTTCCAGTTGGCAAATGTTTTTATAGTGTTACCCATTTCCAAGGGCTCTTAAATCCCCAGGATACACTATTTCTGCCCTACTATGAACCATGCCATGCAAACATCGAATTTGGGAGCACATTAGCCTCACAATAGCCTCAGAGTGTGGTGGGTTTTTTGTTTCCTCCATCCTTTGTTTTGTTGTTCTTTTGTTTTTCACTGGCATTTGGTGTGTCAAAGACCTGATGAAGATTAGAGACAAAGGGTGAAAGATCAGCGATCCTGGATCACTGGGGACCCAAACTTGCAAGTCACATAGTGCTCTAGAAACACAGGAAGATGAGAATACCTGGCTCGCCTCCTACTCTGTGCCCTGAAGTGTGCTCTTCAGTAGGTCCTGAAGTGCTGTTTCAATCAGTGCCCCCCCCCCCCCCCCCCTTAATAGCGACTTTGGCCCATTAACAGCGCCTGCTGCCTCAGCTCAGGGGTTTTCAGCAGGAGCCGCTTTGAGCACCTGCACGAGCAAACCCCGGAGCAGCGGTGCTGGGAGGTGGCAGGAGGAGGGAGGGCGCTCGCTGCTTTTCATTCTTACCCCTACTCTGATAAAAATATACATAGAGATTTCTACTTTTAAATTATGGAAGTTCAATTTAAATACAGGTTGTTCTATTTTCTACTCCTGTTGCATCTCAAACAGTTCACCAAATTCATGGCTGTAGAGTTAAGCAGTATTGGTAACCCTTGAAGGAATAAAACAGGACAACGTGCATCACACGAGCTTTATGAAAAGGCACGTACATGTATATATTAGCAGTGGACTGTATTACATACTGTAGTAACCTTAGGTACTTCCCAAACAGTGGCTGAGGCTGGGGGCTGGAGATACACAGAACACAAAGTGGAGAAAAAGGTTGAGAGAATACGATTGGGTTCAGTGTGGGTTTGTTGGGGCTTTTTTGTTTGTTTTAAACTCAGTTTCAAACCAATTTACAAACGGAAGCGGCTTGTAATTCTGTATCAATAATAGCTATACTCATAATGCCATTTGTTTACATGAAACCTATTGAAGCAGAAGGTTAAAATCTAACAGATGATTTGAAATACATTGTTCCAGATTTCACAGGCATCATATACTACACAGCATAATAGCTCATGAAGTGCCCAGGCAATTAGTTTTTAATGGGCTAGATGGAAACAAAAGGTCTCAAGTGGGTTTTGAAGACACACAGCATTATCAATATTAAATCATGCGAAGGGGGCCTTGTTTAAAACAGATAACAATGATAGTTATCACATGGCAATTGCCATGTGATGTGTGAACAAGCTGGATAGAGCATTTGACCTGATAGGTATGATAGAGCAGTATGATTAGTGTTCTGACATACTACTTTTCTTTTGTAAATACAAATATCAACATGGGGGGAAATGAAAGAACTTGTCAGATCCTTAAATATACCACCAGTATCCATAGCCTAAGTGATATGGTTTGATTTGTATCAACGTGCCTTAACATTTCTGATAGATATGTGTTGAGGTCCCAAATCAAAAATTCCAGCTTTGGCATGCAGGCATCTGCAATGCTGCTTTTCATAAACAAGTCTTCAATCATTGGAATTATCCAGTCTATCAATCCATTACCCTACTAGCATTCTTTTATATATATATCTGTGTGTATGTGTATATATATGTACTTATGTGTGTATGTGTATACATAAAAAATATAAATACATATATATATTTATATATATATACATAGTTTGTGTCTCCAAACCAGTACTTAATTGGTGTTTAAACTTATCTTCTATTGATGAAATGTGTCCAAAACAGTAGAACAAATGTTGTCCAGAAGAGTGGGGCAGGCTTGTGCCTGGCGCCAGCTTCAGAGAACTTTCCCTCTGTTCTCCTTGACGTCATGCCTGCCAGAGGATCAGACCTCCTGTCCCAGACAAGGTATCTTACTTGGGCCAAAGGCACCAGTTATCGTGCAGTTATTGGGTGGCTGGCATCTCTTCCTGAGCTCAGCAAATCTCTTCTAAAATGAAGCCGTCTCTGCTGAACCCCTGGGCGCTGACGGGACGCAGCCAGCCTTCGGCAGCGTGGTGGTTCACTGAACAGTCTGAAATCCCTTAGGACGAGCTGCCATAATTAACAGGTGTATCAGTTTTGTCATGGTATTTCTTCACTCCCAATGTGTGATATGAACAAAACCAGTTTTCTAACTGTATATATATGTATATAAAATTGTGTGAAACAACACGTATAAAGTAATATAATCTCTTGGAGAGGGGGTGTTGGATAGATGCAGCCTGTATTCCTGCTTGCTCAGGCTGGTGGATGTTACATTAAGATGGATAAATTCTCTTCAGTTTGGGTGGAATTTTTGCTGTACCCTTTAGGGGAACTAGATTTGCAGTATATATTTCGCTGAAACTTTCTTGCCTTAATGCATCATCAGTATTCTATCATAACTCCAACCAGAAAAAGAAAGACTGGTTGGCTTTCCCTCCCCCAAAAATCTCTATTGTTTTAATAAGTTTTTTTCATGTAATTTGTCATCTGTGTATTAAAAGTAATTTACCGTCTCTTGTGCAGGGTTCCACGGCACTGACATTACAGATGTTACCTTGTTAGTTGGTATTGTAATAGAAGAGGAAATACAATTTCTAGCTAACCATTTTCTTTGGCAAAATTTTCAACTTTTTGCATCCTTGACTGTAGGTAGTAATTACCCCCCACCATGTGGGTGCTCCAAGGCACTTGGAAGGAAAATATAGCGCTCGCTTTAGGTTCAGCAGGTTCTGAGCAAGGAGAAATGCTTACAGGGGGTGAGGGGCAGAGCGGGGAGCCTCAGGAAGAGGCTGCGCCACTGCAGCGCAGCGTGTAATGGGCAGCGGCGGGGGATGCATTTCTGTCCTTTAAGGTGCGTTGGTGGGGCCTGTCTGGGCTATTCATGTGGGGGTTTTTTTGGTTGGTTTGTTTGGTTTTTTTTAAGTATTGTTTGCAGGCCAAAAAGTTCTAATTTTGAGTAAGTAGGATATCTTATGTGAGCACTTCCTTTTAAAACTTATTTTGGTTTTAGTTATCATCCACTTGTGTCTGCTGCTCCTGATGCCCATCCAGGTCTTGTAAAGACGCGAAGATAAAAACATTATGAAATGGAGCATATTGAGGTGAGTGATAATTTTCAGTGAATCTCCTCACCCTAAAAATGTTATATTGAACTGGGGATAGAAGATTGCTGGGGAGAAGGAAAAAAGTTGGGATGAGAACTGTCATAAAAAGTAAGAAGCCTGGAGGGGGTAAGGCTTCAATTAATCTTCTTAAATTTCAGGCAAGCTGGTGCTGCTTGAGTGTTGTGTCCTGTGTTCACTCCTCCATGAAATAGCCCGGAGGATAGGATTATCTTGGTCAGGGATAGGACTTCTGAAGTCAGAAAAACTGCACTCACATGCATTTACAGCTTTTCCTTCAGCTCTGCTGCTCTCACTTGCATCATCATCAGCTACCATGCCTGCGCTGATGGACCACCCGCTGGTGTGATTTTCTTTGCTGCATGCAGATAATCCCACATGATTTCCATGTAGCTGCTGTCTTTGTATGGCAAGAGTACAAGGGTATGAATTTAGAGATTCCTTGCAGTGTAAAAATTGCAAACAAGGATAAAAGTGGACTGGATTTAAAAACTGGCACTAGACAACAGTAAAGCATCGCTCACACCAACCTGCACCCCCAGACCCCTGAGCAAACCTTAGAAACCCTTCTCCTACACCTGAATAAGGTACTCGATGAGGATGAAGGTTCTGGCTTTTAAACTGACTTCTTGGGTTTATAATAGTCTGATATCGAGTTAGTCATGTGGTTCCTCATCATTAATAAACCTTGTGACCATAGTGTCCCATTGATCGAGTTGGAGAACAGTCTTGCAATCTTTGTGCAGCATCTCAGGCTGACGTTTTTGGTTAGATTTGGTCCAAACAATAAATAAAGTTATTGACAGAAGTTGCTGTCAGATTTATAAAGGAGAAGTCATGTAGAATTTGGCAGCTGAATAACATAGTAGTAATAAGGCACTTCATATTCCTATCTCCGTGACTAAGGGTGCCGCAACAAAGAACGCCCACTGGTTGCAAATAATTGATATATAATAATAATAGATATGAAAGAAATAATTCATTATGAGTTTCTAGGGTGCTCGTTATATATGTGTTTGCTTGACAATGTGTTTGAGACCAGCCCTCACTTTCTGGAAGGAGTAGATTTGATTAGAGTTTTCTATTTAATAACACATCAATTGTAGGTAGCATTTCTTGGACTAGATCTGTTAAACGACAAGATGCCTCCTGTATCAGTGAGTAAAGGTAAACTCATGCCCATATTTTACTAGGGATGGTGGAGGGGGAGAAATAGGAAGGAAGGGATTAAGGTTGCTACAATAAATAGTTAAAATGGGAGACTGACTGTGGGAGTTTCATCATTTCGGTGTTGATATTTTACAGATTCTCCAAAAAAATGCAATTGTGATAGCAGGTGTGAGAAAGAAAGGAGATACTAAAAAACAAAACAGCCCAACCTGAAAGCCAGGATGTAGAACAAAATAATGCTTGAAAAAACCCTCAGTATCTGTGTTATTCAAGGAATAATGCAGATAGAGCTAAAAACCTGTTGCAATGGGGAGGGGGGGGAAGCAGGAACAGACAATTACAGACTGACATCTTCATGGACTGTTAATAAAAACTATGGTTCTGCATTGTCCTCTTTAGATGATGTAGTAGCCCCTCTATATTTGTGTGATGGAAGAACGAGGGTTAACGATACCAAATCTCTGGTAGAAGTATGTCCAATACTAATTTTGTGATTTCTTGTAGGTGGTACATACAGGATAAGTGGGTTTAGCTGTTTATAACCTGAGCTCCCATTAACTTCAACACAAGGTCAGGCACTTTGCCTTTCTGAAGATCAAACTGAAAAAACATTAACATTCACAAATTTTACTCTAATAAACCCCATGGTACACTAAGGACAAACTAATTAGGACAAATGGAGTCTGATTTTGGCGTTGCTGATGAGAACATGGAGCACTTCCATTGCTGCGATGCTTCAGAGAAGTTACCAATGTGAGCAACCCAGGCTGTTAATAACAAGATAGAAACAAAGGGAGAGGGTAGTAGTAATCAGGAGTTGATAATTAGTGTTCCTTTTCAACTTAAACACTTAAAAAGTGTTAATTATAAACTCGTTTTAGTTGATAATCTTCGAAGAGAGAGAAAGCAAGGATTTGCCAAGGACTGTGTTGTTAATGTTTATCTGATTCTGTCAGAAAGATGAGCAGTAGCTAGGTGTTGGTGAGGATGTTGACATTCTCTCATGCCATGGTCATGAGCAAGCTGGGATACCTTACCTGCATGAAGGTAACGTATGGCTTAGCAGGTGTTTGGCAAGCTGTAGCCAGAGAGCAGTTACTAACTCTATGCTTTCGGAAGGGAAAGAGTTGCAAATTTTTCCTCTGTTTTACTGCTTTGATGCCTGAACCTGGATGGCTTTTTTTTTTTTTTTAATTAGATCTTAGCATGTATTTTCTAATCCCTCTCCATTATTTGTAAAGCAGTAAGGTATATAACATGCTGCCATGATATGTTTGAGTATGATATTACATTATTCAGTATGATATTACATACACCTATAGAGTTTGCTATGAAATCATCAACATGTTGGACTTAATTGTAATAAAATGTTGTAATTCCCATTGTATTTAACTGATGATGGGGTGACACGGAGTTCTGAATACCTTCCCTGGATGTGTTTGGATAACAATTTAAAAAGAAAAGAAGTTGTAGAAGAGCAGCTTTTTTTTTGGTCTTATTTAATGGCTAATTTAATGGTCTAAAATCCTAGACCACTTGGATTTCATCTTTGCTGTACTCGTACAGGATATACTCAGAAATGTAACCTGTAACTGGTGTAGGTTAATTTGTTTTCTTCTAAAAGCATTTAGTCAAATGATTTTTGCTTGTGGAAGAGTAATGCAGAAACACAGGTTGAGTAGTATTAATGTGAGCGTGTTAGTTGAGATAAACACATCATGAAATCCACGGAGCAAACCCACAACAGCGGAGCGAACAAGCCCCGCTGAGCTGGGCTCAGGGGCCGGTGGGCCGGATCGCTTTAAGCAGGCAGCCCTGGTGCTCTGGGCCAGCACGCCAAGCCATGGCCCATGCGCTCGGAGGAGGGAAAGGGAAGAGGAGACCATGCGCCTGCCTCGGCCGGTCGGCGCCCGGTCCCTGGGCGCATCCCTTGGGCAGCTTCTGCTGCAGGGGGAACTGAGCCCGGCTTCCCCACTCGAAGGTGAAAACTTCCATCACTGGTCTTATTCCACACAGCTGGGCACTCCTCCTCTGGCATGTTTGGAAATCAGTTAGGTCTGCTTTTTGTTTCAAAAGCAGGTTGTGGAGAAGGATCCAAGGCTCTGGGTCCCCAGTTGGTAGGGATGCCTCACTGCGGCGTCTGAGCTTGGAGGGATGGAGTGGGAGAACCAGTGCATCCGTGTGCATAGCACTTACTGCTGGCCAGCCTGCATTCCCATTATCTGGGGCTCTGTGCCACAGCATCAGGCTCCTAATTTGAACAGAGTCCTAAATTAATTTTCTAATGCTAGCAGCAAAGCACTGGAGTGCATTGCATTCCCAAATCCCAGGACCTTGCTGGAACTCCATAAGCGTGACTGCCTCAGATGAGGCGTTGGGAACGGAGCTGGCTCTGACGTTGTGTGGAAGCAGCCCAGCGAGCGGGTCGGGGAGGCTCGGCTGTGATCCTGCAGTGGAGAAAGGTCTGGGATTAGGAGCTAGCAAAGCCCTTGTAAATGTGGATGGTGGTGTTACCCTGAATAAATACTTAAGGAAAATGACGTGAATGAAATTCAACAGATGATGATGATTTATTTTTCTTTTTTCTCCCCTCTGCCCAGTATTTTGATACAATTATGGAACCTCTGCCAGCACGTTTGGAAATACCAGGTAGAACAAGGTAGGCTGCAAAACGCCGATTTGACAAATGACACTAACTGCGGTATTCAAAAACAAACAAACAAACAAACAAAAACAACCCAGAAAAAGAGAAAAAGATCACTGCTAGGAATTACTGTCTAGAGAAGTTAAAAGGCTTGACAGGGATGTAATAATAATAATAAAGTATTACAAGGCAGAATAAAAGCCTAGAGATGCATCTAAGAGTGTGTCAGAAACAGGGATCTCGCTAGTGTTTTTGCTTTAAAACAACACAGAGAAACGGAGCATGTGCAACATCTTCCTGAAGACAATTCAGACTACACAGTCTGCTCCACTGATGCTTTTAGAACAGACTTGGTTATACCTTGATTTGAATTTTTTTGATTTTTATGATGATACCAGTAAGTACTACTGAGGCTTCTGGGTTATTGCGGCAGGGTGGCTTCAAAAAAAAGTCATGATGGTTTGTAGCATACGAGGGAGCTTTTTGGATGCTGTATGAGCCAGGCTGCGAGGGGGTGATGGGGTTTTAGGATCTGGAAATGGAATAGATCGTAAGATCTATTGAATGAAAAACCTGAAAACAGTTCAGAATTTTGCTGTTTGTGGAGAATTTGGCACAGCCTGATGAAGCAGCCATGGGAAAGGTGCCAGAACTTACCCACAGGTATTTGCCAAAATAAAGAAAAAAAAAACAAACCAAAAAACCCCAGACCCGGAGGAAAAGTCATTTTTTCTGGGCCAGTTCTCTGTCCGCCCGCAGGACTCGCAGCGGGCTGCGCCGGTGGGCAGCGGGGCGGTACCCGGGGGTCCCGGCGCGCCGGCCGCAGGCGGGCGGCCCCGGGGCGGTGCGAGCGGCTGGGGGTGGGTGGGAAGGGGACACGCCGCCCTGCCCGGGCCGGCTGCGGGGGGTGGGGGGCGGCCCAGCCGGGTGCTGCCCCCACCCCCGGCCGGTCGCCAAGGGCGCTGCCGGGGCGGGGGGCAGAGGCCGCGGCCGGCGGCGCCCGCAGCCGGGGGGGGTCCGGGCGGGGCAGGTGCGGGCGGAGCCGGCGGGGCCCCTCCCCCCCGCCCCGCTATAGCTGCCGGCACGGCGGGCACCCGCGCGGCGGCGGCAGCAGCGGGAAGACCGGGCCCGGCCGCGCCGCCGGTGCGCGGCCATGTGGCGGGCGGGCGGCCCCGCGCTGCGCCTGGCCCTGCCGCTGCTGGGCGCCGCCGTCTCGCTGTGCGCAGGTAGGACCCGCACCGCGCCACCGCCGCGGGGCTGCGGGGGGGATGCGCCGCGCTCCGGGACCCCCGCCCCGCCGTGCGCTCAGGCGCCCCGACGGCTGCCGTCGCGCCCCCCTCCCCCCGGCGGCGCCAGCGTCGTTCCCCGGGAGGCTGCGGAGCTCGGTGCCGTTAATGGCGGTGCCCCGCGCGCGCAAGTGGGTCAGCCGCGGCTTAGCGCGGCTCGGGCGCGCGCCCGGGGCTTCCCCGTCCCGCGGCTGCGGCCGCCCAGGGCGGTGCGTGCGCCCAGCCCCGTGCGGGGTGCGGGGTGCGGGATGCGGGGTGCGCCGTGCGGGGGCAGGTGCTTCCCGGGCACGGCCGGTGGGAGGAAACGTGCGTTCCCCTCGATCTTCCCGTTAAGAGCAGACGGACGCGCTCGAGCAGCGCCCTGCAGAGCAGCGCTTGGCGGGGCAGCGCCGGGCAGAGCGCTGTAAGGTTTCGCTGTCAGGTCTACTCCGATTTACTTCTCCCTCGGTGGTTTCACCACGGGAGTTCCTTGGTGTGCTCCTGGTTACGCTCTGGCAGGGAGGGGTGGTCGCAGCCCCAAGCTGACAGGAAGGACAGCGCCCGCGCCCCCGTCAGCGCTGGTGTAATCCCCTCTCCTGGGAGAGGAGGAGTGGGGAGGTTCAGCCACTGATGCTGGAAGCACTCCCGTGTGCTGTTGTACATCTGGCAAACCTTGGTTACTTTTGAGCGGTGTAAAACCCAATCCGCCTGAGCTCGCTCTTTGTCTAGTTTTTTCTTATTCAAGTTTGGAAGTGAACTGCAGAAACGGGCAACCCGTGCTACGCATGTTTTTCCCTGCTATGTTTGAATTGAGCTGACAGATCAGCAGTGCCGGGCCGCTTCCCTCTGGAGACCATTCATTATGCTAACAAATCGCATTGGCTTTGATTGTTATTTATATAAAGCGATCTTGCATTGCTTTGCTCTCTGAAGTTGCAATAATATGGTTTCCTGTTTTCCTTACCCCATTAATTGTCTTTTCAGAAGAGTCAGGATCAGGTACAGTATGCGTGCATGTGCTCTGGGTGGGCAGGTACCCTCTTCACCCCTACAGCTCTGTAGAGGGGGTCTTCAGCTCTTGAGCAGTTGTTGCTGTAGAGAGTGTCCAGTGTTTAGCTGTGCGTCTGCTTGATTTACTTTACATCTGGTCATACTCTGCTGCAAACCTGTCTGATCAAGGTGCATGGCTGAGCATGCTCTCCTAAATGTTTTACTCCCTGTTCTCTCTCATGCAAGTTTGAAGATGCCGTGCTGGGCAGTGTAGGTCTGAGGAGCTTCCATTGTGTCCCAGCGCTCAGGAATATTGATAGCATTAAGGGGAAAAGTATTTTGCTACTGATGTTTGCTGCTGTGTCTTATCTGCTTACCTTGTGTGGGCTTCTCGAAATTGCTTTCCCCTCCTGGCTCCTACCACCTTTGTTCTACGTCACCTCCATCTGTGTTGTATTAAAGTCTTTGCATACTCTTCACAGTATTATTTCAGGGAAGCAGAGACTACTCACCATGCTGTCATGTTTCTGAATAAACAGGAACGAGGGTTTGGATTGCAGTAGGGAAACATGGTGTATGTGGTGGTGGCATGTGAGCCTCCCTCTGCTAGCGCTTGGCACTGAATTGTCTTGGTTTGTATTTCTTAAGGGAGCCTTCAGACATGTATTAAGTTTGCGAGAGTTTGTTTCCCACTTAAATGCATGTCAATCCTCCCAGAAGCAAACCATGAGAACTGTGAGCTGTCCCTGATGCCTGTGTGCACAGTGGAACAGGGGGGTGTGGCGGCAAGTGTGGGTCCTTGCCGTAGCTGCGGGAGTGCCGCTAGTTTGTGTGGTGGAGAGCAGAGCACGCGCACGGCAGCTGCTGCTTATAGCCAGCTGAAATACAGACTTTCGGTTTAAAAATGAGAAGCAAAATAGACTGCTATTGGAATCTGCTATGTAAGGATAAATACACGAAAATAACATAAATTTGGACTCTGTGTGAGTAGTACCGTACTAAAACAGCTTTATCTCCTTGTCTTTTCCATACTGTTTAATATCTTTCCATCAAGTTATAAACAGTTGCTGAAAATGCCCTGAAATGTTAATCTTAAGTCTGAGTTTCTAGCACACTCGGCTTATTCAAGTAGAATAGACTCTTATAGAAAGTAAACTCAGGATACAGGTCAGAGGTACACAACTGGCATGGCGATGGCTGCTGCCTGCACGCAAAGCTGTGCATCAGCCGCTGCACGTCTGGGTAAGTGTGTGTTACTGACAGGTCTAGAAAGCCACATTCTGAAAAAAAACATCTTTGTTCCAGCTTAATAACTTGGTTTGCTTGGTCCTTATTAGCTGGTAATATTGAAAAGCCTATGTGTTGTCAAGCACCAAAAATACTGTGTCCTCAGAAAGAAGTACCGCAATAGTGGAGCAGTTGTATTTTGCTAAACAGTTTAATTCACTACTGTAAAACAAATTAACAGTGTAATGCTGTCTTCTCATTTCTGTGGGTCACTGAAGCTCTGTTTTCTTAGTTTTTAGTAAAAAAGCTTTAATGAAACAACGTGGATGAGAACTGCAAGCACTTAGTAGCCCGACTCTGTGACCTGCCAGGGTGTCTGTCAATTTGCACAGATAAAGGACTGTGTGTGGGGTGAGGGGGTGTGATTTAATTCTTTTTTTTCTGGAGTGGGTTCTAGATCCTTACCAGTTGCTTGCAAATTATTATTCTAGGCTTTAATCTGGTCAGGATGTCGTGTCACTTCTGAAGGGCACTGCTGGCACGAGAACGGGACAGTTGCTCTGGGGCGCGCTGTGCAGCAGCACGGCATCCACCCTGCTGCTGGACGTGCCTGGCGAGTCACCCCCAGGCTGGTGTCGAAGCATCTGCCAAAGTCTGCCTGGAATTCTGGGTTACAGCATTGAGATGTTGGAGCTTTCAGCAAAAATCCCTAGAAAAAGGGGTGTTGGACATCACACTGCAGCCCCTCAGAGCTGTAGTCTGTTGCCATATTCTTCTCCATATCAAGTGCTGGGAGGGATAGGATCAGGGCTTTTTTCCAGACCTACTTTGTAGGCTAGAAATTCAGCTTCTGCCTAGCTGTGAAGGTTCTGATAACCTGGTAATTAACGGAACCGTGACATGAAAGTGTTGAGCAGTGAGCAGATGATAGGGAAGAGGTACTTAGATAATAACTCCATCCCAGTTCAAAACTGCAATTTCCTCTCTTGTACCTCAAGTGCTGTTAGACTTTGAATTCTCCTGGATTGTCTCTAGCCGTCACGCAGAGAACAAAGTCCTAATTGAAGCCCAAGTTGGATGCTTAAATTTAGATGTTGTGAATAACTGTTGAGGGGGGAGGGATACCCCCCACCCCCCATGGCCCCACAGTAGCTTTGGGCACGTGTAGGTGAATCTGGGCACGTGCAAGTCGCTCTGATGGTGGTTGGCGGGTTCTGTTGCTTTAGCCTGGTCCTGTCCTGTCCTGTTCTGATTCAGCAGCAGCTATGTATCACTGCTGCGTGTAGCTTTGGGAATGGATTTTTCCAGAATAAATGGTCTTTGCAAGTTAAGTTTGGTTTGGTTTGTGGGGGTTTTTTTCTTCATAGAAGAGAATGGTTCATTTGGAAGGGACCTACAACCATCATGTTGTCCAACTGTTGGTGTGCAGTCAGCACTTCATCTTTTCTGTTCTTTGTTCATCTTCAGTTTGACTGTGGCAAAAATAAACAAAGTACACTAAAAAGTTAATGTTTTCTTACCGGGAAGCTGATTCTAGGCAATCAGAGCAGCGTTGGCAGAACTCGGATCCCTCTCGCTTCTCCAGCAGTACGCGTTTTCAGTCTGACACACAACGGGGTACAAACAGCAGCAGTTAAGTAAAAGGGACATTTTGGGTTTCCAAGTGTTGTTTTGAAATACTTGCTGCTCTTAATACAGTAATTTCAAAACATTCAGATTTTCACCTTAAAAGTAAAATTTCGTTCTTCATTAGTACATACTTTTTGTGAAAAAAAGCCGTATCTAATGTGGCAATAGAAAAGACAGTCGTCAAGATTTCCTGGATGTAAAATACCTTGTCAGACTGTTTTCAGATGTTGACTATATTCTGCTTTCAGTGCTAGGGCATATTTGTTTTAATGCAAGCCAGTGCAGAACTGGAGTCAGTAAACGCTGTCGGCGCTGTGTTATAGCTGCCGCCTTTCCCTGGAACTTGCACCCTCAGCCCTATGCTGGGTTCTCCTTCAGCGCCTTGTAGGCTGAGACCAGCAGATTCTCCTTCAGCTTTACGTGCGTGCTGTATTTCACAGAATTCTTGCATACATAGTGCTTTGCTGCGTATCTCTTGTTTCATAAAGCATAACTTTTCAAAGGATACATCGTCCATTCAAAGCTAATGAGAAATTAGCAAATGTCCTTTGAGAGTTTATTCCAACAAAAATAATTTTGCTGGGTTATGTTGCCCTTTCCCTGCTCAGTTAATATGAATGTAAATGCCTGGCCTCAACTTCTGTCGGAGGTTTTCTTGTCACGGTTGTTGAGCTTTTCTAGAACAGGGATTTTGCGTACCCAATATCCTCCTTCCAAAATCAAAAGACTTGCACATATTAACAAAATAACTTCCCATACATATTTTTAAGAAATGAAAACATTGAAACTATTTGATCTCTCTCATTCTAAGACATTTTCTTCAGTTCTGGAATAATTACTTTTCCTCTGTTCTCTACAGCTTTCTAGTTTTTGCCTAGTTTGGAATCCATCTTTTTTGCAGTACATTTATATAGTGAGCTTTTAATCTACTGTTACTCCTATTTTATTTTTTTTTTTAGAGACCTCTCCAGAGAGAGAACTCCTCCATATTTTTCATAGTAGTCCAAAAAACATACTGTTTTTTTTAAGACCTGTCATTGCTTAAGATTCTGGTTTCCTCTTCTGAAGAGATGTGTTACCAGAGAATAAACCTGACAGCAGCACGCTGCCACTGCCACAGACGTGGCTGGCTGTGGGGGACGGATCCCTCTTTGCCCGTGCGAGGGGGCGCAGGGCTCGGGGACAGCACGTGTCTCCTGTGGCATGAACAGACTTGCATCCTTCCAGCCGATACTCGTGAGTTCATCCTCCTCCCCTCGCGGCCCAGCCACGCTCGTGGCTGCATGTGGGAGCAGGAGGGTGGGCTCGGCAGCCCTGACCACCGCCGCTGCTCCAGCGGGGGCTTGGGGAGGGAGGTGGGACATGACACAACAGGCGCTTCCTGACCACCCCCCAGCTCTCGGGGGCTGGCAGCCTGAGGGCTCCCCGTCAGGAGGTGGATTTGTATCAGTCTGCGTGGCAGTTCCTGTAAATCTTTAGCACACAAAATTGTCCAAGGACTTTTTAAATACGTGAATGATTTGTCCTAAGCAGTGGTGATGACACTGGCGCCTGACGCTGTTGGGGACGGTGGCAGGGCAGTGTGAGGAGGAGTGCTGCTTCTTGCTTGTTGTAAGTTTGCTGTCGGTAGCGTCTGCGCTGCCTGGGAGCTTTCAGGTTCATGGGAAATGGTGAGTGCCTGATCCCGTCTGTCTTCTCAATGCAATCTATGATTTCTTTGTAAAACATTCGTATCTCCCCAAAATTGCCTTTGACATGAAAGATCCCTGTTTGTTACGTCCAGCCCCCCTTGCCGTCTGTCCCACAACACTTTCTGCTTCGCTGTGCCCTTTTGAGGTGGGTGACGGTAACCGGTCCCAAACGGCAGAGCAGGGCATGGGGTCTCCTCCTGGTTTTCCTGCTGGTGCCTCCCTCCATCAGCTGAGCTGATGTTCTTGGGAGCTCCGCAGAAAGGGAGGGCCGTCCCTGGTCCCAGTGGCAACAGCCGGTACTGGAGAGGTTGCTGCACGTATGCAGCTGATGGTGTTTTTTCTCCGGTATGATTTTACTCTCCTCAGGCTTTTGATCCCTCAGTGTGCCGAGGTTTCTTCGCAAGGCTCTGCAGTCAGTTCTACTTTTTCTATCCTCAGCATACGTTATTGCTTTATTATTGATTCCCCTTTCCAGATCACAGGAGCACACAACACGTGTTTCTGTGCGGCTCTCCTGATAACAGCCTCTCACTGCGAAAGCCGATGGTTTCCCCCTACCTTTTATCTCGGTTGCTACCAGACAAATAGGCTGGCCTCTGCTTGAGGCTGAAGTAGCTCTGCCTTGCAGCAGCGAAGTTTCTTTGCTGTGGTTGTGCAGCCTTGGTCAGAGAACGCCCACCAAGGGCTGTGCCAGCCCCGCGGCATCTTTCCCTGTGCCTGCTCTGTTTTTTGTTCTGCCTCCATCACAAGCGATGGACTGGAGAACGGGAAGCAGCCAGTCTGTAGTTTGTAGGGTCTCCTTTGAGCCCCTTTTAGCCACAGTGAGGCTTTTGCCACCTGGCACCCTCCCAGGAGCGGGGCGGACAGGGTGGCTGCTGGTCAGGTCCAGGTGTGCATCCCGTGGTGCTGGAACACCCCCGAGGGGTCTGGCGGGCAGTCCTGTCCTGCTGTGGGGTCCACACCCCCGCGGGCACCCAGCAAGGCCGGAGCCAGCGCTCGTGGGAGCCCCAGAGCTCTGAATCTGGGAGTAAAATGGAAGTACATCTAGAAGCGCACAATACAGGATGACTGTACTGAGCGACAGAGTGTGGAAACGTTCTGGGTATTCAGCCCTCCTTCTGCCGTGATGAAAGGCCACTTAGATATTTGCTTTCCAATTTAATTTTGAAATGCTCTGCTGCCCTGTAGTCACAAGAAGAAACTGCTAACTATTGTGGGTAGTAGCACTGGGTTATGACTGAACAGAATATTAATGTGTCGTTAATCTATGTAGTAAAGTGTCAGTGTTGAAATGTAGAACCTTGTGTGGTCCATAAGAGATAGCAAGTCTGGGCTTCCCCCCCCCCCCCCGCCTAGTTTTTGGTTTATTATTTTAGTCTAACTGTATTAGTCAGATTATGCTAATTGTATGCTCAATTCTTTCCGTTTAACTTTGGAGGTTGCACTATGTCTACCTACTTGTTATGTTACCTGCTTTTATTAAGCTGGTGTCTAAACTCATATTCTTCCATCTGTTGTTCATATGTGGTGTCGTTCTTGCATTGCTTGGTTATCTAGTGATTCATGTGTTTGAAGCTGACACTTGGGGAAAAAAAATGGATGGAAGCATACAAAAAAAATATATCTGTTGTACATCTTTGTGTTGATTGTTGTGAATCGCATGCTGGTTTAGTTCTTCCTGCTATGTCAGTTAATTGCACAGTGCGTTTGCCTGTGCTGTGCGTTTTCTTACAGCTGCATTGAAAATTAAAAGGAAAAAAACCCCTTTGCTTTTTGTGTAAGTCACGCAGGTTATTTTCTGCTCTGAAGATCAAGTCATCCTGTCCTTGATTCATAGCAGGTCTCATCCAAGAAACTGTAGTCTCGGCTCCTATGGCAATAACAGCAGGGAAAAAAAAAATCCTTGAAAACTACTAATGTCTTAAAATGCTAAAACTGGAGAACACCTGTTCCTTGTGGTCTCTACCTAAAAGCCACTTTCCTTGTGTATCTCACAATTTGTGAATCAGCTTCCCTGTCGCTGTGGTTGTCTGTTAGCTTCTCCTGTTCTTCACTTGGGTCTTGACAAGTGCCATGCTCCTCTTTGGAAGACAAGGGGAACCGGCCACCTCTGCCACACAACGTGTCCTTGCAACCGCTGTCCCCGCCAAAGGAAACCCACCGTGTGTCCTCCTGCTGCGCCCGTCCCTGTCCCTGCCTGGGGCTGTGCAGCCGGTCACAGCAGGAGGGATGTGCTCGTGGTCCCTATGGCGTGCGGTGCTCTGGGGAGGTTCGGGACTGGCTCAATGACTGCTGGAGAGTTACACGCTCAGAGAACTGTAACCGTTGGTAACCAAGTTTGGGCGCCTGACACAGCTCTCTGAGGCCATGGCATGTTTCACTTGTTCACTTTCTCCCAATTTCGCAATGAGAGAACGCAGCGTTTAAGGGAAATGGTGTTGTGCTTGAGTAAATGAAGGAGTCATGTTCATTATGGGATTGAAGAGTGCCTTATTTTGAAACGTAGGGAGCACATTTTCCTCCTGCCTCTTGGATCCTTTTCCCTTTAACTCCTTCACAATCACCTTTCTCCATGGCAGTGGAAGTCCCAGTGTTCCCCCTGCCGCAACAGCACATCGCTGGTGATTGATGGCAGGATGGTGATGGTTGGCAGGAGCCTCCCTGGGAACAGAGCTGGAGAAGGGTGATGTGCCCTCCCCGGGGAGGGGATAAGCTTTTCTTGTGGCATGGAGGGACTTGCAGAATTTCAGTCAATATTTGCAAATTCTTCCTCTTCCTTTGTGCTGCAGAATGGCTACTTGGGAGGGAAAGTGTGGTTCAAACGTGGTGTTGGCTTGAGCAGAGGGAGAGAGATGCAAAGTCTTTCGTCGTTGTGCTCTTATCCCTCTGGTCCATAAATTAAGGAGACGGGTCTTGCCAGCTTCTCTGGGACAGCAGTGGAGGCAAATTAGAGCAGAACCTGTGTAGATGTGTAATGCGAAAGCTTGAAATGCATTGCCAGCAATTGTAGCCTGTGAGATCATAGAACTGATGTGGGCAGCTTTTTCCATAAAAAGCAAAGGGCAATAGAGGAAGTTGTCACGAATGAACTGGAGCAGCACTGAGACATGCCTGGTGGGATCAGCATGGCTAAGTTGCAAATTCTGTCAAGTGCTGTGTCCCTGAGGATGTCAGTGGGAACGGTGATCCAGGCTCAGCAGAGTTCAAGAGGCTGTACAGTGTCTGTGAGGGCAGTACAGGGATGTGACACCGTCTGGGAGCTGATGGGGTTTGTCACCTGCCCCTCTTCAGCAGGACTGGGAGCAGGAAAGGTGTGCATCTTCCAAGGGCACATTCACAAGGGTCCAGGCTCCTCTTCTGGTTCCACTGAGGTGAGGCATCTGAAATAGCATGGTTGCAAGAAAATCATACTTTGTGGTAACATTTTAAGATCCTCTTTCTGCTCTGTTAACAAAGCATTCTTGATGTATGAGGAAGCATTGGAATGCTTGGAAGTGAGGTCGAGTTCTTGAATCTGTTTTGAGTGTTCTGTCCCTTTTTCTGTGGGAGAAATTAGTAACACAAGTAGATTTCTGGGGAACCTTGGGATTCTGTTTTTGTGGAATTATATTTAAAAGGGGTCTATGTACATCTTCTGGGAAGTGAGAGTCTTGTCCTGTCCACAGCTCAAAACTCAATCTTGTCTTAGATTGAGATTTAGCCACGTTGTTGTTTGGGGTTTTTTTTTTTGGGGGGGGGCTGTTTGTTTGTGGTGGTGGTGGTGCTTTTTTCTCCTGTGTCAGGGCAGCATTTACCCCTGGGTGAGCAATGGCAGAAGCCACAACACTAGGGAAATCTGAAATACGAGGCTGAAGCCTGGGCCAAGGGATGGGGGACGAGTCTGGTAGAGCTGGGATAGAGAGGCTGTGGGGGCTAATGCTGCAGCCGGCACCCCCATAGGAAAGAAAGCAGGACTGCGAGCAGGGGAGTGACGCAGGGAGCGGGTGAAGGAGGAGACGTGTGGACTGGAAGGGTGAGCTGGTTTGGGTTTGGGAGCTGGTGGGGTGTAAATGGTGAGTGGGAGCCCCTTGGGAGGAGGGTGCGTGGGTGGAACAGAGGGGGGCTGTGGGCACTCCTGGGCAGAGCTCCTGGGAGGAGGCGGTGGTGGGAGTCTGGAGCTGCCTAACCATGAGGGGATGGGAGCTGGGACAGGGTGAGAGTCAGGACTGGAGTAGGACAGCAGGAAGGAGCTGGGTTGAGCAGCACAGGCTGAAGGCTTTGTACCTGCTGGGGATACTCAGTGGTTCTCAGCTTTTTAAAAAGGAATGATTTTAAAAGGACCAGTTTGAGCGTGGTAGGAAAAACACACATTAAATTTCCTTTTTAGGATGTAATGGCTTTGGGTGTGGACAAGTTTTTCTCCCTGTGCCCTTCCCCCTCTTCCAAACTGAACGTAGTGTTCCCATCAGGAGCTTGTGTGCCTGTCTGGCGTTGAGTTCTGTGAGCTCAGTTTTTTCTGAAAGAGAAGTGGGAATGCTTGTCGAGCTGTCTTGGCCTCCAGGACTTTCTAGTCTCCAGTGGGCATGAAAATTCTCTGGGGGTATTGAGTTCAACTTTGCTCCCATCCCTGCTCCTCCCAGCTTGTCATCAGGTGGCTGAACGCATTCACTTTCAGAAGCAATGATAACACAGCTGGGTTGTATTGAGAATTGTGACCAAAACTTCACTTCTCTTTGCTGTTCTTTGCATAATGGCTTCTCACAGAAACAGCTCTGTCGGGAACAGGGCTGATGTCCATGGGTCTGTGAACTTCCAGTTGTGGGCAGTAGATGGGACAAGTTGGTTTCAAGCAAAACACTTGGAACTAAAAGGAGAAATGGGGTTAGAGTCTTGTTGTCAGTGATGTAGAAAGAATAAAGGACATCCGTTGGGGTAAAACACTCTGCTTACAACAGTAGGAAATATGGGTCTTCAAGCAGTGGCAGCCCTTGCTTTCCGGGGCAAGCAAGCTGGCTGCCAGGCTTGCCCACCGGTGTGACTTCCAGCCAGCTCTGGTTCCAAACAGGCTCAAGGTGGTGCCAGGCCCCGTTTATTCTGGAATTAAGTGGCTGCCTTCGCTTGGTCATGGTGAGGTTACAGTGTGCCTTGGTCAGGCTTTCCTCACCCTGTGTTTGCGGTGCCCAGGGCAATATCCTTGGAGCTGCGCGGGACTTGCTGCGGCAGTTTTGATCAGCTCCTCTCTCGAACAATCTGTGAAATGCCAGATTATGGATAAAAAACCATCAGTTATCTGCTGTGGATGATAGCGTAAAGACCATTTTTTATTTTTAGGCTGTGAGAAGGGGGAAGAAAACAGCATGATGACATGTTGGAAAACGCTGAAGACTCTACAACAGCCTCATATTCGTTCCCTCAAGTAATGCTTTTATTTTGCAGTGTTGGTGGTGACGCGTCTGTTTTTCTGCTGCTCAATGTCTTATTTACTGGGATGGGATGAGCCTTGCTCCTGGCATCTCTCCTAGGACTACGGTAATGTCTTTAAGGAAGAGAATCACCTGTGCTGTGGCTGTGTGATTGATGGTGCTTGCTCGCCATACCGAGAGAAAGCCAGAGCAGGCAGACAGCGATATGGTTCCTAGCGTACCCTGCATCCAGGATAAACACGAACATATGGTGCCAGCGAAGTTTGTTGCGGGCCTGAGCTGAAGATAAACACTACAAGCTGTTATTTCAGAAGGGTAGCACAGGATGAAGATTGTTGTAAAGAAAAACAAATAGTGCCACAGAAACAGAAAATCAGATTTGTGCTGACGTTTGTCAGGGCTCCTCCGCTCCTCTGGAGATGGTGGGAGATGGGTCCCTGCGGCCGCTGCCACGGGGCGAGTGCTGCCACAGCCGTCACTCGGCTGAGGTGCGATGCAGCGCGCTGAGCGCCGCGATGCTCTCGTGCGAACCGGCCTCTTGCTGCTCGCCAGCTGGCAATGACGGCAGAGGCTGGTTTAGGTGCCGGTTTGATAAAGGTGTCGGGGAGGGAGAGGCAGCAGCTGCTGGGGTACACTGGCTTCTCAGGGCTGGCTAGTGAGCGCGGGGAAGCTTTCCTCTTCCTGGTGGCCATCCTCATCCCCTCGTGGTTTTACTTTTTGGATGTCTATTAAATTTAAGTAAAAGAAACAGCCTCCCCCTGCCCAATTCCCAAAGGGACAGCATGGATTTGTAGATAAAATTACTTTTTTTTTTATTTTTAAAATAAAAATACCCTGGCACCTGTAGGTAGAGCAGGGTTCAATCTTGCAGAGGTGTAAGTGACCCAGGAAGGTGCGCAGAAAGCATTTTGGGGACCCTGTGGTAGGATAAGGATGGTTTAAGTCAATAGTTGAAGAGATCAAGTCTCCGTACTCTAAAATGGGGTGACTTTTTTATTTATAGTTTTTAACAGAAACAAAATCATCATATAAAGTGCACTTAAGGAAGAGTTTCCTGTAGAAATGGTGCTCAGCCTGAGGTTAAGATGTCTTGGTTATTGTGTTACTGCTAATGTGGGCTCTTAAACTTGGCATGAAGCGAGCGAAAACTATTCCTTGTGAAACAGGTGAAGAAAAACAAGGAAGCCAAAATAATTTATGGTCAACATCTGGTGTTTCACTGAGGTGATGTAGCTTTGGTTTCCCCCTCATCTTCCAAGCATCGGTAAAGCCTGAGAATGCACTCGTTATTAAAATGTGTTTCTATTTGATGTGGTAAAATGTGAAGGTATGGTTAAAAACCTGCGGTACTTAAAAAACATCAAACTTTTGCACCAGAAGAAATTGGGCAGCTGTTTGTGTGCTGGAAAAAGGAAGACATGGGGAGGAAAAATCCAGTTACTGCTGTCCATGGGCTGCCTGTGGGCTGTTGGGTGGTGTGTGTCAGGACTTTGCATCATGGTGATGCACAGGCTGGTTGCCCTCACCCCATCGGCTCTGGCAAGACATGCCATTGCCAGCGTGGGGTGGGCGGTTGGCACCGGTGAGGGGGGGCCGTGTTTTGGTATGCCAGCACAGCTCCATGAACAGCAGCTGCTGATATTACTTAAGCTTCGGTACCTAGTAAACATAGCTGTGTGTAAGTACATACCTCGGGAGGGAGCACATGCCCGTGTGTGTGGTGGGCACTGTCTGAGGTGGTGCCTGGTGGCTGTGGGAGCTGAGGACGTGCACCTGGAGACGTGAACCTCCGTCCCCCCGGCCAGGCAAAGGGCGGCTTCCACAGGTGCTTCTCTTTGGGGTGGCCGGTCTTCTCTACCGCGCAAGGTAGATGCTGTCACCTCCCTCTGACCAAGGACCGCGCGGTTCATCTGTGGGTGTTGGGGATCTGTGCTGTCAGGGGCCTCCCAGGACCAGCTTCCTCCTGCAGCCCAGGAGCCCACTCACCAGCATGGGACCTGCGCCGGAGCTCCGCAGGGTGCCGGGGCTGAATGGGCTAGCCTTGGCCAGCAGGCACAGTTGCCATGGGAGGGGGTCTGTCTTCCCAGGGTCTTCTTATAAAAGCTGGAAACCTCTTTTTCAGGTCTCAAGTGCGTGTGCCAGCTGTGCGAGCACACCAACTTCACCTGCCAGACGGAGGGTGCCTGCTGGGCTTCGGTGATGCTGACCAACGGGCGGGAAGAGGTCATCAAGTCCTGCGTCTCCCTCCCGGAGCTGAACGCACAGGTCTTCTGCCACAGTTCCAAGAACATCACGAAGACCGAGTGCTGCTACACCGACTTCTGCAACAACATCACCCTCCGCCTGCCTGTTGGTAAGTGCCGCCCAAGTGCAAAACCCTGTTCAAACGCTTGTGTGACAGCTTGAGGGTGCAGAAATACCGTGCAGAGGACGCAGCCGTCTGTGAGAGCCAGCTAATGGGGATTTTAAAGACGGCCTGTAAAACAGTAGCTGTCTTTTTCCTCAGCTTGCTTCAGACAGGAAAATCTAAACTGCAGCTCTGTTTGGGGAAGAGTGAATTTCTGGCGTCTCCTAAAGATGTTCCAAATGCTGTCTTTGATACCCCACAAGGCATTAACCATGAAGATGAAAGGAAATGTTTGAAGGAAACCGACTTGTAACCTCACAAATTTTATGGGTTTGAATATCTTAAGGGAGCTTGTGGTTTGAATTGGCATTACTTTAGATGATATCTGATGTACTGGGGGCTTGCTGTGGGGCATGGGTCAGCAATGTGTAGCAGCTGTGAACGGGCAGTTGTGGGGTGCTGAGAGCTGTTACCTACTGCATCACAAGGAAATAATCACCTAAAGAAGAGAAAAGCCTTGCAGTGGCTGGAGTTTTACTGTCTCAAACATCTCTGCACACAGTTTTGAAGGACCTGCTTTGGTTGGCTCAGGTGAGAATTCAGAGAGGTTTGGGAAGGCGGGCAGGCAGTTGTAGGTGTTGACTGTGAATTGTGTATGGGAAATGCACCCCCGTGTCTTTGGGCAGACAAGCGTCTGGGTTGGTGGTGAGGTCTGACCCATGATGGGGCAGTCCCCCAGCATGTGAGGAGCTGCTCTCCTCATTGTCCTCGGTCAGTCTGTGTCACTGAGTGCCATGTCTTTGTGGTCTGGAGTGACAAGTGCTTACTGCAGCTTCTGTCGGCACACCTGTGTGTTGGAAGCAAGGGGTCTGCAGTGGCTCCACGGTGGGCAGGAGCACAGGTGGGTCCTCTCTGTTCCTACGTGCTGTATGACCTGTGTCATCATCCGCTGGGGGTGAGAGGACACAAAGTCATTGCTGGGCGATGTCTTTGGCTGATGCTGTTGCAGCAATCTTGTTACTCTCTCTTGATCATCAGGGTCCTGCAGTTCATTTTAGCAGCTTGTAAGGCAGCTTTTGGTGTCAGGTCGGTATCATTGATTCTTACCCAGCAGGGATGAGAAAGTGTAAGATTCCTGGTCCCAATTAGAGGGTGGAAAAAGATTTGCAGTTCCAGGAGCTCTGTGTATTACACAGCTGGTGCAGTTCTTGAGTCGTGCTAGACTCAAAATTGTGTAATGAAGTTGATTCAGTGTGCTTTTTTTTAAAAAAATAAATATTTATACTATTTTCAGATTTACTTAGTTGACTTCTCTTTCCAAGATTTGTGTTTAATCCAGGCTTTTTTTTGAGAAAGCTGTAAAATACACTACTTTATCAGATTATAACTTTTTATAGACTTACACTGAGAGATGTTACAGGTAAGAAAGATGCACATTAATCCATGATTTACAATTATAACTTGCATTTAAGCTGCTGTCGTATAGTACTTCACAGAATTTAAAAGGCTGTTACTGGAAGCACTTGTTATATCGTGTAAGATGCAGGAGGGCAGACAGTGTGGTGCTTGCTGTGGTAGCCGTGGGGACCGTCATCTCCTGGGGCAGACAGGCAGATGCTGGATGCTGCTGGAGGAAGGTCTTTTGCCACTCGCTGCTCCGGAGGAGCCAGCCTGGGCAGAAGCCTGGCAGCTGGGAGGGCTGACCCCCGTATGCAATCTTGCCTGTCGTGTGGGGCAGGAGTAAGGATTGTTTAAGTGTTTTTCTTTCAGTTGACAACAGAAGGGAGATACTAATAGTGGTCATGCTCTAGAAATGTAGAAATAAAATACCACGGGTTTTTGGTTGGTTGGATTTTTTTAAATAATTTTTGTTTTTTTTTTCAAGTTGGGATGCTAGACTCTCTTTGGAGAGTACTGCTGTTTATGGAGGAGTGGTGGAGCCATGTCAGTCGTCCCAGTGCTTGAACTGGTAGTTGCAAACCCTCTGTTTTCATATTTCAGTACCAGAGAAAATTACTTAATTTTTAGCCTGAGCCCTTTGCTCTAAACATTTGGGAGAATTCACATTAGTCAAAAATTTAGCAGTGCTAATTTTATTTGTTTGTTGGTCTTCCCTGACAGCCCTTCTTCACATAATTTGCAGTGTAGGACAGCTTCATTTGGGCTCCAGTAAAAGGGAACTTTTGAAGGGGCATTGCCAAGTGTGTAGGTGAGGAGCTGGGCTGCGCGAGCCGGGGCTGTCCCACGCCGCCTCTGCAGCACCTGTGCCCTTTGCCTTGAGAGGTTTCGGGCTGGAGGTCTACCTGCCGTGCCAGCGATGGGCTCTGCCATGGGGAAAACCAGTTTGAATGCCATTGCCTGGGCTGCCTGTGTGCATTCCTGGGCTTAGGAAATGGCTGTTTCCAAAGTGAGGTTTTAGGCAGCCCCTTGCTCAGCTTGCATTTTTTTCTTCTTTCACTTCTGTTCGTATATGGCACTTGGCAATCCAAATCTGGATCTTGGGTTTGTCTCTGACTGAGGGCAAGAAATTTAAAGTGAAGGCACCATAGCGAGTAACCAGCATGGGACCTCTCAGCTGGCCTGACAGAACATGGAGGCACTTCTAGGTTTAGAAATTAGTCCGCTACTGATGCTGTAAAGGCTTTTGTTCCCACCCCTGGGTATGGGCTAAGCTGGGGTTCACACTGCTGGGACGTGCTGTGCTGGGACTGTGCTGGTGCAAGGCTGCAGGTGGGATTGCTTGGCCCTGGGGTCCATGTGTATTGTCACCTCTTCCTCCTGCAAGTCACTGCGTACCATTGTATGGCTTGTCTCATGTTGGTTGCCTGTCCCTTGTCAGCCATGGTGGGTAACTAAGTAAGCTGCTGGGTCGTTAATGCCGACCTTAGCATGCAGGCGCTCTGGTCTTTAAAATGTACCTACTTTGTCAAGGTACTTATTTAAGGCAGCCCACCTCCCGCCAGCCCCTCTCAACTGAGTACTAGTGCATGCCGTTTGACACTTGGTACAGGCATCTTGATATGGAAGTTCCATCCATCTGTCCATCCACCTATCTATCCATCCCCATTGTGCAGAGTCTAGTTAAAAAGCAGAGAGCGTGCAGATATGAAAAGCTTGTCTTTAGGCAGGAGTGAATCTCATGGAGAAGAAGCCTTGAGAAGGTCCACCATGGTGCACATCCCTGACAGGTGAGGCAGGAATGTTGGCAGGCTCTTCCCTCCTGGTTACTGCAGCCGCATCCAGCCGGGGACACAAGTATCTCCTTTGGCTCTTCTTCGTGCCAACCTGCTTCAGCTCCCCTGTGTGTTAATTACCAAGGGCTTGTTGTAAATGCATCAAGAATGGCTGGAAAATAAACAAATGGCTTACAGCATGAGGATTTCTGAGGGCAGAAAGCAATTTGTGTGTTGTGATTGCCTGTGCATGAATTTCTGTGGTAAAACTGTAGATGGCATTGCATCATTGCATGCCTCGGTCAGCGGCGGAGCTCGTGTTGCTGTGCCTTGTGCGAGAGGAGTTGCTCTTGTCTTGAGTTGTTATTTTTACAATGTCTGAAAATACACATATTTAAGGACCGAGTCAACCTGGACATCTGCTTTTTATGTAGATGCGGTGCTGAGGGACATGGGTTGGTGGTGGGCTTGGCAGTGCTGGGTCAACAGTTGGACTCGAAGGTCTTAAAGGTCTTTTCCAACCTAAATGAGTCTGTGGTTCTTGTTGGCAGGAATTTCATGGTAGTGTTCTGCGTTAACAGGTGTTAAGTTTCAAAGTGCAGCATGAGTTTGCACTAATTGGAGTTTTTCTGTGTTACCTTGATGAATTATTTTCCAGGTTTCTACCATTTTATCTGGGATACTTTCAGCCCCGGCAGGTGACTTGAGGTGACCTTTTGCTGTCAGTGGGGTGTCACAACAGGGCTGCAGAAGGCAACCCGCATGCAGCATCCTCGATGGACCTTTCTGTGCTCTCGCTGTGTGAGAAATGGCCTCGGTGCACCTCAGCGTGTAACGGGCTATTCTGAGGTGTTGCTAATAAGATCCAGAAGACTTCTTCCAGTTGTAGACTTGCATCTCACAGGATTTTCAGGCCATGTTTCAGAGATGGGAGATGGCACTTGTGATCTCTGCCCCCACCCCACGCATGAGCGGAATTTACCCCCCTCACAAGCCTGTTCGCGATGACAGACCTTTACCTACAGCCCTGCAGAAGACTGCCGGTGCTTCTTAGAAGCCGATGCTTGCATTTGGTTATGGTGGAGGGTGGTGTTTGGCTCCACAAAGGGTAAGCACAGGCTGGGGAACTTGTTTCCCATGCCTCCTCCAAAGCAGCAAAGTTGATGTTGGCTTCAGTTACCTCCTTAGGTGGAGGCGGTGACTCCGCAGCTGTTGAACCGGAGCCTGAAGGCTCAGGCGCTTTTTGTCTGTGACCAGACACAGTTAACAGGGCTTTCTTGAGTTCTGGTGTCCTTGTCTGCATGTTTGTAGATGTGTGGGGAGAAGTTTGCGCTGCTACTCATTCTAACCTCTCCATCTCGACACACCCCGTGATGCTGTGTATTAAGTCTCCACCTTTACAGATGCTGAAAATTGAGGCTGGATGGGTGCAGGTGGCTTTGAAATTTGTCACAAGATTCTGGGCTTTCTGACCAGGCTGCTGTCAGAGGCTGGCTGAAGAAAATGTCAGCCTCTCAGAGAAAGAAACATGGGGATGTGTTCGGTGTGTGCAGCCACATGTCTGTGAGTTGGTGGGAAACTGCAGCGCAGCAAAGAATTCTCTGGTTTTAGGTTTTTTCCTTCAAAAGTAGCTCCGTCATTCCAGCAAAAGGCAACGCGCAGCAAGCATGGTCTCCTCTCTGCTCTGTCTTGGGTGACCTGGCACAGCAGCATCTCTAGAACTTAAGATAAAAAGCATATGACTTCTGTTCTGTATTTGCATAATGGAAAATGAGTCAGAGGAGGAAAGAGGCTTTATGCAACAAGATTAAGTTAATAGTGGGATTAACAAACTGTATAATAAGTAACTTCCCAGCTCTCTTCTTCATTCCTATAGCCCGAACTGTACAAAGGCACAAATGGCCCTCATATCACCTACAGTGGCACATGCTAGGATCAAAGAAAGTGAAATATAATAGAATTCCGAAGATAAAAATCCCCCGAGTGTATTCGTGTTGCCCAGAGAGACGAATCATACCAATGAGACTGTTGGACAAGATTCTCTTATTTTGTTAGTTTTCTTTTAATATTGTCTGTAGGTTTTGCATGAGCATGTAATTACTCTTCATTCCCTGGTTTCAAAATGCCTAAAGACATCAAAGCCCTTTTAGGAGAATGGTATGGAGGGATACGATAGCGTTAAAGAAGTCAGACGCCACTGTGCAAAAAGTACTATAAGGTGCATATTAATGCAGAAAATGAGAAGAATCAGCCTTCAACCAATAACTTTCTGAATAAAACCCAGTGTTTGGATATAAATTGTATATTTATCGTTCCAGCTGTTTTCGGACCTTGAGAGCTGCCTCGGGCACTGGAGGGCTGGTGGGGGGGGTGCGGGCTGTGCCAGGGGGGGCGCAGGGCAAAGCTTCAGCTTTCCCTCACCTTTATTTTTGGCATTCCTTGTCTGTTACTGAACAGGATGAAAAGGTCTCTTGTTTTCTTGACACGGTCTCGATCCAGGAGAAGAGTCAGAAGGAAGGTCTGTTCAATGAGTGAAAAACCACAATACTTCTCACTAACTTTCCTGAAATGTTATTGATGGATAGAATGATATTAATGGATAAAACCAGGGAGGACGGGGAATGGAACAAAGGAGGAAGAGGAGGGGAAATATTTTTATATATTTGTTTCTCTCTTCTGTGTGGCTGCTTTGTTGCCTCTTGACTGATGGTTTCTGAAAGCCACTGCTAGGGTTCAGTGGCCAACGTTAACGGTTTGTGTTACTGCTTTGTTGCAGAGTAGTACCAGTAACTTGATTTAGCTGAATGTTTTCTGTCTGTTTTTTTTAATGAAGAAAACGAGTGTCTGCTGTGGCCCAGGCAGCCTTGGGTGGAGGCCAGGACTCAAAAACAGAAGAAAAAAAAAAAAGTGGAGAGGAAGAGCTGCTTGTGACCAAGCTCCACCGGGATCTAGTGCCTTCCAGCCTGCTAGGGGTGGGCTGAGCCTGGTCAGGGGGCTGTGGAGAAGATGTGATCACTGGGACATGCATGGGCCAGTGTGAGAAGTGCTGCGGCCCAGGAACAGCTGGCCTGAACCCATCAGCCTCTAAAGGAGGGATGCTCCCTCTCTGGCTGCTGGCAGGTTAGCTGGCCGTGCCCCGGGACATGGGCTGTCAGCTGGGGCTGCTGTGGCACAGAGCAGCTCGGACACTGGAATGGCTGCGTGAGATGCACCAAACCTGTTCTGTTCCCCCTTCGTGCCGGTGCTGCTCAGTGCTGCAGCTCGGGGGATAATCCCCCAGCTGGGCTGGTATCCTGAGGTTCACCTCAACAACCCCCGCCCCAGGCAGAGCACCAGCCTGTCATAGCTGCTCAGTGGATGTCTTGTTTTGCAAGTATTTCACATACTTTGGTCCATCTTGGCCGTCCCAGATTTTGTGTTCTCTGGAGTGGCTGGTAGGAATACAGCTGTGCAAAGGGAAGGCAGGGGAGGGGGGAGCAGCAGTTCAGATAATGCATCCCTTTATCTCACAGCTGTATGCCTGGCACGTTTGCTTGAACTTCTGGATCCTTAAGCAGACCTTTCCCAGCTGATTTCCTAATGTCCTGAAAGGGGTGATGGGGTCTGTAGTCATGGTGGAAGCTGGAGAAACTTTTAGACTCTAGTCCAAATTGTGCGTTTTTGAAGTTGTCTATTCTGTATGTCTGACTAGAGCCCCCATTAGATGCAATAGATTTTCTTACTGTGTTGGAAAGAAGACATAATTTTTTGCCGCTGTGTAGCTTAGGAACTTAAACATGTATAGTTCAGGGCTTTTAGAAGTCTTATGGTGCCCATTATATGTCAAAAGCAAGGCAAACGTCATGCGTGAGAATGTTTTTTCCCTTGGAGGGGGAAAAAACACACCTTCCTTTTTTTTTTTTCTGCCTAAAAGTACTGTTTTGTTTACACAACTTGGACCGTAACTATGCCATATTGTGAAATTGCTAAATATTGCCAGATGTGCTATTTTTGTTTCATACATGGCAACATGTCTTCAGCTTCTATTCTTGATTAGTAAGTCATTGAAGAGAACATTTGAAATCAGATTGCAAAATGTTGGGATTAATGGTGTTGATTTGACGGTTTTAGGTACTCATGAGGGATTTTCTTATTTCCCAAAGGGTTTAACATTGCACAACTGCCGTAAACATTACCACACTCATCTGGTGATGTCACCTTTAATTGCTGTTTGTGCCTTGCGTGTCATGTGTTTTGCACTTGCACTGCTTGTCACTCCTGCCACGTGCGGTTCGTGCTGCAGGAAGCACCGCGGGTCCCTGGGGGGTCAGGGATGGGCACGGCTGCCGTCCTGGCTGCAGGATGCCATGCTGCAAGGGCTGGGGACAGAAGGTGGCCTGCCACCAGCCGTACAGCGGACAGCAGCCTCCCGCACGTGCTCCCTGAAGAACCAGAAAGGGTCTGAGTAGCTACCACCAGCCTCGATAGCACTTTGTGGTACAACCAGGAGCCTACAGGATGACAGAGGAGTTTTCTGGATGACTCCTTCCAAGAAACTTCTCTAGACAGTCAGGACCTCATCATTTGTCAGGAACTTGGTGGAGACTCCGTGCAAACTGGCCCACATGCCTCCACTTCCAGTCCCGCGGCTAACTTGCCTTCTGCACTTGAGCTCTCTCAACTCAGCAGCATCTCAGAGGAGACCTGTAAGAATCACTGAGCTTGGTTTTATTTTGAACAGCTGTCACTGCATAAGTCATAGAGCTGGCATCTGTCTGTATTCCTGATGCTGGGTGTCACCGTCCTGAGTGGGTGTGAGAGTGTCTTTGAATTTTGCTTCTGCTTTGCTCTCAGTCTCGCTCTCCATCCCCCAGAACAGTGGGGGGGGGGTGAGCTCACGAGCCTGTTATGCTTGCTGTGTCCCTGCTAGACCGGCTGCTTTCTCCAGCCTGCCCCGCTGCTCGCCTGGCTCCCAGAATGTCCTGTGGGGGGGAAATTGCTCTACAAATTAAATTCTATTGCAGTTCTCTCACAAAGCCTGCTCTGCAGTGTTCTGACGATACAAGCTGTGCTCATACACGTTTTCAGTAAAACTGTATCAGATCGCTTTTCTCTTAATTTAACTGCAAATTTTGCAGACTTTTTTTCCTGATAAGATTGGTTTTGTTGCTTTTTTGAAAGATCATCTACGCATTTTTTGTGAGCCCCTTAAAATTCTGCTATAAAACCTGTTTCAGTGATTTACAGTGTATAGAGTGCTGCAAGTTACAAATTACCACGTCCCAAAAGCCTAACCCACACTGTTGTCTCAATTTTGTTGGCAAAACTAGGAACTGAACCTGGGTTTGTAGAATGTATGACAAGGTAGTGCAGACATAGCCAGTGTAGTAAATGCGGCTTTAATATTAAAAACCCTTCAAAAATGGGTACTTACTTCTGAGTTCATTGTGAGTCAGGAGCATGTCCTGCAAGGGAAAGAGCACTTGTGGAAATGCACATTCCTGCACTTGCCATGCTCCACACCTCAATTCTTCATGCTCGCTGTCATCACTGGGTCACGCTCTCAGCTGTCAGTCTGAAATCACGGCCTGTGCGATCTCTCCGAGCACAGGGTGAGGCGTTACTGCAGCGGTGGGATGGGCAGCTTGTTCAGGAGCTTTAGCGAAGAAAAGCTGAGCAAAGCAATTTATTGTGCCCCAAGCAAACCTGACTTTTCCCTTCTTTGAAGTACTGCTGGAGCCGCTTTGCAGTTTCAGGCGATCCTGGAAGGGTTTATGTATATTTATAATTTTAAGATAAAAAGAAAGCCAGCAGTAACTATTACTCTTCTTTTGCCTACACAGGTTTGCCACCTGTAACATCCAGACTGCAAGGGAGCAGGCTTGAAAGTAAAGAAAAAGTGGAGACTGTCAATAAGTTTGCTTCTGGAAAGAGTGGTGCTCTGGAATGGAAGGAGCTGTTGAAAAAAGAGGAGAGGAGCTGGTGGGACTGGGAGGGGGATACAAGCCAGCAGGGAGGGTGCATGGCTAGAAGGGACTGCTGTCACCCGGCAGAGACTGCGTGCTGGTGAAGTGATGTGGGCGCGTGGCAAGGCTCACGGGCACAAGCAGGAGATGCAGGGAAGGATGTTCTGCCAGGACCACTGCTTGCTCTCTGACTGCCTGTCGGTGTTCAGCACAGGGCTCAAGGTCTGTGGCTGCTGGGGGTGAGTATTTTCCAGCAGGACTGCTTGTCACTGCTGCTCTCAGCAGGAGAGCCGCTGCTTCGGTCAGGGTGCCAAGCTCCCGCGCCTGTCTGCAAAGACACCCTCTGGAGTCTCTCCTCCCGCTGGCTCGGTTGCTGCTGTTCAAACCTTCCTGATTATTTTCCTTTTGATGTTGTTTGCGCTGGCCTAAGAAGAATGAAGTTTTATGTTTTGCTCATTTCACGTTATGTTGTTGTTCGGCAGCTGGTGGGAAGAACTGGCATTTTATAGTAAGTATCTTGCACACATTTGCCTTTACCAGCCACTGCCAATAGATAACGAATATGCTTAGATCTGCGGGAGATGGATTTGGGCAATGTGCTGGAAGTGATGTATTTTGAACAGCTGGGGGACAGCTCGTTACCCCAACAGCTGTCCTGCAGCGCGGCAGCCCTCCTCTGCAGCCTTCAGCGGGCTCGCAGCCTGCGCTCGGTGCGGTGGGAGCCTGGCCACGGCGCCAGAGGGGCTGCGGGAGGGGATGTGTGATACGTACTTACCGCACTTTGTACCTGCGTCAGGGGAATCTGTGCCATGTAAGACAGCAGCTTAGGAAATGGCAGTGTGTCATCGGTGAACAAGCAGCAGTTGCAGGGAGGAATCCTGCTTGCAAATCCTTTTACAAATCCACCGGCTGACCCTGGAGTGTCCCGTTGAAGGTCTGTTAAATAAAAAGCCCTTGGGCAAGGTGCAAATGTTCGTTTTCAGAACCATTTGAGTTGTGCACTGCGAACAGACATGGGCCCTTCTGTTGTTACCATTTGGTTTGTTTTCTTTCTCACTTTAATTAAAGTGCATGGTGCTGGAACGTAAGGAAGAGAAGAAAAAGGAACAAGTTAACTTTGCGCAGCAGGCTTGTACCTGGTGCTTCTGAATGTTGAAGTGCGTGGCTTGATAAGGCCTTTTGAAGAAGAAGAGGTTCTATTGTGCTATTACCTGGAGGAAAGCAACAGTTCGTGCTGAGGGCTGTCAGGCTGCTTCTGCTGAGACCCCAACTCACTGGGTGATGTGGAGTCTCAGTTATTCTCAAAATTCAGATTACAGTATTCACGTTGCTTAACGTTTGCCTGAAGGGAGAGAGGGGCTTTTTGCTTGCTAGAACAGCTAAAAGGGATGACTTTGCGTGGTGTGGCGTTCATGATTCTTAAATTTTCTGTAGCCTGTAGATCCACCGTTTGGTACTCGTGATTCTGGTGAGGGGGGTTTTGGGGTTGTGTTTCTGTTTTGTTGTATTTTTAGGAGGGGAGGTGGTGGTTTTTGGTTGTTTTGGGTTTTGCTTTTGAGGGTTTTTTTTAAGCTTATTTACAATTTTTTGGCATTAAGATATTTGTGTGTGTGTGCAAATAAACACCTTAGTAATATGTTCCTATATCTTCTTGATACGTTGTTTTGGGTTTTGTTTTTTTTTTACCCCTGTAGTTTTAAAATGGAAAATTATGAAAGACAGTCCCATTTCTTGACCCTTGTGAAATACAGCTTCATGGACACAAGTTCCAAAAGTGTTCTGTTTTTGAAATCCTTTTAATGCCCATTTACTAGAACTTTGTATTCCCATATGCGTTGTTAGGAAAGTTTTTTCCAAGGATTTTCAGCAGGGACAGCGCGCTGAGGAATTTATACACAAACTTTCAAGTGTGGGAAGGGCACTGTGCCCAGTGGCAGTGGATCCAGCAGGGTGTCTCTTGCTGAAGGCAGGTTACCCGCATGTGGAGCTGCCACCCATGCTACTGCGTGCAAAACGCAGGTTGCTGGCTGTGGGGGTGGTGGGCACGCTGCGTAGCCTCTGCAGCGGGTGACATCTTGGTCGCGATCCTGCAGTGAGCTTGCTGGTCCTGTCTCGTGATCTTCTGCTGTGGGGAGATGGGGGATCAGCTGACTGCAGACGAATGGTGTTTTGCCAATGCAAACAGATTAAAACGGCATACTCTGTAGGGTTCCAGCTGTGTTTTTGGAAATAGGATTGCAAGGAAAGGTCCTTCATGTGTTTGCGGGCTTGTACTGAGAGGTGGGGTGGGTCTACGTGGAGAATCATAGAACCATAGAATTGTTTGGGTTGGAAAAGACCCTTGAGATCATCACATCCAACCATTAACCCAGCACTGCCAAGCCCACCACTAAACCATGTCTCTCAGTGCTGCATCTACATATTTTTTAAACATCTCCAGGGATGGAGATTCCACCACCTCCCCGGGCAGCCTCTTCCAGTGCTTGAGAAGCTGGTGGCCAGGACACATTGTGCTGCGAGAAGTCTGTAGGTTTAGTATCAGATGAGTGGAGACATGACTGGACACTTCCCTGCAGGGAGGGGTCAGCATGTCCGAGGAGCTTTCCTGGGGGCAGGCATGGCGATGGTCTGTGTGGCTCCTTCCCTCCAGCTCTGCACCACTGGATGTCTCCGTGGTGCTTCCTTGAGCAGCTACTGGTGGGATGATCTGAGATGGTGGTGTTTGGTGGCGGTCACAGTGCCAACCTGAGGCCAAGCTACCTGCAAAAAAGGTGGTGGTGGGGGGAAAGACTCTAACTTAAGCAATGTGGTCTGTCTCGCTGCTGCTGGTCCCGGTCAGGATGACTGTGGGAAATCATTACATCTTAACATGTTGTCACTCCACAGCCCTTCACTTACTGTCTTTTTCCCTCCACGCTGCTCTCCCTTGTGTCTTTCAAAGCAGCAGAGCCTCCCAGCAGAGCCGGCGCGGGAGCGGTGGTGCTGGCAGTGACGGTGGCGGTGCCGGTGTGTGTCCTGTCCCTGGCAGCCGTGCTGGTGGCGTGCAGCTGCCAGGGCCGGCGCTGCGCCCGCGGCAGGGCCAAGCAGCCCAACGTGGAGGAGCCCCTCTCTGAGTGCAACCTGGTGAGCTCCAGGAAGACACTGAAGGATCTCATCTACGACATGACGACCTCTGGCTCTGGCTCTGGTAGGTGGGGGCTCCCCTGCCTGCCACCCTCGCCTCAGTGTGCGGTTGCTTTGCAGGCAGCTTTCGCAGCAGACTTCCTTGATGCTTAAACCGAAGGCGAGCGTGCCGTCTTGCTTGTAGTGTGATGAAGAACGTCTCCTGCTGGGCATGGGGTGCCAGGGGACACTGGTGACAAGTTTTATGTCAGGGGAGGTTTTGTGCCGATGTGTTTGGCCACACCTTACGGCGGCAATAGGGCTTCGTTTGCTCCTTTTCCATCAAATCACAAAAGTTCAATTTTTTTTGTTTGACTGGAAGAGTTAAAAAAGCTAATTCAGAGGTCAGTTCCAGATGTGAAACAGAAGGTTGCTGGCTGATGTGGCACAGCTGGTAATAAAAGGCACTAATTTAACCGAGTGAGTCAGTATGCCACTCCTGGAATGTTTACAGTGGTGCCAAAATAACGTTACTCCAAATTCTTGTTCTGAGCAGAACACTTCTCAGTATTTTTCCCATTTCTGATACCCTATCTGCTCTGATGCCTCCATTGCTATTGGGAAGTTGTTAAATCAAATAGATGCAATTCAGAAATTCCAGCTCACCGGGGTGGTGGCCTGTCTGGTGTATACAGCCCAGCTTTCTGTAACTAGAACTTGAAAAATTTGTAAATCAGGCTTACTTTTATTTATAAGTGAGAAATGTATAAGTGCTGCTTAATTTCATTTACTCTGTTTCCCATGAACTACATACCTTTCAGGATTAATTTCTTGTACTTCCCCAGTGTTTTTTCACAGATGTGAGTAGGCTTTGCCTTGATTTACCCTGAAGTTTTAACTGTATGTGACATCCTTGAGCTAATATCAGGGCTTAGCTTGCGCAGGGCCGCAGCGGAGGCAGGTGGAGCCTGGTGGCACCCAGCAGCGCGTTCGTTCCCATTGCAGCCATGCAGTGCGTCCCACCGGCGAGGCTGGCAGCTGCAGGGTGCCAGGGCTCTGTCGGGGAGACCAGAGGGGAAATTTCAGTGCATTTGAGCAAGCTGGCCTTCAAACTAGAATTTTTCCTGTTGATTATTTTATTCTATTAAAAGCAAGGTTGCCTTGGTTTAAAAAATAAATAAATTGTTTTAACCCCCAAACAAAATACAGTATCAAAGCAAACAAGGCAGGTGTTTAGGGCTAGCAAAACAAAATGAATCTGTGATGATAATATTCTTTTTTTCTTTTTTTTTCTCTTTTTCTTCTCTCTTTCTTCTTCTCTTTCTTCTCTCTTCTCTCTTTCTTCTCTTTCTTCTTTTCGCTTTTTTCTTTTCTCGTTTTCTCATTTTGTTGTTTCCTCCTTTCTTTCCTTCCTTCTTTCTTTCTCCTTTCTCCTCTCTCCTTTCTTTTGCTTTTTCTTTTTTCTTACTTATTTTTCTTATTTTTCTTTCTAAATTTTTGAAATTCCAGCCAGAACCAATCAGCTAATTGATTGCAAAACAAAACCAAATTAAGTAGTTCAGGCTTGCTTTTCTAACTGATTTTTTACAAACTTTTTTAATGTTTATTTGGGATTAGGGAGGTAAGGTTTGGGGAAAGAAAGGTACCTGTCTTATATGGGTCTCCTGGCTGGGAAATAACATACCCGCGTTGTGGTTGACTTGGAAGAGCAGGAGGGGAGGAGTGAGCCAGTTGCGGGCAGGGCTGGCAGCCGTGCCGTGCCGTGGCAGAACCGGGGCTGCTGAGGACGCAGCAGACAATGCCCGTCGCGGGGACTAGAGGGGCTGAGGGCCAGCCCTGGCGTTGCCGGTGACATGGTTATTGCATCTGTGGTGGCCTTTTAGACATCGGGCACAGCCAGTCTTTCTCGCTTTGTTAACAGAATAGCAAAGCTGGGCTTATTTGCCAGGCAGGCCACAGTCTGCACACCAGATTTTTAGACCTTTTCTGTTTCTACCCCCTTACCTGAAGGGTTTGTGGTTCCTGTGGTGACCCAGACTGGGTTATGGCCCTTGAAGGAATGTGTGGAGCTTATCCTCATTGCAAGGGGGGTGTCTGTGGCACCCTTCGGCACACTACCAGGTGCCAGGCTGGCTCCGGCATGCACCAAACCATGATGCCGGGTCGGGTCAGCCTGCAGGGTGCCGGTGGCAGGGAGGGATCGCACCCAGCTGGCTTCAGCACCGAGACTGTTCATTGTACCTCGTGGCAGGCACGATGCACGGTCATCCTGCAAGTAACACTAGAAAGTATGATTTGGGGAGATTTTGGTTGGGAGAGGATTTTCCCTCGGTACTGTTTGAAAGCGAAGCCATGAGTATAGCTCACTGGAAAATGCCCCACACTGGGATTTGAAGATCACTCCTGAGCTACTTGCCAAATACCCATCTCTTCTCTTTACACTAGGTTTACCTCTGCTTGTACAAAGAACAATCGCAAGGACTATTGTCCTGCAGGAAATTGTAGGAAAAGGCCGATTTGGTGAAGTCTGGCGTGGAAAATGGTGTGGGGAAGATGTAGCTGTGAAAATCTTCTCCTCCAGAGATGAACGGTCCTGGTTTCGGGAGGCAGAGATTTATCAGACAGTGATGCTGAGACATGAAAACATCCTGGGCTTTATTGCAGCAGATAACAAGGGTATGCTGTGAGTTGCGTGTGTAATCCCTCGTGTCTGTCTCAGAACTGCTTTTGCTGCCGTTGCTCCCATCTGAAACACCAGTGGGACCCTGCAGCTGCCCTCTGCTCCTTCCCCGTGGGGCGGCCGGCAAGCTTATTCATTGGCATGCCTGAGCCAGATGCAAAATGGGGAAGGCTTATCCTGGCTAATTTATTTTGATTTTTTTTAATAAAGCTGAATAATCTTGCTTCCTCCGGGTAGATAATGGGACATGGACTCAGCTCTGGCTTGTCTCCGAGTACCACGAGCAAGGGTCCCTCTTCGACTATCTGAACAGAGGCACGGTGACGGTGGAGGGCATGGTCAAGCTGGCGCTGTCTGTGGCCAGCGGCCTGGCGCACCTGCACATGGAGATCGTCGGCACGCAAGGCAAGTGCTTCCCTCCTGCCTGCCCTTTGAGAATTTTGAGGAGTTATTTGGAAAAACGTTTATGGGTGACATGGTATATTAAAGCATTTTACAGACTGTTACACTGCAAGAAACAGTATTTTAAACTGCAAGAAACAGTATTTTAAACTGCAAGAGACACACGCTTGTAAGCGTGTGTGGTGCAATATAAACAGAGGAGTATCATCTCCCCACCGCCTGCGCCTCCTTCCACGTCTTTATGTGGATGCCCATGAGGGATGCTAAAGGTGAGCTCTAATGAAGGATTTTCTAAACGAATTTGGCGGGTGAACTTACACTATCTCTTTTTGTGTTTTATCCCTGAAATACAGACATTGGAACAAAAACGCCCTCGAGGTTTTGATGTTTTTTTTCTTTGATGGCATTTAGCAGAGCTTTTGTTGGTACAAAATAGGCTTCAATGTTTTTTTACAGGGTATAGTAACAAAGCTGAATAAAACTGATTTTGCTTCCTTGCTCGTCACATTGAAGTCCGTACTGTTGTTGTCAAAATTGATGGCACTTTTGTGAACAGGCAAGCCGGCAATTGCACACCGAGACCTGAAATCTAAAAACATCCTAGTGAAGAGGAACGAAAGCTGCGCCATTGCGGACCTGGGCCTGGCAGTGAAGCATGACTCGGTGCTGAACACCATCGACATTCCCCAGAACCCCAAGGTGGGGACGAGGAGGTGGGTGGGGGGCTGCCAATGGCTGCTCTCGGTCCTTTCCTCCACTGGTGACTTCCCCCTCTGCTTTTGGCATCAGCTGAGTGCTGGCAGCAGACCAAAGCCCGTCATCCCTGCAGGGTGGGTGCAGGAGGTGGTTGCTAGCCCTGGATAGAGCGTGGCTCTGCGGCGTGGGCATCAGGTGTCCGTCACCCCATCGCTCCTGGTGCCGTGGGGACTCACAGTGACGTGCGTGGGTGTAGGCACCTGCGGCACAGCTCTTCCCATCTGCCTGCCTGCCTCAGCCTAGCTGGTGGTAGCTGAGGGTGATGAATGAGCGGCAGCAACGTTGAGCTGGAGACGAGTGCCTTTAACAGAGGACGTGCTCAGTTTCTGCTGGCTGCCGATGAGGTTTGAGATGGCTTAGTTCAATACGAGTGCTTGCGCTGCGCAGTGTGAAGCGCTGCCTCAGACTTTCTCAGCGTTACATTTACCACCCAGGCTGAGTCTCTTGCTTTCACTCAGAATCACTGTCAAAAGGAGTGTCCCTTTTCCCTTTTTCCCAGTCAGACTGGCTGCTGCCTGGCCTCAGCACGCAGTGGCACAGCCATCGGTGTGGACTGACCTTTGTGTGCTCTCAAGGTACATGGCGCCTGAGATACTGGATGATGTGATGAACATGAGCATCTTCGAGTCCTTCAAGCGTGCGGACATGTACTCTCTGGGGCTAGTATACTGGGAGATAGCCCGAAGGTGCTCCGTTGGAGGTGAGGTTTCTGGCCATTTCATTTTGCCATCCAGACCACTTTTAGCTTAAATAAAACGAAAGTGCTCTCGGTTGTCTTGGCGGTATGTGGCGGCAGAAGGCTGTTGTGGAGCAGTTGTTCACAGTGGCCCCAGGTGTTCCTCTGTTCTCCCTCATCACCTGTAAAAGCAATTAGAGTTTATTCTGGAGCACTACTTTGGATTTTGTGTTACCTAAACAATAAATCTTTCCTAGGAATCACTGAGGAATACCAGTTGCCTTACTACGACGTTGTGCCTTCCGATCCTTCGATAGAAGATATGAGAAGGGTAGTTTGTGAGCAGAAGCTGAGACCAAGTATTCCAAACCAGTGGCAAAGCTGTGAGGTAAAAGCAGTTTTCCATTTTATTACAGAGCCTGTTGAAATTAACACAGACTTTTTCAGTGAGACAAAGGGGCCTTGGTGCCCAGCCTCTTCTGAATTTAAATGTGTTTCAGATGTCTAGCTCTTTTTCAGCTCCCAGACCAATACAGAGAAAACTCTTCTTAGCACCAAGCGCTGAACTCTCTCCAACGCAGCTCTTAATTCATATTGCCGCAGCAGAACCCTTGGAGAGCGCTGTGTTCTATCTCCCGGTATTGCGCTTCAAAAAAAGAAAAGCAAGAGGTAACAGTTTTACTCTTGACCTGTTCTTTTAATTTCTGATTTGCAGGCGCTGCGAGTGATGGGCAGGATAATGCGTGAGTGCTGGTACGCCAACGGTGCCGCACGGCTCACTGCGCTGCGCGTCAAGAAGACGATTTCACAGCTCTGTGTGCAGGAGGACTCCAAAGCCTGAGGGAGCTCCTTGGAGAAAGAAAGGGGAATGAATCCTTCTGTTCATCTTTTAACATGTGATAATTATTTTTCTTTTTGGTCTACCTCAGATAACGTGGTTCAATATTTAAGTGCCCAAACCAGAGCACTGGCATCTCGCTTTGTATCTGGAAGGGGCAGCTTTTGACTCATAGTTCATGTTTCCCGCAGCATGTCAATGACTTGCTTTGGTTTTCTGAAGCTAGTTAGGCACTAGGCTAATCGCAGAAAGGAGCTTAGAACACCACAACAGCATAAAAATACCTTTCGCTGTTGGAAATAGCTGGTATTGGTTAAAGCCTGTTTGCAAGAGAAACCAAAGTTTTATCCTCAAACCTGAGTAAAAGACCAAATTTAATCCAGCTTGTTCCATACCTTTATGCAGGAATCTGAGAAAGGGTCTGCCAGTAAAATGCATTTTAAAATACTATATTTATCATTGTCTAGGCAAATAAAAATGGTGAGAATTCCACTAGGCGTGTATATTGCGAACAAAAGCATCTAGTCAGGTTTTTATTAATTTTTATTTTTATCATCTTGATTTCATATACAGTATTATAGTTAGGGTTTGGAGTTACTTTACTGTGTTCATTTGTTCATTGAACATAACGATGAAGGGACAGTTTTTCTTTTTGATGGTTAGTAGGGAAAATAATGGAGCTTTTCCTGATAGATACATAGGAGAAATTCTACCTAAAATGAGAACGTATGTATTTTTGAATGACATCTTGCCAATCTGTCACTGGGTCACATCTTTTTAGTGCCTTTTGATGTTTTAGGGGGAGGCTTTAACAGTATTAATTCTTGGAAAATATGTGAAACCCGGCAGAAGGGTTAATTTCTCGCTGCAGTGACGTACGGCGCAGCCCACCTCGCTGCGTCGGAGGGGTTTGGGGGTGCCCACACAAGCGAGGAGCACGGCTGGGCGGGCAGAGCTCCTGCTGAGGCGTGTGCTGGAGTGCTGCCCGGGCTTCGGGGGATTCATGTGCTTTCTACTGCCCTAGCTTTTGGCACTAGATGTTTCAAACGTACCTGCGCTCTGGACTGGGATCACTGTTGCTGTTGTCTTGTCACAGCCTAGGGACCTGTTGAGATGTAAATTTGAAGCACTGATGTCCCTGCGCGAAGCCAATACAACCTGTTCAGAGGTTTTGTATGGATTTCTGTACTAGCACCAGGCTGGTGAAAAGCATTAACATCTCTAATCATATTTCCATAATAATGCAAGCTATCAAAAGCGAGGTGTTTTTTCAAAATTCACTGATGTTCTGACATTTTATTAATTTTGCCCCACTCTGTGGTCCACACATTTGAATATAGTATTCTAATATTTTTAATAGCCAAAACTATACATTTCATAATAATACAGTTCTTTAAATGCTTCTAAATCCAGGTGGTCCATGACGATTGAGCCCAGAGATGTTTCCAGAATAGCAAAGCTTTGCAAAAATTCAGTGTAGTACACACAGCTCTGTGGAAGTAAGCTGTGAGTTAATTACAGTATTTAAGATCAATCTTTGACATGAAGCACCTTGAATTGGGGATTTTACATGGAAGAATGGGTTAAACTTTTACTGAGTGGGGCAGTTGGTAGTATCAGTACTCTGTATTTCATCCTGACCATGGACTTGAGGATGTTATGGACTCCTTAAGGATGCTAATTGCCCCGTAAATCAGCTCTAGTGCAATTTGCCTGTTTGCGTAAATTTTAGTCACTCATGCTTATGTTAAGTAGTGCAAGTCTTTGCATGGTCTGTTAGCTGAGTGGTGGAGAATATTTCTACTAGGTTACTAGTAGGTTTTTCTCCAGTATGCTTTCTGAGATATAATCAAAGCAGTCTTATAGATTAATTCTTATGTGCTTCAGCTGCATAAACTACACCAGGGAGCTCAACAGACATATACTTTCTAGACTGCTTGAGGGGTAACTGTTGCAACTGCATGATCCAAGGCGTGATGCTGACTTGAGTATCAAAAGAATTGCAAACATAAGATCCAGTATTTATTCTTGTAAAACATAACTTGAAAAAGCCCCTTATGTTAAAAAGGAGTGATCAAAGATTTTAGTATTTTTTTAAGTGGGAAAAGGAAATGTCTTACCCATCGAAATCAACTCTTCTTGGATTCTTTGCAGAATAAGGTGTCTGAAATCAATGATAGTAGAGTAAAAGTAATTTGAAATAGGATTAGAATGGTTTCTTCGGAACTGTTTAAACAGTGCAGGTGAAGTGAACTTTTCAGAATTGCTTTAGCACTCGGGCAGGTGCCCAAAAGGAAACGGTCCGTCTTTCTAGAACTCCTGGCACTTACAGATGCAGTTAGCTCCTCTCCTGAGAAAAAAAGAATCAAGTTATTGTGAACAGCCAGAGTAGTGCATTAAAATATGCATTAAACCCAGTCATTTGGAGCAGTTAACAGCAAGGAGGACATATTGGAGAGTGAAGCCTGTGGAAGTGGTGGTCTTGTCTACAAGGTGACCTGCCAGTGTGGGGTACCTGTGTGATCAGCTTCATGAGGGGGAGTGATCAGAATTCTCCCTAGGGATCTTCCTTCCATTTTAAGTTCAGTTCTATGCACTTTTTATCTATATTGCCCTTTGAAGGTATCTATGCCCTTGAAGCATACATGATAACTGTTCCAGGGGATTCTTCCCCTGTGAATTGTGTTGCACAGTGGAGGAATTTGGTATCTGTGCAGAAGCTACTCTGGGTCAGGAACCATGCTAAAGTCACGCTGTGAAATTAAAAAAATGCGGATTTTTTGGTGAGGTGCTGTCAGGGTAGAGCTAGGAAATGTTTACAGGAGGGTTTACTGAGTAAACTGTGGCAGTGACGTGACGATCAGGGATGTAGTGCCCGCCGCTGGCTGCGGATCCAGTGCTGCCCCCGCTGCGCTCAGGTGTTCCTTGAAGCCCTGCTCCGCGCGCCAAGGTGCGGTCTTGTGCCTGTTGTGTCTACTGAAATAACTGTGGTCCTCGCCTTTGCAAGGCTCATGGAGCTGTTACAGTGGCCTCATGCTGCAGCATGCCCCATTTTTATTTACACCATGGTGTAATGAAATGGAGTGGGATGTGCAGGGGGAGCTCACTGGCGCAAGCCTGCGTTCCTCTGCGGCTTTTTGGCAGTCAGCCCTGGGGTACGGCCTGCTCCACTTGCTTTTTGTGGTGTAATCTTGCTTAAGACACCAGCATAACCACCATCAGTAACTTTTTTAGTGTGGGTTGGTTTTTTTTCATTGTAAAATTTTGTAAAAGTTGCTCTTTCCTATCTGTTTGGTCGATCTTATGTGGTGGTGGGTATTTAGGCTCTGTTATTTTCAGTTTTTCTCTCTGAAAATCGTTGAACAATGCTGGAATTTGAAGACGACCCTGTTTTGCTGCCAGGCTGGGGAGGTGTGCGAGGGGGGATGCTCTGCACAGGTAGACACTGGTCTGACTTGGCTGCACCTCTCACAGGTCACAGCTCCAGCCCTGGGAACACTTTAAATCTTTTCTGTGCATGTCTCATGGCATAAGACGTGACCATCTGTTTGCCCTAGCTTGTTGCTTAGCTCCGTATTTTTGCACTGGTTTTCTTTTTTCTTTGGTTGTTGAGAGGTAAATGTACATTTTGGCAAACTAGAGTTAAACATAACTGAGCCAAGGGGCGGGTGTTGTACTGGGCTTTAAGGTGTTTGTAAACCGTGCACTCCTTTTAAGAAAAACCCAAACACCCTTGTTTTAGTGGCCTTTTCCCCCAGCGTAGATTTGTCCTGTTCAAGATTCAGAACAGTGGTTATGCTGAGACACTTTGCAGTTTTAGGGAGGCTTAAATTTCTTGAGAGAGGTTACTAATGTTCCTGCTAATCTTCATTTAAAGCACAAATTCTTGAGCTTGTAAAAGTTTTCAAGCTCAAGGATGCTCAAGACCAGTCACCACAATTAGCCTCTCCTACTTGATGCTTCTAGTTTAGGGGAGTTACTAATTTTTTTTATTTGCTTCTAATAATGGTCTAAAATTTAATGCATGGAATATGAACTGAAAGGGAAAGTTGATTAACGTTTTCTCTAGCACGTAATTATTTTTTTGTTTCCTTAACTGCTCCCCTGAAAGACCCCTTGAGAAATTAAAACTGTAATCTCATTTGCACTTCGCTACTTTTACAGTAATTTGCACTTAACCATGACCATTCCCTCATGTAACCCTGTAATGAATCCTGTAATATTTTAGTCACCATTATGTCACTTTTTTTTTTTTTGGTAATAGATTCAGGAATTACAAATAAGTCTGTTTAGAAAGACGTCTAGTCCCTACAGTGGCTCTTAACATGGAATGGAGCAAGATCTTCTTGCGGTTCCTGTGTGCCTGGATCTCCTGTGGCAGTTGATGGGCTCAGGGGTGACCCCAGCACATCCTCGCTAATGGGAAGGCAGTTTTTGTGTTTCATTGTTGTGGTTGAGGATGGTGTCTTGTGAACTGCCTCACCTGCTACGTGGTCACATTTAGCACCAGGACTTTTGTCTGTGGCAGGTAGTGCTTCTGCAGGGCTCCCACCCGTGCAGTGGGTTTTGTTGTGAGGATGGGTGGGAAGATGCTCTGTCGTGTTGTGTGTGGGATGCAGATATGGATGCACCAGTGCTTTCCTGTTTGTTGTGCGTGTTGATAAAGGTTCTGGATCAAAAAATTCCTACTGTGGCTTAGTGTCGGTTTTGTAAAGCTGTCCGTGGCCTGGGGGTAGAGCCCTGTGCCACCGTGCATGGGTGTCAGTCTCCTCCTGCGAGTCGGGATGCTGTGAGCTCGGGCAGTGCACGCAGTGTATCTGCGGTTCCGAACACTGTGGCAGGGATCATCCCTACGTGCTGTGATACCCCAGACTCTGTGAAGCTTTTAGGGAATGACGTCCGTGTTCTCTTTTAACAGGCAGCACAATTTATGAATGTACGAGAAATAAGCGTTGAGGTACGATATATTTCTACAGAATGTAAGAAATGTGCAATAAGTCATAACTTATACTGAATGTATTTTTGGCATGAATAGACTGAATGTATTTTGAATGTAGCTATTACCTTTGTGTCTAAATTGCTGTGGTTTTCAGTCCCCAAAGATAAATGTGTAGTGTTTTGTCAAACCAGTTTGAGTTGTCTGTTTTTTAAAGAAGCATCAGTATTTTATCCAGAAGTACTGCTATGTGTTAGAACTTAGTATAGCAGTACAACGCTAAAATTCTACCTTCATATTGTGAAACACCTAATCTAGTGTACACTGCAAGTTATTTTTAGAATTATTGCTAAAGTTCTCTCTTGATACTGCAGCTGCCCTGGGTGTAAATAGTTTGTTTAAATGTTGTATTTTGTATGCATATTTTACATACCAGTATACTTTCAGAAAGAGGTGGCAATTTTAATAAATTAAGCACACTCTGCCATTGTGTTCTTTTGAAGTGTAAAACTATATATACTTTTTAATGTGTTCATTTTGTGCGGGGAAGAAGGGTGAGGGCTGTTTTGGGCAGCTTGTAGCCATTGGAGGTTTCAAACACGAGCCAGAGCTCTCCCAGCAGCGCGTGCCCCCAGCCCCTTGCCCAGCTGCGGGCGCACTGGGCAGGGGGTGCTGCCTCCGAGCCTGGGGCTCTCAGGTCTCGGCCGAGACTGGGAAGGGGCAAGTGCCTGCTGGCCACCACTTCCTCGGCTTGCTGTCGCTGCTCCCAGCCAGTGTGCTGCAAATCGGGGAGTAAGTGGTGCCTGGAGGGGCAGCCAGCGCAGCAGCGATGGTGCATGGGCTCTGCCTTGCTGTTCCTCCTTGCTCGTGCTCCTCCTGGTGTACAGCGGACATGGTAGTGCACAAAAAACCCAGCTTCTGGGTATGGCTACGAGGGACCCTTATTCTAGTAAAGGAGATGAACTGCTAGTAGGCACCGGAGCTGAAGCAGAGCATTCCTCGCACCCTCGTGCCTCCCTGTCTGGGAAACAGCAGCTCCTCTCCCATGCTGGGAGCAACCTTCCTCAGGTAAGGGCATCAGCCGCAGGGAACGGAGCCTGCTCTTGGCCTTGTTGCATTGCTCCTGCACCTCTGCTGATGTGAACTCTGACTGAGCTCCCTCTCGTACCAGCGTCCCTGCATCCCACTCTTCCAGTTATTTAGGTTTGCAGTGGTGTAGCTCTGAGCAAGACCCACTCACATGGAGTGCTTCAATTCTGAAGTCTGCTTGCTTGACAAGGCCTTTGACGTAACCACAACCTTGGGATTTAAGTCAGGCTTTGTTCCAGTTTAAGGCATGTCAAAACTAAATCCACCACGCTGCTGCCCAAGGGTACCAAGACTTCCATGGCTTTTGAAGGATGCTGTGGGCTTTTTTTTTTTTTTTTTCCTGGAAAAGACTACTGTATTAAAGCAATTACTTGTGAGTTGAGTCCTTCTGCAGCAGACAGTGGGATCGTAAGTGCGCTCTCAATTTTTGGTAACTGCACATTTCCAGGAAGCTTTAACAGCCAGGTCCGGTGCTGGCCATGAAGTGCAGGTTCAGGTTGCTGTAAGGTGAGTGGTGGCTGTTGAGCGGGTCCCTCGTGCCACAGCCACAGCTTGCGGCTCGTCCGCAAGCATCGGCTGCCATCCCCTGGCCAGGGCCACGTTGGGCGGCCATCACCCCAGAGAGCAAAACGCTGTACTTCCAGCAGCCTGAGAAATTCCTGCTTCATTGGAGATGCCCTTTTCCAGCACACGTGGAAGGGAGGAGCAGCTCGCCCCATGAGCCAGATGGCACTTTTGGGTGTGGGTGCTGTGCCCCGACAGCTGCATGCTGACTCGGTGGCAGGCATGTGGCTTGGCACACCGGCAAAATGCCAAGGGCTTTTGCAAGGGGGGAGGTGTTCATGAGCAGCTGCTCAGGGGAGGATTTGGGTCTAAAAGTGAAAGGGGTAATTCTTCATTTTCTTGTTACCAGGTAAACCAATTCCAACAGGAATTCGCAAGAGTCATCGGTACAAACCTGGTAGCGCAGGAGAAGAGCCAGCTTACGAGCCCCTGAAGGTCCAGGTTCGTGTCCTGCACAGGATGGCTCCTTGCTCACTCCTTCCGCCCCAGTAATGTGGGTGTGAGCAGAAACCCTGCAGGCATCTCAGCCTTGGAAAGATGGAGGCTTCAGAAGCGGCAGCTTTGCATGAGCTCTGCTCCTAGGAAAGTCTCCTGCCCTTTCTGGTGCATTTCAGAGTTGGTTAACAGTGAACGCAAGTGTAAAGCCTTGCTGAGACACGAACCACTGCTGTTCTGTCTGTGAGGATGTGACTCGCCTCTGAGCTGTGTAGCTGGTGTTTGCTGTCCCTGTTGGCCGTGCTGTGAGCTGAATGCATAGAAACGGCAGGCTAGAAACTGCTGAAACTCTGTATGTGGTCCAGAAAGGCTTGGTTTTGTAGTGGAAAATGTTTACAAAGTTTAAAGATTTCTGTGACTTTTCTGCGTGGCTGCAGGAGGGTGTATACACATGCACTAAGTGCACATGGAGGAGTGTGTGCCTGCACAGGACCTGCCGAGCACCCACCCGTCACCACCTGGGCGATGCACCCGTTACTTCTTAGCTATGGGAATGGCACAGTCCCCTTGGCAGGTGACTGCGGGTTTGGGGAAGCTGTAGCATCTTGTTCTCTTATCAAATATTTTATTAATTCTTTCCTGGACCTGAGAGACTGGGAATCTAGGAAGTGTGTGAGTTCACGAGAGCTCAGGAAATGTATAGGTAGTCTGTGAAGAAAACAAAAAGGAGGAGAAGACAACAAAAATCAGCAACCTCCGGTCAACAGGCTGCAGCATTGTTACACTGCAGAGGCAGGATCTCTTCCTTTTCTGTTAAATGTTTGATTGTCTCTTAATTATTTGGTATGAATTCAATTGCAGTCTTTCTCATTGCCCTGGCAGCCTCTGGCTGTAACAGTCTGGATGGCAGCACGCCCTTTTATGAGCCTGCCTCACAGTTTGAGGACTGGCTTGTCTTTGGAGACTGGAAGCAAGGGACTGGATTTTAAGGTTCTGTCAGTTTAATATTAAAGGATTTACTTTAGATACTGCTGTCCTTAATACTAGCACGAGAACAGGATCTGGCTTATGACTAGCATCTGGGCTCAAAATAGATGTAAAGGAGACTGAAAGAAGCTGGGATTTTTCCTTGGATTATTTTTACAGTGATTTTTCTTTGCAAATTACTTTCTGAAGCATTGCAGTGGACTTGGTGTTTAAGTATATGTTTTTAATGCTTTAATAAGCTTGTGTTCCAGACCTGGTATATATCCTACAAATGCATTATTCTCCTATTTCATGCAAAGCCTTTCAGTAAGTCATCTGAGGGGGAGAAGGGGTGCTTTCTGCACTCCAAAGGTGATGGTTATTGACTCACTAAGGATTTGCTTCAGACAGCTCAGTACTGGGGGCATTTGTTGGAACTCCAGATGCCCCGGAAACCAGGGAATGCCTTCCCAGGAAGCATTCTTGTTTCACAGCACTGCCCGAGCAGGAGCACAGAGGTGTCTTTGCTGTTTGGCTATTTATTTCCATTGAAACAGGGAACAAATCATGGGGTGAAAATCGTTGTGGTGCCATTTCGGGCGCTGTCGTGGGTGGAGGGGTGACTGCAGCGGAGCAGAGTGGAGGAGACAGCCCCCTCAAGCCACTCCGTGCTGGTTTCTGGTGGCGATGGCACAGGCCAGCACCAGGCGCTGGGTTCAATGAGGTTTATTTTATGTGATTTGTCTCGTTCTCCTCTGGGCTGGACTGAGAGAAGCCGTAAGGTGCAGAACTGCCGCACAGCAGGGGCTTGATCTAACTGGTGCCTCGACATTATGGGAAAGTTTAAGGTGAAATTGATACTCGGCTGAGTTTTCACAGTGGGGTGGAATGGAATACTACAATCTACTTTCTTTTAAACCTTTTGATATTATTTTGAATAACAAATAAGATGAACACAGCTGAAAATTGTCTTTTAATGAGATATGTAAATGAGATATAAAATATAAATATAATATAAATGGGATGCTACAACACAGCAGTACTGCAGTTGTCTGAGGATATTCCCCTACAAACAAGCAGTTATATATATTATTGTGTATATATGCAGCCGAGTGCCCTTTACCTGCTTCTGAGAGGAAGTAGAGCTGCAAAGCTCTGTGCCCTAAATCTACTGCAATAATAGGTCATAGAAATCCCCTTTAACAAGGTAGTTTTGCTGTGAAACCTAGTGACCTACCCTGATACCACAGTGCTGGTGTTCTGCTTCTGAAACACCTGCCCCAAGGATGCGCGGTGTGGCGAGGTCTCCTTGGAGCGCACTCAGATGGCTGCAAGCAAACGCCTGTCTTTAGGGTCCTTCCCCACCATGGACCAGCATAGCTCTTTGGTCCTCACTGGGAGGGTCCCGAGCTCTGCGTGACATTGCGCGCAAACTGTGTATCTCTCTGTCTTGTATGTATATAAAATCCCCCTCTAAGTGTTTATACACAGACATATTATATGGGAGCATAAAAATCTCTATACTGCATTGATAAAATTGAGGGGCTTGTTGGATGTTCTTTTTTGTCCCCTCCAACTGGTTATTTTCCTTAAATGTAGTAGTGAGCCCTTGGTATGTATGTATTTAAAAATGAACTGTTCAGGTATTTGGTATATTGCTGCTCATGTTTGATTCATTATAAAACACCTTTCTGATTTCATTGCTGAGTTAAAAGAGAGGTGCTGGAAATGTACTGGCTATAAAAGAGTCACCAAGGTTATTGCTCGGGATCATTACCTTACACTTCTGCAAGTGTTTGAAAATCTAATATAAAATCACGGAAACCAAGGTTGTGTAGAGGTTAGAATTCTAAGCTTTCAAGACAACTCCAGCCCTCAGCAAGAGGCTTGTTGTTCAAGACTTCTTCAAAATCAGCCTCATATTTCATATCTTGGCATTCTGGAAAGTTTACTGTTTTGATTAGGGGAGCAGAGAAGAGGACATGGAATAGGTCGGCAGCTGTGCTGAGATGCATATAGGGTGATACTCATCTGGGTACTCAAACGGTTACTCTGAGTCATTACATGGTTCACTAGCTACTTGTCAAATGGAAAAGTTGGTAGTACAAAGGACTAGGCACTTAAAATAGCTCGTGTGATTTGTCTGCATGTTAAAGGGTGACAGTACAAAACCTTATTCAAAAAATACAGAGAGACTTGTTTGAAATCACACGGCAGATTTCATTACAGTCTCGGGGAGGGTTTGCTCACCTTCATAAAATGAGTCTGTATCACAGCATATGAAGTTACTCAGATTAGACCAGCTCGTGGGGACACCCTCCAGTTGCCTTTTCAGCTGGATCACAGAAGAACCCAGTTCTCTTTTCATTAAATGCAAATCCAGCCTAAGTCTGTGGTTGTCCATCTGATTATTTTAATGCAAAATTAGTCCCTTAGTTTCACAGCAGTTTGGTTTCCTTTCAGAGCAGCTAGAATAGTTTGAAGAAGGTGTGTAAAGAATAGCAGAAATGGTTAGAGCAGAGCTGAAGTGCTGCAAGGAAGGGCAGAGCCTGAATGTGCATGGGGAAGCCAAGCCCAGCCCGTGGAGGTAAGGACCCCGAGAAAGGAGCAAGCGTGGTTAGGCGTGACATTGCATTCAAGCAGCAGCTACTCATCACGATGGAGCTATCCCAAAGGTGTCTCCAGGCTGTGGTCCTTCGGGATGGTGCTGCACCCTGAACCCAGGGCTGAGGGCAGAGCTGGAGTTGTTGCAGGACAGTGGGGACGAGCAGAGCTGGCAGTGCCTGAGCTCCGTTGCGGACCAGTGCTGCTCCTGGGAAGTGCCAGAGAGGCGGGCGGTCTGCTCTGATGTGCCACAGGGAGGCCCTCGGCAGACACCAGTGCTGGAGATGCTTTCGGAACTGGGATGCCTATGAAGAGACTGGGAGCTCTGGGACTGGAGAGGCAGATGGGGATTGATTGAGGACTAGATGGCCATGGAGGAGAAAAGGAGCAGCTCCCTGGGGTCTGAGGATGGAAGATCGAAATTCTCTACTTTCCCTCGACAGAAACTGGGAGGAGAAAAGGAGAGCCGTGCTGATGTGTTTCCTCCGCTCTTCCCTCTCCCGTCAGCCCTCCCTGAGCTGATGGCCCAGATGGAGGAGCCAGCGCTGCATGTCTGCCCAGAATGTGCCAGCGCGGCGGGCACACTGGGGGAGAACAGCGGGATGAGAGTGGCGTGTTCATAGTGCTCTATCACTAGTCTGCCAACAGCAACAGCATGCTAGAGGGGTTTAAAGTGCAAGATAAACATTAACTGGCAGTGCTGCCTGACACCTGTATGTTGCTGCATGTACTTTGCTTGGGAGTTCAGCGCTGAGCTGGACTCAGCTGACGAGCCACAGAGACTCTGTGTTGGTGGTGGGCAGCCCCAAGAGCAGTCCCGATGCACACTCCTGCTCTGCCTCTCCAGGGGCTTGCAAACAACTTCCCTACCGTGCTGCCCTGGGACTCCTGTCTGCTCCTGGAGAGGACACCAGGCTGCCTGTTGCTCCGGCCCCGAAGCAGAGCCAGCGCCTGCCGGGGAGGAGGCTGGAGGGGAGCATCCTCCATGATCTCCCTGGACACACGTGAGCAGCTGCTTGTGGGCTCAGGGTCTGACTCGTGTCCCTTCTGCCTTCGGCTCTTCTTCGAGCTGGTTTGAGGCTGCCCAGCAAGACAGGAGTGGGGCTGTGTGCAAGGGGCACGGGGCGCATGGCTGGTGCAGGGGCACACGGCATCGCCCGCGCGCAGGGCTGCTGGGGCAGCTGGGAACAAGGCCGTGCTTGTTGCGCTGGTGGGAGGTTTTATTTCTTTCTCCTCTCGGCTTGTTTGGAGATGAGTCACTGGGTTTCAGAAACGTAGAAGAGGGTTGCCTGAGGAACTGAAAATGCATTTTGTTTGTTTTCAAGGGCACTTAGCAGGGTGATTGGGAGCAGGAAAAGGGGAAGAGGCTTTGAGTCACCGCGGTCCCCACATTATTCAGCATGCTTTAGCTAGTAAGCAGACACCATCCCTGAGATACAGCTTGCTTTTCTCAGGAAAAAGGAGAGAGTTGTCCCCATGTCGTGCATTGCTTTTTAGAGATTTTTTTTCTGAATGAGCGCTGTGGAGGAGGTGAGTGAGACATAAACTGTGAGCAGGGTCAGTGCCACCCCTTAACCCAGAGGGGTTCCCCCTGGATCTGCCCAGACACTCATTCACCTTCTCAGAGGTGAAGGATCTAAAATCGTCCCTGTGATGCTGCTGTGACATGCAATACACATCTGTCCCCACCTGCCTGCCAGTAGAGGCATGGGGACTGCAGGGACTCATCACACAGCCACACACCTTCCTCCAGGTGCGTGGACCAGATGTGTTCTGACAGGGTGTTTCCCTGTTGCAAGATGGGGGGGGGGGGGGGAGGGATGAGGGAAGATGGGCACGCACCACCACTTCAGCAATCCGGGTCAGTGAGCACATCCCCTGGCACCAAGAATTCTTCTGCTCCTGCAAGCACCTTCTAAAGTGGCTGGGAGGGCAGAACATCGGGGAGCTCCGCAAGGTGGGACAGTAGCAGCAGTTTAGTGTAAAAAGGGGAATTTTAACTGGAAACGTGAACTTCAGTGGCACTGATAGCACTTACAGACTGGAATAGATTGAGCCTGGGCCAGAATGTGTTATTTTTTTTCATTGCAGATACCTGCCAAGTATAAAAGCATTTCATTGGCCATATTGTAAATTGGTTCTGCTAATTAACATATACTAATGCTAACCCACCCTTTGGTGAAGAAAGAAACAATGTTCTTCAAGATCCCCAGGAAGACACAGGTAAGCAACATCCTTCATGTAAACGCAATCTTGTGTGAAGGCTCCCCGGGAGCGGTACAGGCATCAGGACTGCTATGAAATAAGAATAAAACCAAAAATGCTTTAGCTATTATATCCTAAAGCATTGCAAACACTTCTTCAAAAATGGAAAATACCATTTTCCTGCCTGCTGCATCACCAGCATCTCCTGCAAAATCTGGGGTTCAGCTGGCGTTTTTCAGAAGTGTCGGTCTGCCAGCAGCCTTCTCTTTCTGGGCTGTCAGAAAAACCCAGTTCTAAAGCCAGGAGATGTGCACCCGTTCAGTGAAGAAATCTGTGCAGGCGACATGGGAAGGCAAGGAGAGGTCCGTCAGGTGGCAGGAGGTCTCTGGGCCCATCCTCTGGCTGCTTTGGATGTGCAGCAGTTGGTGTCCCCAGCAGTGGTGAAACTACACCCAGGCAGGGTCCCCCAACACTCTACTGGTGGTGACTGCTGCCAGCACAATTCTGCAAAAATTCCTTTTTGGTGAAAGTTTGTGATTTCATTTTTTCTTTAAAATCTCTTGTGAGATGACAAGTATGTGGAAAAAAATCTTAAATTCTCATTAGATGAAAAATCATCCACACCATTACACGTGGGGCATAACTGTCAGCTTGCTTTCCAAGGGAGGGCACTTTCCAGGCTCAATTATCCCCATCCGTTTTCCAGTCTGGCACTTGCTTTCCCCTCTGTTTCGCCTCCCTTGGCTGCACAGCCCCCCCCCCCCCCCCCCCACACACACACCCGCCTGGCCACTGCCGGCGAGGAGCCCCTGGGATGTGGAAGCCCTGCCAGGACAGACTGGTGCAGGTGGAGTGCTCCAGCGAGCGGCCCCATGGGGCATCTCTGCTGGGGCGTGCAGACACGGGCGGCTCTGTGCCTTCTCCAAGTCATTTCAGATTTCCTCTCCAGCACCGACTGTTTCTGAAGGGATACTGTATTTTTCAGTAGCACATAGAATCCTTTTTGCTATCATGCTTATGGAGTATTTCACTTTTGTCCTAAAATTACTGGGATTTTTGATAGCAAGACGAGGTGTCATGATTTAAAAAAAGCAAGGGAGGTCTTTGCCAAATGACTGGTTCAGGTACATGTGTGTGAAACGTTTTCCCAATTGTCCTTTTGGGCACAGCAGAGCACCTAGAAGAATGTGGGATGGACGGACAGACATGTTTCCTGGCACTGTGACAGGAGTCCGTGGCTGCCCTGTGCTGTCCTGTCACTGTGTGTCACTGACCGACCTGCAGGAGCCAGAGGGAAGGCAGCTCCTCCCTGCTGAGGTGACACAGCAAGGGGCTGGGCAAGGAGTAGTAAGAAAATAAACTTGCTGTGTCAGAAATATGATTAAAATCATCCATGTTAACAAAAGCATACAAAAAAACTGCTGTGCTAGGAGTTGAGTTTTACTTCGCTTTTAATCCCACTATGCTCATTGTTTTACCTACCGTGTGTTACTGGTGAGGTTGTGATGTGATCTGTGGTGCTCTGCAGTCCAAAAATGGACTCGTTTCCAGCATTAAGAGGATACTCAGGTTTCTTTTTTTAAATGATAGTAATTTAAAAAGCTCATTCTACTTCTTTCACAGTCCCTTACTTCAAAGCTGATGTCTTTCCTGTGGGTGGGCGCCCTCAGCCACCAGCACCCACCCCTGCGCCTCCTGCGCCACTGCTTACAGAGGCAGAGCCGTTGTAGAAAGCATGCACATCAGCTCTGAACTAATCCGTTGTGACAGCACTGAACTTCCACAAGGTTAGCAGAGACAAAACCTAACAGCCTTCGCCCCACAGCACTGGCTGCCCCCCCTCCTGCCCTGCCTGTGCTGCCTGCACCTCTGCCAGCCTTCCACCTGGGAGCTGGGTGTCCAAGGCGCGCATGGCCATGCTTCGTAAAGGTGCCTAAAAGGTCTCTACTGAGAAAAAATGAACTTAACTCATACGTTTTTATTACTTCTCTGGTCTGATAGCAATAGCCCTGCTTTTCCCTTGCAAAGGTTCAAACGCCAGCTAGGGTTAGTTGTAATGAACTCTGGTTCCTTTGTACAGTTCTTGTCCCTGGTATTTGTCCAGCTGACTCAACAAAAAAAACAGCAGTGTTTCAGACAAGTCCCACCAGGATGTCCAACCTTCCTCAGCGGCTGCCCCTGGCCACCGACAGCAGGCAGTGCCGGCTGGCCAGGGACACGGGGCTCTGGCCGTCAGCTGCAGGGTGGCGTGGCCCCGGGGGTGGCTCCTGGCTCAGGTATGTTTGGGACTCGGCTGGGGTCGGCCGAGCAGGCTGTGCTGCCTACGGGCTCGACCATGGCTTGCTGCTCCTCCTTTTGCATTGCTTAACTGCGGCAGAGGGGAGGCTGCTGCCCACCCCTGCCCACCGCTGCTTCCCCTGCTTCTCCAGGAAATCCAGGAGCAAGCAATCTGCTCAGAGGTCATCAAAACCTAAAGGTTATTGAAAGCCATGCTGAACTGAACTACAGGTCAGACCACAACTGGAGGGAAGAACAAAAAACAGCCAAAAATTCTGAGAGTCCTGAATCTAAACGTGTTTGCTGCTACTGGGACAAAATCCTTTGCAAGAGAGGAACCCCATGTTAAACTTGATTTTAGAGCAACGCGTCAGTCCATGCTCTGGCCGGTGCAGAAGGATCCCAGTTGGGATCACTCTGCTCCAGGGTGGACCAACAGCTCAGCTCCCTGGTGGCCGGTGCATCACAGCCAGTGGGTGCATGAAGCCAATGCCTTGGGAAGGTCTGGAGAGCACCTGGATGTCTCTGGCAATGGCCGCCACCCCAGCTGCCCACCTGGGTGGGCCCGGCATGCATGCCTGGCCAGGCACAGCGTGGCTGATTTCCTGTTTGCCCACCTGCAGCCCCCGCCAACCCCCTCCGGCCCTAGCCAGCCAGGAAAGGTGCAAGGATGACGCTTGGCCAAGGCTTGCCCTGGCACCATGCCTGCCCCTGGCTCTGCTGAGGCAGCCGCTCAGGTCCCTTCCTTCAGACATTGTGTTTACTTTGCTGTTTGCTCCCAAACTGGCTTTGCTGGGTAAGTCGTTGCTCCCCACCAAAAGGCCAGCACCCTGCTGAGGGCTTTGCTCTGCCCTTGCTCTGCAATGTTTTCAGCTCCTACCCTCAGCCTGTGGCCTTCAGTTCTTCCTTCCCTCTCTGTGGCTGGGAAGTCATGCACCAACACCGTTATCTAAAGAAAGCATTATTTTCCCATCTTGCCCAAAGGTAATTTGGGCAATGCAAGGGATTCTAAACAATGAACAAGAGATTGAACAAGCTGAATTCAGACAAGTGTCTGAAGCGAGTGGTGCTTTAAGGACAAATTGTTGCAGATAGAAGAAGCTGTTCAGTGAGAACTGTTGTGTGCAGGAATGGAAAAATTAAGCAGATTTCTCTAATTGCCAAGCTTAATTGTTAACTCTGCTATGAGCACAGCACATACTGAGTGCCCTGGTGATCTGCTAGAAGAGATTTATGTAACATGCACCTAAACCACAGGTCATGTGGCTGGCTTTCCGGTCTCGTACTTTTTGATTGCAGAGGGGCGAATGTATTTTAGTTTTCTCAGCCATGCTGCAGCATTTAGCAATGCCCTTTTAGACGCCCTTCAGCCGACATGGCTCTGAGACGGCTCATTCAGCAGAACCACACCAACTTTGTAGGCTTCGGTGCCGGCACTGACTGCGCCGTCGGGGGGGACCAGGCTCAGCCAATGGACAACAGGAGGATCCAGCACCTGGCCAACACGGTGGGGACACTGCCCCGCGGGCGCAAGCAGGTATGGGGTTGCTCCCGTGCCCCGAGAGGCTGATGGCTCCTTTCTGCCCGGAGAGCCGCTTGCTGCCTGCGTCTGCAGGGGCCAGCAGAAAGGGATGAGTTTCCCCAAGTGACCGCACAAGTTCTCTGCGGCTCCTCATTTCAGGGCGCTAGAAGGATTACCGCTGGGCGCCTTTAGCCTGGCCAGCTCTGGGATTGCAAAGAAATCTTTGCAGCAGCGCAGCGTGGGAAGCTCCCGAGAGAAGCGAGCAAAGAGGCGTTCTACCTGCCGGGGCTTGGGCGCTTGAAGTGCTTTTGCAGCCGAGACCCTGCCCTGGCTGCATTTCTTCCCCATTTACAGCAGCGCTGGAGCCAAAAGAGGCTCTTGCTGTCTGGGAGTTCCTTTAAACTCGCTTTTACTTCAGTGTAGCAGCCTGGCTGGGCTGCCCTTTGTTCTGCGATGCTGACAGAAAGCACCTACCATGAGTTATTTCCGTCCGGATTTTGGAGTATTTTGCTAGAGCTGTTGGGGCTCGTTGGGCAGCCTCTTTCGCCTGGGCTTACCCCCCAGAAGAACACATTTCTGCTGTTGGCAGCTGGATTCCCACAAAACTGTCTCTTGCTGTTGCTGTAAACTTCCAGCTGAGTGATTCTATCTTTGGTCTATTTGTCTAGCAAGCAGAAGCCTAAACAGAATATGTTTGAGGCACATGATAATCTGAAAGTATTATCAGAAAACTGGTACATAATATCTGTGCAGTTAAGGCTTTGCTTTGTTCAGCAACAGAAACATGCTTAATCCTTTTCTTTATGGAAGTGGGGAGATAAAGGAAAACCAGAGCCAGACTAATCTTGGGAACGCTGCTGCTGGGGGGCATCCAGCTCCACATCTGTGCTGGAGCAGCCCTTCATGTGGTGGTGGCTGCTTGTGCGGGAAACGGCTGTGACATGGCTGTTAAAGATGAATTCCAACATGGGCATGAAGCCTGAGGACCGCTCTGCACAGACCGTGCCCAGTGCTGGCATGCTGCAGGGGCCCATCAGCCCTGGTGTATGCCGGCCATCAGCCCCTTCACCTGGTGCTCAGTTTGTTATGATCCATGTGGTCTCTCCCTCCTCTGGTTTTCTCTCAACAAGTAATGCCATGTTTATAAAGTAGGGTGTTTCCATAGGTGGTCATGCTATGGCATCACTTTATACTGCTGATGCATGAGACATTTACTATACTGACTGCAAACATTCAGTGATAATGTAATTCGCTGTTGGGGGTTCATTTTTATGGGAAGAATCAATACTTAACACTGATCCTGGGTTTTTCCAGAGATCTCTTCAGGCACAGGTCTGCCTTGCTTGAAGCAGGGGTCCTGGATGCTTGTTGCCATGATCCAGGCATGCACCAGCCCAGAAATGCTATGCAGCTGCCACGGGAAACTGCAGAGATAACTGTCTGCATTTCCCTGCATTTATCTGTGCTTTCTGCATTTTCTGATAGGTGTTGAGTTTATAAATGCCTACAGATTTTTAGGGCAAAGGTACAAAAGAAAGATGAGGTTCTTAGCATAATGCAGATGTGATTTGGGTGCTGTATATAGATAATAGTTACAGTGTTAGTGGGAATTATGGCAACCCCTGGCCTTCAAAGTCTTGGAGCTTCACCCATTTTAGCATTTTGAAGGGTCCCCACTGCTAGAGAGATGCCCCGGCGCTGTGTGCGGGCAGCACAAGGGCACAAGTGCCTGTGCACCACCGAGGAGAAGCCCAGCCACAGCCCATGGTGTGGGGTGGCTGCGCACTGAGCCACAGCCCCGGCTGCTGGCCCTGTACTCCTCATAGTGCACCACGACAAGGCAAGGCAATCTGCAAACGAGGAATATTCCTGCTCTTATTTGAAAACACAGGGCTGCCATCTAGGCTTTTTTGTTGTTGGTTTGGGGTTTTTTATTATTATTATGCAAAATAAGACAAGAGGACTGTGGACATTGCAAGGACCAGTGAGAGGTCCATCGCCAACGCCCTGTTAGAGGCATGGTTTTCTTGAGCAATTGTGCCTCTTGTCTTTCCCATTTCTACTGTTCTCAGACATGACACCTCCACCACTTTGGGGAAGGGTTCCCTGCTCCAAGCGCTTTTTGCTGTCAAAACTTTTCCTTGGGATTCACCCTGAATTTTTCCACTTGTTCTCATGCTTTTTCACAGCAGCCTTTATCAACCTGTGACACCTTCCTGCCGCAGGGTCTTCCTACAGGGTTTGCTACAGGGGTCTCCTGGCCAAGTTCCTTTGGTTCCAGACCTCTCTCCCCTCTGAAGTAGGTGTTTGTGAGTTTATGAGAACTAATTGTGAAGATGTCAAATTATCACCGCTGTGGAAAAAAAAAAGCCTCGTGTTTTTTTATTTAATATTGGCTAGTGGTAGCTCAGCTCTCAGTTTTAACTTATTGCAAGGGAGGATGGATATCTAGTAAGTGGCCAATTTTTTCTAATAAAGTTGGAATGGGTACTGCATTAACATCTCCCAATGAGGATGCCCAGGTGTTTTCTGGAGGTGAACTGAAACAATATTATGACGTGCTAAGAGTACCCATATTTCTTTTTTTTTTTTTAAATACTCAATTTTATATTTAAAGGGTTTGGAAAAATGAAAAGCTGACCTATAGCCAGATTTTTAGACTCTCTGCCTGTGCCTGGCTGAGCTCCCATCAGCATCTAACAAGTGGCTTTGAACATAGCAGTCTTGCATCCTGGACCTGACTGCTCTTCCTTCTGATCCAAAAGTTTAAGTTGTCACTTGACTGAGGGAGAGGCTGTGTTGATGTAAGCTGGTGGTGGGATGCCACTAACTGGCTTTAGTTTTTCTCTAAACTGCTCATTTCAGTCGTGTGCCTCAAACCTGCTGAACCTTTTCCTCTCCCATTTCCATTTACAGCTTGCCTTAGCCAGATCCAGCTCCTTGGGTGACTCCTCTAGGCCGCAAAGGTATGAAGATATTCTTCTACAATTACTGTTATTTACTTATTCTGCGCAAAACATGAGTCCTGAGAATCTCCCCATTTAGCAGCCCCAGTGGGATAAGGGTGCAAGGCAGGGAGTGGTACCAAACACTCGGGACGTGCCGGTGAAATTGTGGCATTTAGTTTGAGCAAGGAAAGCGCAAATGCCACCGCTGCAACGCCGGAGGGAAGGCGTGCTGGCACCCTGCTAGAACCGGCAGGGGCAGCGATGGGGACACTATTCGGGTTAGAAACACAGGGTGCACGAAGTGTGGCGCCCTGGCCTTCATACGGGGTTCTGTGTATTCTTCTTACAGGCACGTCATTGCCATATTAAAAGAAGATAAAGAGACATTTGGGTTTGAAATCCAGGTAAGACTTAAATGGCAGGCTGATTCACTTCAAAATAAAATATGGTGCAAACTCTTAAGTGTCACATCTTCAAAATTAGGTTAAGGCAGCATAGAGCAGAGAAAGGTATCTGTCAGTCCCTCGTGAGATTTGAAGTGCTTACAGTAATGATATGGAACTAGGATGCATTTCCAAGGATTTTTTCATAGTGAAGGTCACAGATGAGGATTTCTGGCCTTCTCACAAGTCAGTGTTGAATGTAGGAGAAAACTCATCCAAATCCAAATCCAAGTCAATGGCAATGCCTTCTTACCTTCGTAAGTGAATATTTCTGGGAGAATCGTATATAAGAATATATTCATATAAAAAGATATAAAAAAACCCTCCCTCCAAAAAATACCTTATACTAACTTTTTACTGCCTCCTTTAACATACACAAAGGCGTATGTACATATACGTATATGTACATATAGATGTACAGTATTGGAATATTTTTTAATAAATGACTTAATAAAGTCATGCTAGGCATGACTTTCTGGGGGCTAAATCACACAGGAAGAAATTCTGTTAGATGTAGAAGTCAGTAAATCATCAGATAGGAAAGCCAGAATCTTATCAGGGGTACTGCTGATGGGAGACCTCTGTTCTGTTGTTTTTTGTGAGAAAAGTAACTCTTAGGTCAGTAGGTCTGCTAAAATCCTGGTTATAAATAAAAAGTAACACCAGGAAAAAAAGGATGTAGTTTTGGGAGCAGCAGGCTGTGTCAGTGCCGCAGAGCTCTGCCCTCTGGCAGGACCTACAGGCAGGAGCCTGCTCCATGAGCCAGTGCCCGTGGGACCCTCCCACGTCACCCCTCCATTGCGATCACTGTGGCGGCAGGGCATCTTCAAAGTGCTTGCCTGTATCTGTGCACAAAGGGAAATTAGTATTTTCAGTGAAATCAGTGTATTAGGAAAAGCTTAACTTTTTTCAGTTTGGTTCTGTGACTAATGAGCGAGTAAGTGTTCAGCGTGCCAACAGCGGAGAGCTTTCAGAAAGGAGGATAATTGAGTCAATTATTGGGCTTTTGTATAAATTGTCAGGGCAGATTTTCATTATATGTGACATTCTGATTAAAAATAATTGCTCTTGGCACATTTACTACCTGAATGTACATTCAGCATCAGCACTTCACTAGAAAGTCCAGGCTGTGGGAAGGCAACATCTGTCTAATACTAAGGATAAGCCATTATTTAAAAGCTGTAATTTCATTACTACAAGCTAAATTTAGGCAAACCAGAATAAGATGATGTGAAACTTTAGGTCTACCATCTGCAGGGAGCTCACGAGGACGGCAGTGATGGCCAAATGCCAGGGCTTCTTGTGTGTTCCCGCTTCTTCTCCTACTTCCCACTTGCGGAGCAGAGCCTGGGGGTGAGACAGATGCCCGGTGGCTACTGAAGTGCCTGGGTGTTTGCAGAGCAGACGTGCTGGTAGCATGTCTCTCCCCTCACTGCAGCTGCCTAAAACCTAAGTGTCCCTTCCAAAACTATGGCCCAGCTGTCTTCTGCAGTCCATGAGGAGAGATGGGATGTGAGGGGGAAGTCCATCCCCCAAGTTGGAGTGCCTCTCTTATGGCCATCAGTCACACCCTGGAGATGTCTACCTCTCCCAGTGGCTCTGGTGGGGAAGTCGAGACACCTCTGTCCAGGTGGCTCCGGTTATGTGTGATGGATCACACCTGCTTGTCCAGCTCCTATCACTCAAGCTGGCCCAATCTTTTAGGTTGCTAGGTGAGATCTACCACTCGGAAACAGGTAAAAAATCCCACAAAAACCAGACAAGTATGACCTGCAGTGGCATGTCCTCCAAGACCCTGCTTCCGTTGCTGCTCTTAGTTTAGCCAAAAGTTTCAGTGTTGGTCTAAGGACTGAAATAATTGCCTTGGTGTGATTTGGCTAGATAAGCTCTGAACTCACTTGGTCTTCACCCCTATTTGTTCCACACTGACTGAGAAATTTGGGAATCTAACACGACTTCTTATATCTGGATTAGATGTGGCTGTCATACGTTTCCAGGAAGTTCAGCTTCAGTCTTAAATTTCAGTAGGAAGATGTGGCTAAATGCTGGTATTTGCATGTAACCAAGAAGATGTTTCCTGTCACTGCAAGATCTGCTCAGGTCGCATCGCCTGCTTTTGCATTTTTCTAAATACATTTCAGCACTGATAAGCACACGATGGATTTATACTTAAAATTACTTAAAGTATGTTTAAATGTATAAGTCAAGAATAAAAAGTGCTCTTGAGGGGATGTGGGGACATGTGTGGATAATGAGTTTAAGAGGCCAAAAAAGCAAAAGCAGGTTCAGCTCTCCTTGCTTTTCAGTCATCATTGCGAAACCATCTACCCGGCAGCACCAGCTGACTCCACTCAGCGTACACAACTAGGAGGCAATCACTTGAAAAGCCCGAGTCACACCACGCTGCACTGGGGCTGGGAACATGAAATATCCTTCCAGAAAGCAATCCACATCCATGCTAATGGATATGCTTGACTGAAGTTACTGAGGTTTTGATCATGAATAACCAACTTGCTTTAAAACTAGTTTTTTTCAAAAACAACATAGAGGCATCTGCCAGGTGTCTGCTGTTCTCTGTTGTAAGAATGCAATTTCTAATTGTTAGGTTACAACGTTTTGGTGTTCTCACCTGCATGATAATGTACCCTGCTCATTGCAGTCCTCTCATTTTAAAAATGTATAAAAAGACTACTAATTTTTAAATTGTTTTCGTGGCTTTCATATTGGTGACACTGTCACTTTGGTGTTAACAGACTGTTAGATTTCCACACCAAAACGATTACTCCCTGGAAGTATGCACTTGCGTCTGCAAAATTCAAGAAGAAAGTCCTGCCCATCTTTCTGGCCTTCAAACCGGTAACTTTTAATGTTTTTTTCCTGCTGCTAAGGATGGCCTTATCTTGCTTTTCTCCCAATTACTTTTATTGTAGAGCATGTGGAAGGCGTGCATGTGCTGCAGATGTTAACTTTGGACTCTGTAAATCTCTAACAGGCGATATCCTTGCTAGTATCAATGGCGTGCACACTGATGGTTTTAGTCACAAGCAAATAGTAGACTTGATAAAGTCTTCGGGGAACTATTTAAGGTAGGTATGCCTCCTTCAAATGTTTTTTAGCTTAATAGTCTCTCCTGCTGGAAGCCAAGAAAGCTTCTCATGCTACCTTGCAGTCCTGTGCTCAAAGACAGAAATGCTGGTGGGTTTGGTTGTGCAGAGCTCTGGCTGTCGGTGAGGGCTTGGGAGGGGGAGAGGAGCTCTGGGAAGGTGCCCTAGTGTTGCCCCCATGGTCCTTTTTCTCCTGGCCCTGCTTGCTTGCCTTGCACCAGCACCACTGCTGCTGACAGCAGTGGCAGGGAGGGTTCAGCCGGGCAGCGTGCTCCGAGGACCCCGCGGCATGGTGTGGCGTGGGGTCTGGCAGCCCTTCGGTGCCAACATCACCTGTTCTTCCCAGGTTAGAGACTATCAACGGGGCCATGTTTCTGCGGAAAATCGAGCTCGAGACCAAGCTGCGGTTACTGAAGGTAAAATAATTAATCAGTTAATCCACTGTCAAACACAGAGGGCTGTGGTGGATTCATTGCTAACAAGGGTCGGTGGGTGTCTGTGGGGCTGGGTGTCCTGGCAGGGAGCAGACACCCGTGTGTCCCCTGCTGCCAGCACCCCCAGCCACAGTCCCTGTATATATTTTCTGTATAACGTTTTGGGGGTAATATTGTCCCCCGCAATAGTTTCTGTAACTCTAAATATTTCCGTTTCTGTCTGTCTCAGCTGTGCTGGGTGGGTAGGCGATCCTCCCTGTACAAACAGAACAGTGTATCTTCGTGTGCTCTGTGTTCAGCAAGAAGGGAAGGCAGGCTTTCACAAGCAGAGCTCAGGCTCGTTAGGGGCGGCTCGCTGATGGCACCTCCGACTTGTGGAAGTTCCATTCCCCCAGCTGGGTCCGAGGCAGCTAGGCAGGCAGCAGGTTTTCAGGTGCCAGCATGCCTCGCCGCTCGCCCCAGGGCAGCTGCAGTGCTGCAAGTGCCACAAGGGCCAGGGCTTTCCAAAGCCAGGGACTCGGCTGACCTGAATGGGGTATTTTTCCTTGTGGCAACTCCATACCAAAACCCTCTGCACAGGAGTATGGCACTTGAAAAATTAATCTGGCTAGAGTAAACCTCGTGCCAAATGGGTTAGGCTTGGCAGAGCTGAGCAGCAGGGACAGGGCTTGCTATATGTGCCATCGCCTATAAAATGGAAGTCCTGCCACGGGAGCTACTTCATGTTTAGTATTTAGTGTGTTCAAAACAATGTTCATTTAATTTGGTTTGTGCTGCACTTGTGAGAGTACAGTACGGGGTGTTGTAATCTGCTGCATGACACTGATGCTGTAGATGATATAACTAGTAGCTGTGGGGGCTGGAGGGTGAAGTGGGGGAGGGGTCTAAGGGCAGGGAGGGTGGGCAAGGTCTGTAAAAGGCTGTATGGGCACTTTTTTTGTCGCCATTACTTCAGTCTAGAAGGTGGGCAGGGGTGAAGAGAGCAGGGTGAAACCTTCATGAGCTGGGTTTCCCGTCCAAGGCTCATTAAACTGATGAGGGTTATGTAGGATGCTTTTGGAAATAGCTGGGATGATTTTAGGCATTGACACCCCACAGCCAGCTGTTATTTTCTGTCCAAAGGAGGTAAAACTGACCAACAGGTGGTGAGAGGTCTTGGCTGGTGGGAACAGCTGGGAGAGCTGAGCCCAGCAGCAGCACTGGTGTCCCTATGGGGCTGGGACAGATCCCTGCCCGCCTGGTGGGGTGGGAGGTGTTGGGAGATCAGTGCGTGTGCAGGGACCATGGTGACCTCCTGTAAAGTTGTGTGTGACAGTGTCCCTGGTGCCCAAGGCTGGCAGGAGCCAGGGAGGTGGTTGGGGATGCCGAGACTGCCCAGCCAGCCAGCTAGTCCATGATGAGCAACAAGCTAGAGCAGGAGTTCATTGCTGTGTTAATGAGAATGCGCCATCAGGATGCTTCCATCCCGGCCAAGTGCTCCATGGCAAAGCCGTTGGGTCTGGTCCCTTAGAAATCTAGATGAAATAACAGGTAAACTTTTCAGAAATGGGCCATCCCCTACTCCCCTGCCCCTTACCAGGGAAATGATAAAGCCAGAAATCTCAAAATCTGCTGTGAAAGGTTCTGTTTCAAGAGGGGAGTTTGCAGATAAGAGCTGTTCCCCAGAAGTGCCAAACCTTAGCAGTGAGCATCATTACAGAGTAAAATATGGGTGTGTGCCTGGCCCTGCACTCTCATGCCATCGTGGCTGCAGCGGAAAGAACCTAATTCCGTTTCTAATTGCCTCTGATGTGTTACTGAAGGGCGTGCTCAGTTGCTGCAACCCACCGTAACCACAGCGAGAGGGTGACGTGCCTGCCAGCGCTGAGTGTCACGGTTCAGCCGTGCAGTTGCACAAGCGTGCCCTGGCCTCCGGATGCGGCAGCAGAGGAGCAGCCCCGCAGGCGCTGCAGCTGGGACATGCACCCTCTGTGCCCACTGCTGTGCTGGGCATCCAGCCGCCAGCAGACACCCACTTCGCACCCATTGTTCTGACAGTCCTGCAACTATTACGATTTAATTAGGGGGTAGAAACTGGGACTAGGAGGTGGTGGCTCATTTGGTTGGGTCCAAATAGGGAAAACCTTTGGGCAGCTCCCCAGCATCTCTTGCACACAATTTCCTAGGTTTGGCTGGGTTATAAACCATTGAAAACTACTTTATTCAGCATGGTGTAGAGACTGTAAGAGAAGATGTCTCTGGACAATTTCTCCTTAAAACCTGTCATTGCTCCCATTCTGCAGGTGAGCCTGCTTTAGCGTGGTAGGAATGGCAGCTGGGGGGACGCTGGAGCCCCCCAGTATTTCTGATTTGGCGAAGGCTGCCCTGTGCCTCTCAGACCTGATGCACCAGCACTCTGCCACATCACACCAAAACCTGCGAGGAAGTGATTCAATGAGAAGAGCAGCTGGGAAAAGGCTTGTTTCCCGGCACCCTTGCAAATCACTCCTGCACACTATGTGCCAGGAGCCCCAGGAACAGCCTCTGCGCTGCCTCCTCCTCCTGCTGCCGGGGGGCTGCCTGCCCTCTGCGGGGTGCTGGGGGCTTGCCCCGCTAGGGCTGCCCGCAGAACATCCCTGTGCCTCACCACCCTGTAGCTGGGCTGCTGTCTTCACTTTGTGATTGATTTTTCCAAAATGTGGAAAAGAGGGAAAAAACATTAAATGCCATAACAGGGTTGCCCATGTGAGCTTAGTCCTGTCACTTTGGGTGTACAAATGCATGATCTGCCATTCTGTCCGGCCGCCCGCCTGCGGTGCACCGGCTGCATGCACACAGCTGGGGCAGTGCCTACTGTGACCATCCCTGGGCAGGGCTCGTCTCTTGGGTCTGGATTTCTTTTTAATCAATGAGGCAATAGTTTATTTTTACACCAAAAGCTGACCAGCAACAGAGGGAAAGAAAAATATTGCTTGGTGTTGGACGGCACGGAGCACTTAGAGGTTGTGAGGGCACACAGGGTGGTGGGTTCTCAAACACGGGGCAAGGGATGGTTACGGTGCCATGCCCACGCTGAACGGCGGCACCCAGGAAGGGGGAGCGGGATGCCCGTTCCTGGCCAGTGGGCTCCGGGGCTGTGGAGGGCTGGAGAAGGGCAGCCAGCGGGCTGCAGATGGGAGATTTCGGGCTTGCCAGATTTCAGGCTGCTTCTTTTCAAATCAGATGTGTACTCTGATGAAGCAGTCCTCAGCTGAAGCACCCAGGACATGAGTGGGCTTGTGCTTTGTGGAATAAATTCGCTAAACTCCAGGAAAATTGTCTCAGTAAAAAGAGGGATGTACAAGTGCTTTCTATAGATGACCTGTACTTTCTAGATACACTGTTTTCTTTGCAAATGTTTTCTGTTTCTGCAGAAGTGTGTGAGTGACAGAGCCCTCTTTTCTCCCCCATAGCAAATGCTGCAGCAGAAACGGGTGGAGCTGCGCGCACTGCTCTTGCAGGAACAGCGCCTGCTGCACGGTGCATCCTCCTTTCTGGGTAGGAAACCGCAGAGCTGCCGAGCCCTGCTGCGGAAATGCTGTCTGATCAGTAAAAAGCGATTCTTTAACCTGATTTTCATTTGCCTGCTTTTTCCCCTTCTAATGAAGGCATGGGGCTGGCCCTGGGAAAGGTGTTTTATTTTTCCTCGGGAGTAATGAAGTTGGGTGCTGCTTGACTAAGGCAGACCAAAGGCTCTTTGGCATGAGTTGATGTGGGTTGCAAAGTTTGGTGGGGTTTTTTTTCATTCTTATTTTGGACTTAACAGAGGACAGTTTTGTTTAGGGTTCTTTGTTTGGTTTTGGTTTTGTTTTTACGGGTTGCCCAGGGAGCAGCTTTGATCCTGGTTGTGGGGGAAGGCAGGGGCAGAGAGAACCCCACAGGTGGGAAACAGCTTCCCACGAGGGAAAGGGGCTGCTCCCTGCGCTGAGATGCTGGGCATGCCATTTCCCTGTGCTGCTGTGGCACGGGCATCCTGCTCTCCTGCCTTGAGCAGATGCTGGTAAATAACCCTCCTCTTTGGCTTCTGCTTCCAGGGGAGGTGAATGACAATGCTCTGCTGGGCATGCTGGAGCCAGAGGAGTCCAGCTTGCTTGGTGGCTGCAGCACGCTGGGACCTCTCTTTCCGGCAAAGCCTCGCTTCTCGAGCGAGAGCAGCTCCCGCAGCCGACTGAGCTCTATGACTGTGGACAGCGAGGACAGCTTCTACCAGAGTGGTGCCTTTGAGGATTCAGCCGCAGAGAGCCTGAGCCGCCAGTCAAGTGTGGATGATGACTGCTTCTTCCCCAGGGATGGGGACGGTGCTGCTGGGAGGTCCTCTCTGCGGAGGAACCGCAGCATCAGCCTGGCCAGTAGTGGGTCCATGTCCCCACTGTGGGAGGGGAGCAGCTGCACCAGTAGTTTTGGGACGCTCCCACGGAAGAGCAGGCGATCCAGTGTCCGAAAGCATCTTTTGAAATTCATTCCAGGTCTTCACCGGGCGGTGGAAGAGGAAGAAAGTCGGGTCTGACATTGCACAGGTCATCCTTAGTCGTGCTGTCGTCCTTGATGAAAACCACAGGCTCTGCACATGGCACTGCTGTGTGGCCTGGGACCGAGGGCAGCAGCTCCCCGAGAAGCATGCAGTGGCTGAAGCGGGGTGGCACGGCATGGCAGTACTCCAGACAACAGTACTGATGGTATTTTAAAAGCTATGGGGGTTTTAATTATTTTAATTTTTGATCAGAGCACACATGGATGGACCTCTTCCTTAACATGAAAAATTACTAACTTTGAAATGTGAAGAACCTTTGCAGAACTTCCTCAGCATACATCAGTGTTAATAAGTTTTTAAATGAATGCAAAATTGATAGCTATTTATTTCCTGTTACTGAAGTCATAGTCTTCCAAAGGCCTTTAATAAAGCAAGTGCTTCTACTAAAACCAGTGATAGCATCCTGTTAGAATGGAGCCCAGGGCATACAACAGAGAGAGACCTCAGGCAATAATGTTTTGAAACGAAGGGCAGGGATTTACCCATGGTTCGTGGTGGATGAATTACGCGGGTGGGCCAGCAGCACACTTGCCAACTCCCCTGGTGTGTCCATGGCCATCAGGACCTGTGCTGGCTGTTTCACCGTGGGGCTGCCCGTGCCGGCTCCTGCTGCCTGTGCGAGGCCATTGCTCCGACATGCTGCTGCTGCTTGAGGACAGGCATGCTCGATGTGCCTGCCAGAAAAAGAAAAGATGAACTCCACAATCAGCTTCCCCGTCTCCAAAGCAGGGATTGGTTCCCTTGGTCAGCTGTGCTGAAAGTAAATGCTGGTTGCCGTCACTTTCACACCTCTTAGCAGCCGTTGTATAAACCCTGCAATAACCTGGTTTATCAGTTGGGATCTGCCCAGATGGAGATCAATCTCCATCAGTAGTCAATACCCCATGTCCTGCCAAAGCTGTCACGGGAAGGGCAGTGATGAGCCAGCCAAGGGCAGCAGGTCTCCGTGCATCTCTCGCATCCCAGCGTGGCCCCAATGACAACGTGCTTTTCTCTGCAGTGCCTGCCAGCCTTGCTAGAAACGGCATTTTCTGCATGGCGTCAGCTCAGCAGGAGTCACTGGACTGCGGGGGTCTCGCCGGGGTCTCACCACACCCCCAGAGGGTACGCTGCTTAAGTCACCTGGCCGGAATTTTGCCAATTTTGAGAAAATACTCGTCCATTGACAACGGTGTAACTGTGCAGCTCAGACTGATTTGACCTCTCTAAGGTGAGAGAAGTAAAGGCAGAGGACTGGCCTGCAGGGACAAACAGGACTGTTCTGTGCCTGGACGTGGTGGCAGGTCACACTCTGAGAACCCCCTCAGAGGGCTTGGTCCCTCTGTGGTTCCAGGGGTTGCAGGAGATGCCCTTTGGGCTGGTGTTCCCACTGCTCATGGGCAGAAAGGTCATTAGCTGTTCACGTTTCTTTGGGACCAGAGGCAGTAACATTAACTTGATAGTTTATATGCAGTAATTTAATAAATTTGGGCATAGATGTGAAGAAAAAGAGTAATTTTATTTCCCTCTCAGGCAGCACAGAAATAGGCTGTTTGTTCAGCCCAGGCAACCTAATTATGTTTCTCAGATACGATTGGAAGAATTTTAAATATAATTTAAATACCTTGCGTGACTCATTCGTCCTTTGACCAAGCAGACCATGCGGTTGTTTACCATGCAGGCACGGCTGTGGCAGGATTTCCTGTCTTTTCAGAAACCTCAGGCTAAATCAAATAGCTTGTCTCCGAGATGAACCCCAAATAAAAACAACCTGTTCCCAATGCTCTTCTAATTAATGAATGTTGCTAAGCCAGCAGAATCTGTACTGGCATCTATAATTTCTCTTAAAAGGATTAAGTAGATGGTAATACAGCAAGTCTGCAGGAGAGCGGGAGGGCAATCAGGAGAGCAGCTCACCAGGTGTTTATGCATGGGAATGATGTTCTGCCCACGCTGCTGAACTGAACACCAGCAGTTCACCCACGAGCCCCTCTGCTGTTGGCTCATCCCTGGGGACCAGAGGTGAATGTTGGTCTGATGCTGGCACGGAGGCAAAGTCAATCTGGGGCATTTCAGGTGCCAGTCTGGGCTCAGAAGCTCATTGCTAGACATCAAGGTTTTTTTGCCTATGATTTGCTGTCTCAGGATAGAGTTTTACTTTGCCAATAACACCAGCTGAAAGGAGGGAGAAAAAAGAAAAAGAAAAAGTAGAGATTATTTCTATTGGGACAAACTGTGGAGTTACAGGCAGATATATGGGTGTCCAAAAGCAACTGTGGGCACAATAACCAGAAAATCTGGTGAAGGGTGTACCCCAAAGAGCACAAACAGCTCCAGCACTCAGGAAGGGACCTTAAACTCAGTCACCTGTTGCAGTTCAGAGACTTGCTCCAGGTGCCAGACAGACAGCTGAGGGAAAAGCAGTGTCCATCACCTGCTTGCTTGCAGGGACACGTGCTGGGCAGCCAGCAGTGCTTTGCTCCTCAGGAGAGGGAGCATTCCCCTCTCTACCTGCCCAAGGTGTATTTGGACCCACCGCTGCTGCATGCATTTGTGTCAGAAGGCAAAATGTTCCTAGCCTGATTTGTCTGACCAGAGGGTTGAAGCTTTGCCCACCAGTGCTATGGACTCCTTCACTTGGGTGAAAACCAGAGCACGCCCAAAGCCAGGCCAGAGCCTTTGCCTTGGAGAGTGTGGGCTGACCGATCTGCAGAGACTGATAAAAATGTGTCAGCCTGACCAGAGCCTGCTTTCCTTTCCCCCCTACAGCTCCTGAATTAAACTCTCCTTTTGCCTTTATTGCGGCTGGTTTGTAGGGACCCCATGGCAGAGGTGTGGCTGGGTAGGGTGCCTTGGTCACAGCCTACATCCTCCGCCTTGCTTTGTAAGTGGGGAAAAAAGGGTATTTAAAACACTGTGTGAACTCTGCTCCCTGAAGCTGCATCTCTGGTGGAAATTAGTGCAGCTTTATGGTCCAAAACAGTGACTCCTTTTGGTATGGAAAATTAATTTGACATACCTTGGGTACCTATCTACGTGTTTGCTTTTAATGTGGAAAGGCTGAACGAGCCTGGACACCTAACAAGCTTAAGAAAGGCCAAATAAACCATGTTCTTCCAGTGACAGCGAGAGCACGCTTTGGTTGCTACAAGGCGACAACATGACATGTTCATGGCCACCATCAAAAACAGGATGTGGGTAGCAGGCGGGCTCCGCGGGGCTGCTGCGGCCAGCGCCGGGATCAACGGTGCCCCAGCCTTCCAAGGGGAGGAAGGAGCTCACAGGCCAACCAAATGGCTCAGAGAGCAAAAAGAATGAGAAAGCTCCTTTAAAATGGCATTTCTCCTTGCAGAGAGCAACCTGGAAGGATGCCTGCTCTGCCTGCCGGGGGGAAGGGCAGGAGGAGGTTGGGCGTACAGGCAATGCTGCGTGGTGATGCCGTGGTTCACGGGGCTGGGGCTCCAAATGACACACATGGGAAGGTGCTCCAGACCTTCAGCAGAGGAGCTGTCACTGATCATGGGGTTGCTGAAGGGTTTGCTTGGTTTCCTAACAGCCAAGGGATTACCTTTTCCCTTCTTATCCCCTGTGGATGAAGGGGGCAACCTGAGTTTACCGCCGAAAGAACTGTGGCTGCTCTGAAGAATGCAATTCCTTTTCAAACTGAAACCCTTAATTAATTTGCTGAATGCTACTGAACCTGACCTTGTAAGCGTTCTTAACTGGATCTTTCCCAGTGCCCAGATCTACGTAACCCCTCCCTGAACTCAAGTCCCTGCATCAGCTATGGGCAAGGTACCACCATGGTATTCAGCCCCTGGGTTAGCAGTAAAGAGGCAGAAAACCCATCTGAGGTGAGGGGAATATTTGGGTCCTAAATCTTTTGGCTTGATTTAGCACCACAAAGAGTGAGCTGAGGCATCTCTGGCACAAGAGCTGGTAGAACCTATTTTGGCTGTTGCAGCAAAGCCTTGTGGTGCTGACTCTGCACTGGCGAAGAGACAGGCTGGTGCTGGGGGATGCTTGGCAGCTCCTGACTCGTGGGCATGGCCCCTTGACTAAAGGCGCTGGGTCCTGCGGCTCCAGCACTGAGCATGGGGCGTTGCAGCAATGACTTCCAAGGGCCTAAAAGTGCCTCTTCTGCTGCCCTGAGACTTACCTTGTCCACGCTGGCCTGCAGCTCTCTAGCCAGCCTTGCCCTTTTGTACGACCTTTGTGATATCTCCGGGGTTTTTTGCTGGGTTCTCCTGGCCTGTAATGTCTAGTGCAGAAGATTTTTTCCACAAAACCATGAAAGAGGTTGTGGCTTCTGCTGGGAACATTTCAAATCCAGTGGAAAATCATTCTGGCTTCAAGGCTGTACTGTCCTGCAAAAACTCCCCCCTCGCAGATTGAAGGTCCAGCCCTGGAATATGTGAGGAGTTCTGCTGTTTCTCTGTCTGACCCATGTTTCTGCACATCCTGGATTTTGCTCCATTTCATTGTGCTTGAAGCCCGTGGCTGTGCCTTCAGTGACGGTGTTTCTGCATGCTTTTCAGGGTTGGCTGTTTCTGCCTTCCCCCGTGCAGTTCTGCTCTGCTGATTTCTGCTTTCGTACCCCGCGTTTCCTTTCTCATGCAGCTGCTTCAAAAGTTTTCATGTGGACCATCTGGTTGCACCCAGCTTTCGCAGCACTTAAAAGAAGATCATGAAACGTAGCTATCGTGGGTGACTGATCTCATCCCGCCTGCCACTGCAAGGCCAAAGGGGAGCACAACTTAAGACATACAGAAAGCCAAGAATTTATTGCTGTGCTCCCAGCTCACCCAAGCTGCTTGTTACTGCTCTCCATATAAAACTAGTGTGCCACACACAGATAAGCAAAACTAAAGCAAACTCACCACTGGCACCTAGTCGGTTGCAGAAATCACCGTCGCATGAGGCCAAGCCAGTGAAGAGCAGACAGCACCCACCTGACTTGTCCTAGTGCTGAGGCCTTGCGAACTCGGTGCAGAGCTGGTGGCCTGTGGCAGAGGATGACAATGCCACGCTGCTGCCATAGGCAATGCCAGGCTGCACGGCCGTGAAATGCTGCGGTGGCACCCGTGGGTGGGTGGGGACAGGAGCTTCTCCAGGGCAGGTGGACGTGGCCGGGAGCAGGGCTGTGATTCTGTTCTGGCCATGCTCTGCTCAGGGGAAGGTCTGCAGCCTGAATTGCTTCCATAAACTTTGGCTTTTTCAGTACAGGCTTTTTCTTTTTTTTAAAGCTTGAAGAGGCAGAAATCATGCCGCCTCAGGTCTGTGCAAACGAAATGTTTTCCTAGCCTTGAGAGCTGGTTTTGCCCAGCTCTGTTTAGAAATAACTGCCTGTGGTGGGAGGAACCTGCAGCTACTTTTTCCTTTTCCCAAGTCCGGCTATAACTCTGCCTGCTTAAAAAGACCGCTGGGAATGTTGCAGCATCTGAGCAGCTTCCAGGCTCCCAGTCACTGTGATGACCTGGGGGTGACAGGCAGCCCCCTCAGCTCCTGGGGACAGTCTGGGGAGAACAACCCCAGGCAAATGCCTTCAAACAGGCAGGAATTTCTCTTCCCTCATCAGTGATCCCTTCAGACTCCTTGCATGTCTTTGCCAGGAAGAAAGCACCAGCTGCCTAGTTTTAACACTGCAAAACTTGAATTATCCTGCACGTGCTGGTGGTTTGTAACTAGCATGCCCTTGCTGCATCACTCTGGCATGTATTCCTGTTTTTTGGAGGAAACACACCGCTCCTCCTGCAGCTCCCTCTGAAGCCAAGCATGGCCCACGGGAGCATCAGGGCAGCAGCAGCATCCTGGCCCCAAGGACGTGATGGGGCTGGCTGCTGCTGACACAGCTCTGCCAGGGGGAACACCTGTGTTTCCGCCTTTCCTTTCATCCCTCTGCTGGGTGGAAAGTTAAAAATCTGAATTTTTCTATAGAAGAGGAATCCAAAGGTATGAGGTTTTTTCATAGACATAAGGTCTTATCTTGCTGACAAAATGGAAATGCTTGATTGTGGTTTATTGACGTGATCCACAGGAGTTTTTCTTTGGGTCTTCACAAGTGAAGTGTTACCCCTTCTGGCTGTGCGCAGCGGTGGGAACATTTGTCCCCAGTGCCACCATGCCTGTCATCCTGTCCTGGCTTGTGAGTGGCCTTGCATTATGTGGCTTCTGCTCTAGAGCTTCTCCTCTGACTGGAGCAGAAACTGGGGAGCAGAGAGTTATTGACAGAGGAGCCTACAGAGCTCTGCACACACCCTGCATGCACCCTACACACACACACCCCCTACAAACACCCTGCACACCCCCTGCAAACACCCTGCACACCCCCTGCACACCCCCTGCACACACACACCGTGCGCACACCCTGCCATCGTGGCCTCTTCCTATTTCTGGAATGAATTGGAATCGCTATGGCTCTAATGATTTACCTCACCAGCTTTTGAATCCCCATTGTGCCCCAAATGCCTTTGAAATCCCAGGTGCTGTTTCTGAAATTTTAGCAAAGGATAGCTCAGATGGAAACTTCCTGTGTTAAAGGTCACACAGAAAAATGATTTATAATAGATTCATGCAAACTGTGTTTTGACCACAGGGCGCTCTTTTGGGAAAATATGAATTATCGAGAACTGGTTGTGTAACTAATAGATGGCCCCAGGAAATACCTAAAATTGTTTCAATATAATTTTGCAATCAAGAAGTCTAGCAGGCAGGTTCCTGGGGAGGTGGGGGCAGCACCTGTCCCTGTCCCTGTGAGGGCCGAGGTAGCTCTGGGACAGCAGGGCTCTCCACTTGCCAAGCCTGGTGCCATGCTTTCAGCTTCAGGTTATTTCAGGTTTGGAGCCTGGCTGGAGGTTTGCCCTACACTTGAGTCCTGGTGCAGGATTTGTGCCAGCTGCACCGAGCGCGGTGCACCTTTTTCAGCGCTGTTTCCACACCGAGGGAAACCCGAGGGACAGGACCTGTCAAACAAGAAATCACCTGCAGGGCCCTTTGGATTATGTCAGAGACATAGAAACAGCTTGATAAGAATAGAAATGACCATCTTCTCTCCAGCCACCAGCCTGTGCCAGGTGCCCAGCCTCTTCTCTGTGGGCACCTACCACTGCATCCCAGTGACTCACTTTCAAACCTCATCATCCATTTTTCTTGGACAAATTTTTTCAGCGTAGGAACGTTTTTATAAATCAGTTACACCAAACTCGTTTTTGCAACAATGATGAAAAGATGTTGGTTTTAAGATGCAAACTCAGATGAACAAAACCAGTGGGAAGGCTGTGGATTCGTTTCTAATCAAGGTCTGAACTCAGCAAGAGGACTTCCAAATCCTAAAGCCCAACGATGTCAAAAATGTTGTATTATACAAACACAAAAAGTCATTCACACAGGAGATTACACTCTTATGTAAACCTGGCTTTGGGCACCAGGGTTGAGATGAGTTCAGCTACGGTCAGAAAATGCCACGGTGCTGCTCGGGCGATCCTCCTGCTTCCCTCTGTGAAACGCTCCTGCTGGCTTTAGGTCTGACTGGTAATTACTGATGTAAGTGCTACTCTTGTCCCTCGGGTCTTTTATATTCCTTTGATGAGAGTTTCTACTGCTATGGCCAGAAGATGCTTCTGCAAAAGGTGGGGCTGTTGTGTGGGCATGGAAAGAGGAGGACCACTGGGTGCTGGGGGGGTGGGGGTGGGGGTGGGGTGTCCCAGTGGGGTGTCAGCAGGAACCAGGCATCCCATCGGCTGGCTGGCTGGGCCTCGGGCACCTGCCACCTTGCTTCATGTCTTGCCACAGTGCCCCTTTGGCTTGTGTTTTGGTTTTCATCGTCTAGTCCTGTCCCCGAGGGCCGAGCCCTGGGGATTCATTTCACTCAGCAGTTAATTGCAGATGCTCAGCATCTGGCAGGATGTGACCCTGCCCCTCAAACACATGTGGCTGGGCTAAGGCTGCGTGGCAGAGGAGCGTGGCTGTGCGCCGTGTGCAGGGCATGTGCCCTTCCCGGTAGCCAGTTTGTTCCCTGACCAGTACAAAATGTGCTCATTGTCCAGCCAGCGGCACGGCGAGGTTTATCAGCACACAAACCCGATGGGGAATGTTAAGCGGGTTAGGTGGCAGCAATGCTACGGAAGGTGGTCACCCTGCGGGGATTAGAGGTCAGAACAATCGTCGTCCCTGTGACCAGGCGGAGGCACAAAGGGCCATTGTGCCCAGAGCACAAAATCTCTGTTTATTACTGCGGGGCTGACATGCTGAAAGACCCGCTCTCCACGCCAGCACAAAAGCTTCCTTGCTTCAGATTGTTTGTTTATGTAAATTAAAATGGTGCATTTAATTATGCAACGGGCAGAGCCTCAGCAACAAGTGAGGTGCTGATTGGATTGCCCCGTGCCCCGAGCCCGCTGGCCAGCCCTGGGCACCTCTGACGGTGTGACCACGGACCCTGCTCTGCAGCAGCACCCGTGGGAGAGGAGACGCTTGTTGGTCATTTGCGTGGGGGAACAAAATCCCCGGGGGAGAAGGGGTGAGGAGAAGCGCTCCCCACCCCGGGGTGCAGGAGCGGGGCCCGGAGGTGCACGGCCCCAGTCAGCAGGCACGGCACGGCCCTAAGCATGACAGAAGAAGTCCCAGCAGCATCCAGCATGCCTGAGTGCAACGGGAGCGTACCCCCGGAGAAGGGCCCACTCCAGGTCATCGGTGTCATCGATGAAATAGCAAAATCCGTCGGGATGGTTCCTTACGTCAACGCAGAAATGAGCCCTGATGCTCTGCCTGTGAAAGAAACTCAGGAGGAAAACAGAAATTCAGTGGCAGAGGACATAGTTCGTGGGGATTTTGATGGAGAGAAGCAAAGCAAAGGTAAAGCACAAGGCTGCCTTTCTTAAAGGGTTCTGTTAAGGAAAAGCTCTGTTTTATGTGTAGCCTTATGAATAATGGGATGTGCTCTGTGTTAGTCAAAATTCCTAGCTTGCGGTAGTTGTAACAATAACTCAGAGTAATTCAGAGTTAGGGACAAATTTGAGCTAGCAGTTACACAAGATGAGATGTAAAGTATGTAAAGAAACAAGCAATTTTTAAATCCGCTCTGAAAGTCTGCTGCCAATCTGCAACCATTAGAACCTAATTATCATCACTAACTGCTCCATCAGTCCGTTTCTTGTGCTTTGTATTTCCTAAAGAAAAGCAAGAGGAAAACGATGGGACACTACAGCAGGGGTCAGCTGATATCCAGGACATGGGGACTGACAGCCAGGAATCAGAGGAAGGTAATGCAAAATGCTGTGTGATGTGAGGTTTTCCAAAGCATAGCAATAAGTAGCCTTCAAAGACGGTGACATACTGGTGGCTGTAATTTCTTTTTAATTTGGTCAGACCCTTATATTCTGGAGAGCAGTGACACATTTCTAATCCATAGAGCTGCTGCACCTTAGAAAACATGGCTGGTAACCCTCTTGCTGAGGTTTGCACCTAGCTCTGTGACCGTGGGGCATCAAAACACTGTGGGGTCTTTGACCAGGAGGTCTCCAACAGCCTTGTGAGGCTGGAAGATGCTTTATCTTCTGCTCTATGCAGGGCAGCTCAGGGGATAACCTGGGGAGGCTGCCAGTCAAAAATGCATGGCCTCAAAACCCAAACTCCTGCCTGACTCACCAGCTGCCTAAATCCCCCTGACACCTGGGTATCTGGCAGGAAATTGCTCTCCTAAATATCTGCTCCTGGCTCTTTCTCTACTTCATCCTATGTGAAAATGAGTCAGAGCCAGGCTGGACCTCACACCTGCCTCCTGCGGTGAGCAGGGCTGCAGGACGGTGCTTGCTGCCCATCCCTGGCCACAAGTTAAAATGTATTGACACATACATAATTACGCTATGCAAAATGCAGCCACACCTCCAACAAGGAGGAGTATTTTATTATTATTAAAGGAGGAAAGCTATGTGTCTCTGTGGGTGGGCTTTCAGCATTGCTGCCCTTCCACATGTCCCACCCACTGGCTCTTGCCCCTCTTATAATTTCGGCAGCTGTGGGATGAGGGGCAGCTGGGCCACAGGCTGGTAATGATGTTCTCCCCACCACTGACCCAGACCACAGCGGGGGCACAGAACTGGTGGCTCTGCCCCACTCCCTGGCACCTGGCTATGCTGGATTCTTCTTGTCATTTACACATCTACCCAGCCGCAATAAGTTGATGTTTTCTGTAGGGCAGCTGCCACATAAATATGAAACCCCTCCTTGGAGGAGAGCAGATTAACAGCCCAGAGTAGCTGTCACAGTCCTGGCAAAGCTAGCATTGTTGAACATAGCTCTACAAGATGTATTGGCCATGACCTGTAAACAGAAACTTTGCTTTGATTAACAAAAGGAAAAGGACCCCAAACATTCATCATGGGCAAAACAGTATTTCATAGCAACTGCATAGGCTGTAAGGAGGTGAATCACGATGGAGGCTTTCCCACTTAGAGCTGACATCCATATTGCAGCTGTGTTGCTTTAGGAGTGCACAATAAAACCTATTAAACGATCTTGCACAGCCCTCCCTCACTCTCCCCCACCCCAGCCACAAGCACTTTATCTCTAAATTGCAGGCAGCTTTTTAGTACCCAACCAATTTAGTCTAATTAATACTCAGGACCCCACAGGCAAAATATTGAATAGACCATTTGTTGCTACTCTAAAGCATCATTTAATGCAGAGGCGTGCCAAACAGGACAAATTGGAGATAGCCATCTCAGCCTGGGCAGCCACCACTGAAGGAAGGACCTGCCCCAGGGGAACTCCACCGGGGTACTGCTGCATTGAAGACACACCTGGACACTGTCTGTGGAATGGCTCCCCTTCCCTTCCCTTCCCTTCCCTTCCCTTCCCTTCCCTTCCCTTCCCTTCCCTTCCCTTCCCTTCCCTTCCCTTCCCTTCCCTTCCCTTCCCTCTCCTCTTCCCTCTTCCCTCTCCTCTTCCCTCTTCCCTCTCCTCTTCCCTCTTCCCTCTTCCCTCTTCCCTCTTCCCTCTTCCCTCTTCCCTCTTCCCTTCCCACAGAGCCAGCCCGGAGCACCGAGGCGCAGGGAGCCAGGACCCTCTGGTCCCGTGGCGGGGTCTGCCCCATGGGGATGGGTGCAAAACCCGGGAGTTTGGCTAATGGAGTCCAGCACCTGCCCCAGGCGATAACCGGAGAGCTGTGGGGTGGCTGCTTGGGAAGGCACCACAGCAGGGTCCTGCAGGAGGGTATTTGCTGGCCGCGGGTCCGAGAGGGCAGGGGCAGACCTGGGGTGGGCAGGGAGGCACAGTGCCCCCAGCCCTGGGGCGCAGGTGGGGTGCTCTGCTGCCCTTCCCTCCTCAAGGCTTGACCATGATGCTCTTCATTGCCTCTCCTTTTAAAGGAGGGTAGAGGGGAGGGCATGGTGGGAAAGGGGTACAAAGGAGATGGGCATTAAAAAATGCAAGTCTGAGGATGTACAGAGCCTTTCTAAAGCACATGCCAGCACCCACAGAGAGGGGGTCCAGCCTGGAGATGTGGGGCACTCCTCAGCAGGCAGTCTCTGCAGGAGGGGTGCTGTGGTGGCAGGAGCCGGTGAAGTCACCAAGAGCAATGTGCCATCAAGAGCATGTATGACGGGGGCATGAAGGCGGTGCTGAGCCCGTCCTCACTCGCACTCCCCCTGTGTCGCTGCAGGGCCGGGCAGCGAGGGGCTGCCTGCGGGCAGCGGGGGGACAGAGCTGGGGACAGCGGCCAGCCCTGGCGGGGAGGCGGCGGAGACCCCTGCAGCCAGCACCGACAGAGGGAATGCAGCCGAGGAGGAGGAGGAGGAGGAGGAGGAGGAGGAGGAGGAGGAGGAGGAGGAGGAGGAGGAGAAGGTGGTGGAGGAGGAGGACACTGAAGAGGATGAAGTTCAGGTGATTGAAATCAAGAAGGAGAACAGCGAGGCGTCCTGTCTAAAACAGCAGGACAGCAGCAAAGAGGCATCTCCTCCGACCAGCCCCGGCTGCAACTCCCAGGTGGAGAAACCAGGGGAGCAGCCCAGCTTGGGGAAAAAAAATGATATCTCCAGACACAGCTATTCCAGATACAACACAATCTCCTACCGGAGGATTAGAAAAGGAAACACCAAACAGCGAATTGATGAATTTGAATCCATGATGCACTTATGAACCAAGGTGGAGAATTGCTTAACAAGCCGAGCGTTTGCTCTGGTTTCATTTTTCGTTTTTGTTTCCCCCAAGACATGTCTCTTCACACAACATGAGGTCACTGCTTTTTTTCTTTTTGTATATGATTTCATAATACACTGTGAAAATGTAACATCTTTGCTTTGACAGCAGGCAGAGGCATCCATAGTGCAGGAAAATAAATAATCAGTTTGCTAAATACAATACCATTTGATTTAAGGTTTATCCTCTCATTTTTTATCCAACTTTTGTAACCATACTCAAACAATAGGATGTCTTCAACTGGCTGGGGCTCCTCTAGCTGCTGACACACGTGATCCATGCCATCAGCCGTGCTGGTAATGAGTTGGCAGCACAGCAGCTCAGTGACACTGGCAAGAGCAGTGTGAATAATAAAAGAGATGACTGTTTGCAACCACAGCACGCTCTGTTTTGCTGTCCGTCCGTGCCGGCATCTCCTGGCGCACTGACAGCTGCCTCCTGCTAGTGACCATCCATTTCCACCTTGTGCTGGTGGGGGTGGAGGGACATTTGCATGCATGGGTAGATGCTGATGTGCAGGAGTTAAAACAGATGAGAAGGCATCAAGGCCCCCGTTCATGCCTCGCGCTCCCACGGGTAGCTGGATTCCTCATGCAGTGCTGTAGCCAGCACCAGGTAGGACTGGTACTGCTGCAGGCCCTGCCGGGGGTCAGCGTGGGTGCCTTCAGACATGGCGCTGCCAGCGTGGGCACTGCCAGGTCACCGGCGCTGCCTGCCAGCCCCTGCTCTGAGCGGTAGTGTGAAGCCACAGGCACAGCCAGCCCGAACAGCTGCTCCAGAGCAGCTCCTCTTCCCCACAGCCTTCCCCCCTCGCTGTGGCAGCCCCCCGGGCCTGGCACTGGGACCCCCGCCCAGCCCGGGGCAGCCGTCCCGTGTGGCCGCAGGCAGTGCCGGCAGTGGTGGCCGGCCGCGGTGCCTGACCCCACCGGGCTGCGGCAGGGGTGACCCGGGGAGGTGGTGCCGGTGCCCGGTGCCATCACCTGCGGCACAGCCGGGCGCTGGGCTGGGCCAGCCAGGAGGGCAGCAGCTCACACATGGTGCATGCCACATGTCCACGCGGGGTTCCACGTTCACCTGGCAAAACTGGCCGCTATCAGAAACATGGATCCTCCAAGTGCCACCAGTTTAGACTCTTATCTGTCTTCTCAACTTTCACACCAAGTTTAGTTGCAATTTTCATTTTTTTTGTCAAAGCTGGGCAAGTTTTTTGCATAATTTCTTTTTGTGTCATCTGAACACAAATTTTCTCTGATTTTAAAAACCTTTGTGTACCTGCAATGTTGTCGATGTGGCCTTTTATTAATTGTTTTATGGACAGATTTGCCTTGAGCTTGGACTAAGCTTTGCAAGTGTCATCCCGGAAAGCATCTGGGAAAGTTGTGGGCAGCTGATCAAGGGAGAGGGGGCAAAACCAAATTACACTCCCACTTCAGTTGCAGTGGTATCCTTCAGTCACAAGCACTTTTTAAAGGATTAGTTTTACATCTCCAGCAGCACTGAGTTTAATTTTGACTTTTCTTGTTCTACATAAAGGCAATTATTTATTGGCAACGTGAAAATAATAAATGGCAATTCTGTATTGTACAAACCAGACACAGCCCTCATTGTGCTATTCAGACTTGTTTATTTGCTCTTTGGTTTGTGAAAGTTCAGAGGTTTGCTTGTATGAACTTATACTGCTGGTTTGTTTGCCTGCTGACAGCTGCCCCCATCACTCCTCTCGCAGTGCTTCCTCTGAGACATGTTTCTCCTAAAGATGTGACCATTGCCTGGGCTTTCGGTGACTTGCTGAGGTTGTGTGTGGCAAAGTGCTGCTCTGAGCTGGCCAGTCTCAGCTTCAAGTATTTGTACACTGTTAAGGTATTGAGACCACCATCTCCCCACCACGCTGCTTGGCCCCATTTGCACTTCAGAATGTCAATAACAAATTTGCTTTACCATAATTTAAAAATGCAATAGGGACAAAACCAACAAAAGCCCCAAGTGAAACAAAAATCAGAGCTAAAGTGAGCAAAATTGTGTGTTGCTGAGAAGTTTTTAAGGCATTGTATTGCGGTAAGGCTGGGGCTGAAGGGCAGTATGTGCCCATCAGGGTTGGCAGGACATGTGGGTGCTTGTGCCAGGCTCTGGAAAAGCCGCTGGGGCTGGGCAGGTGGGATGCGAACACCTTGTTCACAACCTGGTTCACAGTGATGATGCAGCTGGATTTTAGCAGTGTGAGATGCCAGGAAAAGCTGCCGGTACTGCAGCAAGTCACGGGCTGCTGTAGTATGGGGGTCTTTGGAGAGGGTGGAGGGATGGATCAGCACTGGGGCTGAGCAAGGGGCAGCTCCAGAGCAGCGCAGGCACCCAATGAGCTGGAAAGCCAGAGTTCAATTACTTCTCCATGCTGTCCTGGGGTGAGGAGAGCTGTAGCGGGAGGGGCAGCAGCATTTCATGGCCTGGCCATTCACCATCACAATTCCCATCTCCTGCGGGGAATCATCGGGCTGAGCCACAGCACCCAGGCACGAGGCTGAACCCTTTTGCTGGCCAGGCAGATGCCCTCCTGCTCTCACACGGTTGCGTGGGCTTGCTTAAGCAAAAGACAGGGGGGGGTCCCCTTTTATCATATGTCTATCTCTAACAGTTTTTAACATTCAGCTTATACCCTGGGTGATAGTTAAAATACAGTTTCCAGACATTTGGGGCAATGCAAGGATAAGATGCTTGGTGCACTGACTGCAGGCTCTGGTTCCAGCTAGGTGTGGAGTCCTGCTGAGATTTTCAAGAAACCTGGACTAGTTTTTTACCTTCCTTGGAAAGCAGTGTTTGATCATCTGACAACTGCAACCCCCTGTCTTGCTTTCCTTGTAGCTGGTAAAATAGTCTTGGGATGCTCTAAGGGCCTTTCCTACAACCACACCACTTCTTGCCGAACCCTCAGGATGGATGGGTGCGATATGGAAATCAAGGGGTGTACAGGCAAGTAAGCAGGCCGAAACGGCGGCTTGCGCTCTCCATGGCATACGTATCGTCTGTGGTGCAGCAGCTCGCAGGCAGCACCTCTGCCCTGCTCCAGGTGCTGGGGAGCCACGGTCAGGCGTGGCAGGGTCTGCATCTGGCCAAAACCGTGGTCCATGGGTTGGATGAGGTGCATGGAGGAGCTGGGCAGAGAGCTGTCTGCTCGGCATCTGGGGAGAGCTGAAGACCGGAAAATTTGCCCCTTGGAGCAGAGGCGTTTTCAGGCAGAAAAGCAGGTGAGGATGCCGATTAGGACGTGGTAGCTACAGACCCAGCCTTAGCCTGAAAATAATTCCTGTTTCCACAGTGCCGGATGAGGGCTGATGGCAAGTACGAGATGGACCCTTTTGGAGGGTCACCCTCTCCAGACACTGCCACATGGTGCTGGCTCACCCGTGGGAGCTGTTTCTAGCAGCACTGTATGCCAAACTTGAACGTGAATTAAACCACTTCAGCAGAAACTCACCAGTTGCCACAACATCTGCAGCAGCTGCAGGACACGGCAGCCAGCTCTGGCTATTGCTGTTTCCTGCACTAATAGCACACTAGATGAGAATCCAAAGCACAGCCATAAATCACGGGAAATTGGTGGTTTAAAGGTTCTTCCTGGGGTGATGTTTTGCGGTTCAGCCTGGCAGTAATTCCGGCAGGAGAGCCCCTAGAAAGAGTCCACATTGGTCAGAAACAGTTAACACATGGGGCTCAGAGGAAGAAGCTTCATCTGTTATATTTTTTTTCCTTTTGTAAAACTTTTTTTAAAAACAATCCAAATGGGGCTTCTAACCATGGCCACTTCAATTCAGGGTACGTAACAACAAAGTACAGCCCGACGTGCCGTGTCCCTCCCTGCCACAGCTTGGGAGGCATTGGTTCTCATTCGAAGAAGCTGAATTCCCGTTTGCCTGAATGTGCGTGCTTCCCGTTGCTGATTCCTGGGACAACGGTGGCTGGGAGCAGCGGTCCTCCCCACCCGTGGTGCCTCCCTCCCCTTCCTTACCGCTCACACGGCCTGCCCAGCTCCCATGCCCCGAGGTGCGATGCACACCCCGGTGCTGTCAGTGGGGATGGCAAAAGGAGCAGGCAGCTCGCCAGGGACGAGTGACATGCCTACTGCCACGTCTGCCGAGTGTGCTGGAAAAATGCTCTCATTTCTGGAAGACCAGACTAACTGGTACAATCTGAATGCTCCTCAATATTGTGTAACAGCAGGCCACAGCTCACTGCCAGCAGCCCTGAAGGCACACTCCAGTCTTTAAGCACAAGATACCAACATGGAAGTGAGCATTTACACAAATGGGGCATCAGAGAGCAAGTGACAAGCCTGGCAATGGGATGTGACCATGACATATGACCATTTGGTGCCTACTCAGTGACAAGTGATTGAATGTCAGCAAGCAGAATTTGATGTAAGTCATGCTCTTGATAAAAGATGACTGCGCAAACAACATCTGTGTCATTTTTCTGACGGTGACTGCAGGCTAGCTGTGCTAAGGAGGGAAAGAAAATTGGGAAGACAGTTGGAATAGGAGCCAATTGGGAAAATCTGTTGGGCCAGTCAATATTTTGGCAGACTCAGCCTGTCAGACTCTGTCAGCGTCGATCCACCACATAAGAGGTAATGTTATGCCAGGGCTTTCTGAAAAACCAAAAGAGAGGTAGGAGGGGTTCTGTGAATGTGGGGTGGAGGCTCCGATGTGGTCAACAGCAGTGTGAGACCCGAGGGCGATGCTCAGCCCTGTGTAGCCCCAGCGGCTTGTGCTGCAGAAGTCCCTCAACCAAGCACAGGGCAGCAGGGCAGAAGGAGAATCCCTCCCTTTCCCAGTGACACCCCAGTGGTATGGGCAGCAGCCTCCCACAGTGGGAACTTCCTTGCAGAAATGGGGGAAGAAATCCCGCCTGGGATGCATTCGTGTTATGCATCCTGCATCTCACTGTCCTGTCACAGCTCAATTTAATTCTCCTATCAAATCTGTCCCTTCAGAAACTGGTGACTGCTTTCGGAGATAAAAAGTTTCACAGTAAGAAAAATATTTGCCTGTGACAGTATGCCCAGAAGGACTCCTGGTGCGCAGAGCCTGGCCATCCCACGCAGCCTGGGCTGGGCAGTGGCTGGTGCCAGGCAAGGTCTCGTCACGCTGCATCACCTCTGCAACCGTCCCTGTGAGATGCATGTACACACACGTGTACATGCACACACACTTGTGTTCTGCATCCCTGTGTGAGGAAAAGCCCTCACTGAGTTCAGCGGGCATTTTCATCCATCCCAAGTACTGGTGGGTAGATGTTTTGGGTTGTGAGATGTCCTGTTGGAGGTCTCTGCCCTCCCTCTGCCCATGGTGGGGGATGCTGTGATGGGGAGAGCTGCCTGGCTTGCACTGCCAGCCAGCAAAGCTTCCCTCGGGATGGCTCTGGCAGGAGCAGTGTGAGCCGCCCTGCTTGGGGCTGCACCAAGCATCATCAGACTCCAGCACAGGCACCAGTGCAAGCCAATGCCCCAGCCAGCCGAGGGCCGAAGAAAGTGGCAGGGGTCCTGGGGGAGATCCTAAAAAGCCATGGGGACTCGGGGACATGTCCCAGGGTGGGGACAGCCTGGCCACCCTGGGACGAGGTGCTCCCCAGCTGGCCTCTGGTGCGTGCCACTGGCAAGGAGCAGGATGCACCCCTGGTTCACCTCCCCAGCAGCTCCTCACCTCCAAGCAAAGCAAGGCACACGTCCTTGCTGTCCACAGGGCACAGGCAAGGTTGCTTCTTCTGCAGTCCCTGGGGTACCTCATCTGCTGGGTGGCTTATCGACCCACATTTGCCTCCCATTATTAAAAGAAGGCTTTTTCGATATGCAATCGATTTCTAACGGAACCCTGATACTCATCTGTCAGAGGCAACGGGTCCCACAGGGCAGGATCCTGCAGCCAGACCCAGCACAGGCATGCCAGATGGATTTGTTTAATGCGTTGGTCAATAAACTTCCATTTTCTGTGGAAGAATAAGCAGCCCTATTTGCTCTTTGCAGACTACAGAGACCTGGAAATATTCCTGTAGCTTATGCTGTTGTCCAGGAGGAACTGATGAAGGTTTGCTTACAGTATGATGGGAGACTTGAGAAAATATTTCCATTTAATAATACAGAAAATTATTTGAGTTTTTGCCAAAGTCTCCAACAGTGAAGGAAAAACACGCCTATCTGTTTCAGACATCGTCAGACCAGATGTGCTGCTCTTGGTATTCTGCTCTGTCAATGTACTGGTTTAACTTAAGGATTTCAATTATCATTTGGAAATGAACTTCCAGTTTTGTAATTGCTGTCACAAGTCGCACAGATGTCCTTGCTGAATTCACAAGATGAAAACACGGTGTTTCTGGTTCAACTGTGTTCCCTTCAGTCTGCATAGTAATTGCCAAACTGCCACTTTTGATAAGGATTTGCAGAGTCACAGGCATTTATCCTCAGGGCTTTGTGAGAGGGATCCACTTCCAAGCAAGCTGGCTGCTGGAGGTGCTCTGAGATGATGTGGTCCGTCTGCAGGGGAGAGAGAGAGGGCTTTAGGAAGGCTTAGGCTTTAGGCCTCATACAGCAGCAGCTCTGTTTTACCACCACAAAAACTTGATTCTTTATGGTGTGCCCTTTTTTTGCATTTCCCTAACATACAAGATCCCTTTGCTGACTTAAAAGGGAATTTTGGGTGGGCTCCAAAGCCCGCACCTGTTGTTGCTGAGCCAGGATCATACTGTACCTTCTGCGCCTCATGGGTTTTTGTTCACTGGAAATGGAAAGATTAGTTCTCTCACTGTCTGAGTGGTAATTACCATGCAAAGGAGATCACCCCAGATGGTAATTGCCATATCTAGGGGAACATGCAGCAGGAGAATGATTTACAGATTTTGGAGTTTCTTGGCTGATGAACTCAAAGCAGATTTACTGCGCTGAAAAGGATGTTAGGTAACTCAGCGCTGAAGTTCAAACGCTGGGGCAATAAATTGGATTATGAAAGAACGAAGAGTCTGAGTGATCACCGTCCTTCTCTTTTCCACATCTGCTTGGCTTTGTCTACTTAACACACATAGCCAGCGAGGTGATGCTGCAAGTGCTGCCAAAGGTAAAGGACATTTCCCTGTCACCGCCTAGCATGGCGATACCTAATGAAATACTCCTGAAATGACCTGTAGAGTGTTATCTGGGAAAAAGCTGGATCTTTGTGTATACAGTAAAAGCACTTCGCATCATTAATACACAATGACTGTGACAACAGAAGGTAAAGCATCGCAATTCCTTCAGTCAGAATTCAGCCACTGAGCTGCTCTTCAGACTTTATTGCTGGCACCAGTAAGGTTGATGTGACCATATCGACTGAGACGGCTGCCCCAGGGAGCGTGTCAGTGCCTGTGCCCGTGCTGTCGGGCAGCCAGACCCATCCCCTGCCATGGCTGGGAGCACCTGCCCATGTCCAGCCCCCTGTTATGGGGGAGACCACCAAATACATCTCACTCATGGCTTGAGGCGAGCTCAGGCTGGAACAGGAGACAAACACTGCCTGTGCACTGATAATGCTGCCTGTACTCTGAAATGAAAGACAATTTTAATGTGTTTTTCACAAAATACCCAAGGTGAGCCTTGGTGCTGCAGCGTTATGGCATTGAAAGTGGGGTTTTTTTTCAGACTAAACAGGAATGGGAACTTGTCACTGTGATAAGTGTATAACTTAGCAACAGTTTTTCTTTCTTAAATATGAAGTATGCATTTCATAGCATTTTGGACTACTTACACCAGGCTGACAGAGATACAGTCGTGACTCTCTTGCTTTTTGCAGTGCAGGGAACAAATGTAAGTATCCATTATTTTCCTTCTCATAAATTCTTTCTTTTAGAAAAACAGGGAGCTGCGTGCTAATCAATAACAAGTCATCTCCATGTGAGTGCTATTGATGGTTTCTATGTAAAAATGGAGTTGTTTCGTTAGTGCTGTGTGGGCAGGGGCAGAGCCCTGCTGCAGCAAATGCCTCAGCGTGACCAGCATCTCCCCAGCCCATGGGCATGCGGTGTCAGGCATTGGGATGCACGTCACTTGGACTGGTGCAACCTGATGGCAGGGCATGCGCCGCTGTCCCCATGAGGAAAGGCAGCGGTGCTGGGCGACCAGTACTTAACTTCAGATGAAAGTGGGGGACCAGAGGGCTGGGGTACGCCCTGTGCCTTGCAACAGGCTGCAGCTGCCCATCAGTTTGCAGGCTGGCATGCTAACCCAAACCAGGAATGACAGGCTGCGGTGGGGGCTGCCCTCACCACCGCCTCACTTACCAGCTCTGGCTGGAAGGCGGCCAGTGACCTGTGCAGCCACGTCAGGCTGCGGCTCCTGCCCTCGCAGTGGCGCAGGCACAGCGATCCCGCAGCGCCGGCCGGGGCGATGCAGAGCTCTCCGTGCTGGATCAGCCTCAGCCAGGTGTAGTTGAACTTTTGGTTCTGTGGGGAGAGACAGGGGGGAAGCTGTGACCCCGCTGGCCTTCTGTCAGCAGGGCTGGCTGCTCAGGGATAGCAAGCAGCCGGCAGATGCTCCCCATCAGAGGCTCTCCTCACCTTCCTCCTGCCCTCAGGCAGGACTGGGGAATAAGGAAAGCTGTGATCCATGGGAAGATCCTTCCTATGGATTTACAGAGCTAAAAAACGCAGGACAGCACAAGCGCAGGCTCTGGAAGTGGCTCCCACTGCAGCAGCCCAGAACCAAACCCAATTGCTGCGTGCTCCTCTGCCCTGCTGCCTCCCCTGGCTGCACCCCAGCACTGGGGGGCGAACGGATGAACCCCCTATGTGACAGACCCCGACTCACATGCTGACCTGTGCCACTGCAGTGAGTGGCTAGCAGGGAACTGCCTAAGAAACACTGCCTATAAAGGAAGGGAAAGGTTGTCTGCAGCAGCTGCTTCCCATCTTGCAACAGAGTGTGGCTGGATGTTTTGCACACAAAACACAGGCTTGTATTTAAATGTTTCCTCCCATTTTCACGTGCAGGCTTGTAGCTTTATCAAACTTGAAAATTCCAGCTGAATTTGCTGGTTCTTGGAGTTGTTGCCTGGCTACAGGCTTTGCAAACGGGCAATTCCTGCCACTCGCTACTCCCAGGCATCGTCTGGCCGTGTCCCCTGGTGGGAAGGACTGTATTAGTTCTTGGGGAGGGGGCAGGTCACTATGGGAGATACAGCAGCTCTACGCCATGCACTAAAAATAGTATCACACATTTCATATGCAGGGTATCCTTACCTTGTTGCTAACATCACATGCCTCAAAAGTCAGGGTGGTGTTTTCCACAGTGATGCATCTTGCCATGGCTATGTTAACAAGCTGGAAAACAGCAACAAAATGCAAACACAGACATAAATTCCCAAGGAAGAGGAGAGGCTGTTACACTGTAGTTAACCTGCTGGATTCACAGGACACTGATTAATGCTGTCCACTTAACCACACAAAGCAGAGATGATGTGTCATAGTCCTTGGAGGGGTACATAAATACACATCTGGTCCATGACGCCTGTTTTTCTACCGAGAGAAGCTTGAAACTGGACCTTTCCAGACATGTTCAAACTTCGATGACATACATTCTTTTTTGGGGTTTTTTTTGGACATAGCTCATGTTCCTGTTCTGCAAATCCCCAAACCAAACAGCTCCCAACAATAACAACTTCCAGAATCCCTTCCCATTGCCACACCGTGAAGGAGGCGAGCCGCCCCCGAGAGCAGCTGACGCAAGCGCCTGGTGGTCCCATCCTGGATCTGCCCAGTCCCCTCCCAGCTGGGGCACAGGGCACGGCGCTCCGACCGCCCATCACGGACCCCGCAGCCAGCCTGAGGGAACAACTCCGTCACCATACACGATGCGCTCAGTGCCTCACCCCGAGGTAGCTTTTCCTGTTTTCCATCTAGGTTAGATGTCTTGGTACCCATCTGCAACGGGGAAACGTAGAGGTGGTCCCCCAAAGTGGGGAGCCCTGGCAGGCACATCATCGTTAAGCTGTTTTTAACTGAACTGCCATTACCTTGCACTGGTGAGGAGAAAGAGGAGTGAGCACTGCACCTTGGGTAGCGCAGACCAGATGTCTCTCTGAGTGTGCGTATTCGGCCCCCAGCTCGCTGCGAGGGAGCATCAGGCTCTGCTCCTTCACTCGGCTTCTCCTTGCTCTTTCTCCCTGCCGGCACCCCGCTGCTGGGCCAGCACAAGCATCCACACATCGTGTGCTCTGCAAGAGGCATTTTCTTAATGCCGTTTGTACGACATGTTCAGAGGTCGCTCACGAGTACGGGAGATTATATGGGAAAGCTGGAAACACTGAGATTGAGCCCTGCCAGCCCCCTCCAGTCCCTGGGCTGAAGCCCACCACACTGCAGGGACTCACGGCCATGGACGGCTTGGTCGGTACTGGCATCGGCTCCTCAGTCAGCCCTGGCAGTGCTGCAGTTGGGGCTGCTCACACCTCCCATGCCTTGCAAATGTCGTTTCTTCTCTTTCAAAATTTCTGTCGAATTTATGAATTAATCCCGGTCAATAACTAGGCTATTCAGAAAACAGTTCTCAAGAAACTCTGGACAGTGTTCAGCACAGCTGGAATTTGCAGAGCTAGCTGAAAAACAGATTTTCCGCCCTACTAAGTTTTGAGAATGAAGATAAAAGAGCAATTCAGGTGGCCTGATTCCGGACAAAGTAAAGCAACATCCTGGAAATTTTCACAAACACCTTTGAAAAGTTGAGGTTTTGGTTAAGGTGAAACAGAAGTCTCTCTGTATGGTCTAACTGCTTTGTACTGAATTTGACATGAAGATTTATTGCTCTGATTGGAACAAAGGAGCTGAAAAAGTAAGTATTTCTCAAGAATTTCCCGGTTTTTTTAACGTTCTCAAGACTGTTACTGCTTATTATTTTAAAAAAAATGTCACTTAAGGAGATGTTTCACTGAAGCCTTCAGTCTAATCCAAATGGTGCTTTCTAGAAGGCAATGCACGGATACAGGCTCTCAGCCACACAAGTTTCGAAGCCCCAGCAGACAGCCCATGGTTTGTGTGCTTCCAGTCACTCAGAGGCAGCAACCGGCCACTGCAGTCCCACCAAGACAGAGATACATCCAAATGGATCCACTGCTCATCATCTGCTGAAGTGCCTGAAACCAGCAGTTTCCCACAGCTCTTGCAGGAGGGCCGACACGTCACTCAAAGGAAGCATGGCATCCCTCCCTGCGCCCTCTTGCAGAGCTGCCCCCCCACACCTTCACGGCTCCATCATAAAAGCTACTCACTGACTGCAGCTGGCAGAGAGCCTGACTTGATCCCCAGGGATCCCTGTGATAAGGAACCTTCATCTTATGCCCCTGGCCCACAGACAAGCCTGAAATGCAGCCAAATGGTTGCTGTACTTTTTCCTGGCTCCCAGAAGGGCCAGTGCAGTGGCTGGAGGCTGTGCTCCTCGGCAGGGACTGAGGGGACAGACAGTTCTTGTTCTCAGTCCCTCAGCTGCGCCAGCCCTGTGGTCACCAGCTCCTGGCCACCTCCCCTGGGCAAGTATCACTCCTGCCATGGCACTGGGAGATGGAAGTGGGTGGGGATGTCAGCAAACCCTTTAGTTTTCATTCCTGGCATTGCTGCAATCTTTCTGACAAAGCAGATATTTCACTTTTGTTATTGCAATTGTAACTGGTTTGCCATCAATGTTGTATCTTTTCTAGGGAGAACATTTGACATTTCTGAATGTTCCAAGCAGCAGCCAATATTGTGCTGAGGCTCAGGGCTGGGCCAGATTCAGAACCCAAATTTTATTCTTGTTTTAATTCACCATTTAATGTTGGTGAAGCGACACTGAACACCCAGGGGCACAAGCAGGACCAGGTGCCAGGTAGCACCACAAGTTTCCTGGCACCGAGATGGAGGGAGGGATGGATGGTGAAACAGAGCCTGACCCTGCCATGCCCATCGGCCACCTGGCCAGCAAGGGGCTTGTGGAGGCAGGACTTCATCCCAAATGGACTTTCAGGTGTTCTCTGCCCACTGACCCCTCCTAAGGCACAGGCTTCACCTGCACTGGTGACATGCCAGGACTCTTCCAGGCTGCTGCCTTGCCTGTCTGCAGGCAGGCAGAGCCTCTGCCTTGCACAGAGGAAAAGCGGATTTCTGCTGCGCTCTGCTGGCAGCAGAGCACCGGTACAAACCCTGTCTGCGCCTGGGGCTCCTGCCCTTCCCTGCCCAGGCACCGCTAAGCCGCCCAGAAAAGTAATTTCTCTCCTGCTTTGGCCAAAAAGCTGTGCTAGCAGGAAGGATGCTGGACCTCCTGCCCTGGAACTGCTGCATGGGCGGCTCACCTGGTGTTTAAACACTGAATTAGCTCTTGGAATGGTGAACTATTTCTTTATAAAAACACTGGGGAATCCAGACCACCGTGACATTAAATACTCAAAAACGTCACCCAATGCCCAGGAAGCAACTCAGAGACAGCGTACTGGGATGCTACCAAGTGTCTAGCCAGCCACTGGAAACATGTTTAAATGAAGGACAGCAAGTCACCTGGCTACGTACCAGCCCACTGGCTTTAACCAGGGGAGCTTCCAGGTCCGGGTAGACGTTCTCCAGGTACCACCGGAAACTTTTGCACTGAAGCTTCTTTCGCAATTGGATTTGTTGAGTCAGGTCGCCCACATCCACGTTTTTCAAGATCAAGTGGTAAGCATGGCCATAGAATAACTCCTTGTACTCGTCCAGCCAGACCTCTGCAACACGGGCCAAGTTCCTCTCCACCGTTCTCACACGATCTTTTGGGAAGGAATAAGGATTGTCGTTCCTGAAAATGTGCCCGACTCTGGAGCACGGAACAATCTCAATCTCGCCTCCACACATCCAGACCTGAGAAAGAGGGGTTGCTTTGATAGAAACATGGGCAAATGTCGGGTGCTGGCTTTGTGCAAGCCAGAAAAGCAGAAAACTAGGTAAACTGCCAGGAGAGATGGGATCTGCAGCATGGGGCTGTCCCTGTGGAGACCCTGGCTCAGCCAGGCTGGCAGGGATGCAGGCGTGTGACAGTGACGTACCTTGAATGAAATCTCCATATTTTCACCTCCCCAAACATCCAGTCCAGGGTCGTACATTCCCAGCTCAAAAAAATACTTCTTGTCAATGGAAAAGAGGCCACCTGCCATGACCGGGCACCTGGGAACAGAGAAGCCACACAGCCTGTCAGCTGGTGGGGAAGCACCTGTCCCTTTCGCCTTCCTTGGACTAAGGATTCATGGAGAAGCTGTGGGCTACGAAATGCTTGGGGATGGTACCTGAGCCTGCACTTACAGAGACAGCAAGGACCACTCGATTTGTCACTTTGCTGCAGGCTGACAGACGCAACGTTAAAATAGATGATATTTGGGTGGCTTTACCCAGTCTGAAAGCTGTAACAGGGCATGGAAGGGAAAATGCAACAGTACGTTCCCCCGGCCACGGCAGCACCAGCGAAATGCCAGCAGTGCCGCAGGAGGTAAGAACGGCTCGCCGGGCTGTGCCTACATCTGGTGATGTGATTGCCCACAGTGTACCACTGCCTCCCTTGTCCTTACAAAGGAACAACACTGGGCCTCGAAGGAGCCTTTGTTGCTAAATTATGAACAAAAGAACAGGTTGGTTCAGAAAGGTCTCACATTTGCTTTTTTTTACCTTATTATATCAGTTTCCTTGATTTTATTTTTCTCAATGACCTCTTGTGGAATCTGTCTCCATCCAAAATTCATTGGCCAAGTAAAAATCCCACGCTGAAAGTTGTCCACGGTCATGTAACTAAATGGAGAAAAGATCAGGATGACTAATTCTGAGTCACATTCCTGATTGAAATGTCACCCTTAATGAATGAAGATGAGTATCTGTACATAATTAAAACAGGATTTTAACAGATTTCATTAGGAATCTTCTTCATGTATTAAAAGTCATGGAAAATGGGAAAAGGTGTGTGTGATAAATGAAGGGGCCACGTCCACTGCTAATGTTCACTTCTGGTGTACAGCAACATTATGCATCTCTTGTGACATGCTGCTGAAGGCCAGTAAGGAGGTCTACACCTGTGTCTGTCTGTAATTATATGTTGGTGGTCCCAGTAAGAGGGTTTTCTCAAGCCACTGGCATGGACTGTGGGTTTCCCAGGGGCACAAGCTGCCTTACCTCATGTCCTTGTCACTGATGACCTCAATGACGGGGCAGGCGACCTTGGCCTGGCTCAGGCGGACCCTCTCCAGCAGCGGCTCCAGCCACCCCACATTGCACTCCACGTGCGAGTCCAGGAATGTCAGGACGGTGCCTGCGGCAGAGACCAGGGCAGCATCAGGCAATCAGGTACCCCATCCCCATTCCACGCTGGCCAGCCTCCCTGAGTGCCCCATGGGTTCAGGGTGCTGCTGCTGGTGCCACGACCCTCCACGGCTCCCAGAACGGTCCCAGCCATAGCCCAGAGCATGCTTCCACTGCTTGGCCATTGCAGCAGGTGAAATGGGGCAGCTGCCGGGAGGAGATTCCAACTGCTGCTTGCCAGGGCCATGCCAAGGTGATGGACAATCCACAGCTCATCCCCTTGTCAGACCCCTGTGCTTCGCATACTGAAGAGATGCCCTTAACTCATTGGGAGGGGACTAAAACTTGGTGCTGGAGATGGCTTATCAGCACCTCTGGCAGGGTCCAGGCATGGCTGTAAAATGGTTTTTGTCCTACCTTTAGCAATCTCCGCTCCTGCCAGTCTGGCCCGTATAAGACCATGCCTCTCCTTGAGATGGAGGATCTTCACTTTTGGGAACTGTGACATGTACTTGTCCAGCTTCTCCTTGAGGTACTCTGCAGAGAAGGAGAAGGAGAGGGTGAGGATGACTTACCCATTTTGCACTTACTTCCAGGGTGAAAAGCAGTGGGTCAATTTTCCCTGGAAGCACCTCCAGACACACCAGGGTCCTCAGGTCTGGGGCATGAACATCTGGGCACAGCTGTAGGGCTTCTGGTGCACAGCACTGCGATCTGAGCCTGCTCTCTGGTGAAACTCCCAGCCGCATCGCTGCCAGCAGGTTTACGCTGAAGTTGATGAGTTTAAAAATCTTTGTTGGAGACGTCTCTCCGGGTACTCTGGGACAGGCGTGCTGCTTGGTCCTGGGTGCTCGCCACGGGCTGCCTGGCTGACCTGGATCTGCCCCTCCAAAGGACGGGCTGCAGGTGGTAGTATCATCTGCTCCCTGCATGGTGGGTGGCTGCTGTGCATTGGCACAAACCCAGCAGCCGCAGCAAAAGCGGACCCATAACCTGGTGCTGGGTGAGCGCAGTGACTCACTGCATGCCGAAGACATGGAAAGTGGAGAGCAGCAAGTGCAGGGCTTTTGGCGAGAGGCCATCAGCAAAATCCCAGTGGCCCCACTTGGGTAGTTCACGATCCAAATCAGATATCAAACGGTTGTTCAAAGACTCTAAAATGAGCTTTTTTTTTCTTCATTGCAGTATAACTGCAATTAAAATCTGTTGTAAATTTTCTTCCTTTGCAAAAAAAAAATTTTTTGTGCTTTACAAATTTCTCAATAATAACCACCACATTTAAAGACTCGATCCAGGTTTAAAGTGCACAAGGGTTCGCACATCTCTACTTTTCAGGCTGCTTTTGTCGTGGTTTCCCGTGGCTGTGGAGGCAGCTGGTGGTAAACTCTCAGGAAGCAGAGGGTATGAGAAAGTGGTCTGGGGGACTTGAGCGCCTGGTAGTCCAGTTCACAGATGGACTACACAGATGGAGCCCAGGAGCCTCTGCCGTGGTGCTGCGGCTGCTGCTGCTGCTCCCAGCATTTCATTTGGATCCAGCCACCCACTTACATCGTTCAGGCTGTGGGGAGGACCCTCGACCTCCCTCACCAATGGGCTTCATTGGTGCTCTTCAGTCTTCAGTTTTCTTCAGAATGTAACTGTCTGCATTTCAAAAGCCAGTTGAAAGCTTTAAAAGGTTCCAAAAGTTAAATATTTGTGGACGTGTTTGCTGTAAGTTATTGCTGCTGCTACTTGGATAACAGCAATGCCAAGCACAGCTCTCTGTAACTCCCCTGCACTCACCAGGTTTCGGTGGCAAACCCAGTGTTTCATATATTTGCTGGCTAACAAGCAGACATGAAGGGAAACCATAGGGAGAAAGTAAAGAGGAAACTTGAAAAAATGCTTTTGAGGGGAAGTGGTATGAATATGTTTTAATGATAATTTTAAAAAGTATCCAACTGAGTCTTTTTCCTCTTTTTTGCACCTATTCTTTTGTTGTACTGTAGGCTCCTTGCACATGTGGCATGAGCTCTGAAGTTCATCTGAGACAGTACTTTCCCTGAAGAACCAGCAGCTGGAAAATTACATCATTCCTAAATTTTTAAGGGCTGAAGTCAGCAGAGAGCCAAAGCATTACAAAGCAGAGGTTCAATATCATCTGAAATGCCTGAGTACGCATGCAAAGCCCCTGTACACGGGCAAGATGCCTGCTCACCAGTGCTTTTACTGCAACTACTCTGTTCTCTGAGCAACCTGGGAAGTGCGAGCTGTTCCTCCCCTGCCACCAGTACCGAAAACATGGGGCACTCATCTGGAAACTGCACAGAGAAGGGTGACAGCATCTTTATGAATGCACAAGCCCCTGAGCTGGGATGCCCCTAAGATGGATGGGTTGGGCAGGACCAAGCTCCCTGGTGCTCCCGGACCACAGTGCCTCAGCCAGCCTCCGGCACACACAGTGCAAGAGTGTGAACTTAAGTGATGCACAGCTGTAAGAATAGCAGCTGTTTAAGTGAGTGAATTGGGATGGGAGAGACGTGAATGATAAAGTCTGGCAGGGTGTTACACAAGAGCTGCAGCTTGATGCCCCACAGCCATCCCCAGTGCCCATCTGGCCTCTGATCCCCCTCATCTGGAAAGATAACAGCGCAGGCTGCGGACGCACTTCAGCACATCAAAAGGAGAAAATGCAATTTCTCTCTGCTATTCAGAATTGAATTACAGAGAACAAATTGCATTTTGGCCTCAAGTTATATTAGTTTCATAAAGGTAGAAGAAGCTTCACCTACCTTTTGTGCTGAAGTCGTCCACCAAAATGACTTCTTCAATCAGGTGCGGAGGAGATCTGCCAAGGACGCTGTGAACGGAGCGGAGGAGGGTGGACCACACTTCATCCACAAAGCACATGATGATGGTGGTGGTCGGGAGGTCATCATGAACCTGCTGCTCAGAGCACCTGCAACGGCAACAAGGGCTCTTAGGTGATGGCTGGGCACACTCCAGGCTTAGTGTTTTCTGGGAAAATGCACTGGGAGGGAGGAAATGCCAAATGTGAAATACAGAGGCAAAGCCAAACATGAAATACGGAGGCAAAGCCCTGTAATGAGACTTTGTCAGGAGAGGGAGCAGGGGGGTGAACGGGGGGAGCTCCCCACATGGTCCCGGGGACCCTCATGGGCAGCTCCACAGGACAGGACCCCTTCTAGCAGGGACCTCTTTTTAAGTCCCAGCCCCCAGGGAAGAATCTCTCCTCTCCATGAGAAAACAGTGCTGGGCGTGAGGCCGACCCCACTCTGCACCACTGGTCTGGGGGACTCCTGCAGGGAAAGGATCCTGCATGCTCCAAGTGCCCACAGGACTTCAGATCCCAGGTGGCGTGAGATAGCCTCATTGGAAGAAAAGAATTGGTATTACGATGAAAATGCGGGGAAGCGCTCCTTATGTCCATGAAGGGTTACTCAGTGCACCAACTTGTCTAACATGCAGGCAGCAAGGAAGAGTCTCCCCATCCAACTTCTGCACCTCACTCAGGGGATCGTGGAGGATGGGAAAACACTCAAGTGTCCGAACTGCACACACGACGGTACTGGCAGGCCTGCTCCCTGAGCACCCCATATCTCACACTCTGAGCACCCACGCCTCCCCAGGGACACCCCGGCCAGCCAGCTGTGCCCCGAGCCCACGTGCAGGGGCTCTGAGCGGCACTGCTTCCCTTGCCAACAGCCCGTGATATGCATCGGCAGATCTGAGGAGTGATAAAAATTTCTCCTGGCTCTATGGGTTTGTCATTTTGTTCTGCAACAGCCAAAAATGCAACATCTGGGTCAAGCCTGTGTCTTCAGTGTTTGAACAAAAGGTCGATGAGCATCTTTTCTCATCCTCCATTTGCAAGTCAAGCACCACTTTGCTGCGTGCTTTGGGGAGTGGGGCTCCCTCAGCCCGCTTATCTCCGAGTGGATCTCCAGGCCTGCAGAATGCCTGGCAGAGCGCTCCTCTCCCCCAGAACACCTGGTTTATCCCAGAATACCCATGAATTTCTGGCACTTGCTTTCTCTCTCACGTCAGTGAGCCGAAGCCTGATAGCAGGTTTTTCCCTTGTCCTTCCAGAGCAGACCTCCTGCAGGCAGGACAGGCACCAGCCTACCTGCGGATGCAGAAAATTAATTTCTCAGTGATCACCCAAACCCACTGTTCACTCTGCTGTCAGCAACAGACAGAAAACAGGGACAGGTACATGGGAGCGTATGGAAAATTGACTTCTTCTTCCATCTCAGTGAAGGGGCCCTTGGGTTTGGCAGCTGCTGGCTCAGATGCTGACACCAGGCTCAGACCATGTGGTGTTTTGAAGAAGACACAGAGGTATTTCAGGGCTTCACAGCTAATCAGAAGTGCTCTGGGTAAGTAAAAATAACCCCAGAATTGCTCTCTGGCGCAATCCCTAGGACATGTCTTTCTTTCTCCTTCTGCAGCCTGGGCAGCGGCCAGGGCTGGCTCAGGCAGGATGGGACGGGCTGTTTGATATGGTTTGGTTGGAAACCATAAGGGTGTTGGCCCGTGGTGATGGGACCTCTCTGCAGGATCAGGAGCTGCTTTGGGCATGCTGGCAGGACTCCCGGCGCCAACAGAGAGAAGGCAGGGACTGAACCACTGGGGAGGTCACTTGCAAGAAGGAGACAACAACGGACAGCTAAACTAGGAGAATAGAGACAAACTGTAGTTGCTCCTACAGCAAACCCAAGGAGGCACCTCCTGGTGGGAGGAGGGACAGGGGCCATGGATAAGGCAGGAGAAGCTGCCGAGCACAACAGCTTTCATTGCATGGAGAGAGGGATGTGAGAGCAGCTGAGAAAACACAGCCAAGCCCCAAGCCGCGAAGGCTGCGTGCAGCCAGGCAGTACCTGCTAAAAGCACTTTTCTCTTTAGCCCCTTCATTAGCAGCAAAAAGGCTCTTGGCCAAGGGCTGCGCGTACACCCCAGGCAGCTGGAAAGCATCCACGCGAGGGCGATGGGAAACCTCAAACTGAGGAATCTTTTTCTCCCTTCTTGCCTAAAAAAGTAGGATTTCTAGGCAGAGAGCAATGGGTTTGTTATTGCTGACCCCCAGCTAAAGATATTTCACCATGTCCTGTGTGAGTCTGGGCTTCATTTCTTTCCTAACTATACACATATACGCACATACATATATATTTGTATATATTTGCATACAATACTTAATATATATGACTAATGTTAAGTAAAAGCCAAATCTTCTCAAAATTCCAACCCTTAACAGTCATTTAAACAAAAACAGCCCAAACCCTTTATGTTCTGTTGACATCACTCTGAAAGTCAGCAAAACGTAGGCTCTCAAGTTGCTGAGGTTGCTCAGGGAGAAGGTCCCCTTAGACCTGCTGCCCCTGAGTCTGGCAGCAGCTTGGCGCTGAAAACCTGAGCCAAGGGGTGCCCAGCCCCATCCCTCCCCACGCGTGCCAGCACAGGTGCTAACCTACCCCGTCCGTACCGTACCGTACCGCGCCTTGCAGCATGCAGTGACGGTTTTTTTGCCAGGCCAGGAAATCTGGGTCCCTGTCTAAACCCAGATAGCCTGAAGAAGAGAAGCTATGGCAGTAGCTTGGGGAGAGGGCAGAGGCACGCAGGGACCTTCGCTGCTGCTGCTGCAGTGTTGGGCTGAAACGGGGCCCAGGGCTCCCAGCCAGGGCTCCGCAGGGAGCACTCCCTGCAAGCCTCCTGGCCACCCTGGCCTCCACCTGCGTGGCTCGTGCAGCTCACTCCTCCTTGGCAGGACGTTTACTGCACGCACTTCTGCAGAGGCACCGGTGCTCGGCAAGTGCCAGCACGGTACACAAAGCTCAGAAAGCAGCAAGCATTGCACGTGGATATGCAGATTGTGACAGGATGAGTTTCCTGTTGGCCAAATTTCAGTGGTCTAGTCCAGTACCTCAGCAAGGATCACAAGAGGAACTGGGGTCTAAACTGGGAGAGGCTGGAAGACTCCAGCAAAAAACGTAACACGCTGTTTGATCCCCAAGAGCTGCCAACAGCTGATGCCATGAGCTGGCCCTTACAGCCCAATAGTGCTGTGCCAACAGGCTGAGGGCAGAGCTGCCCCGGCAGCACACATCCCCAGGCAGCGCCAGCAGGGCACACAAACAGTGTGTTTGGCCAAGGCGTTCCCCATGACACCCAGCAAGCAATGCTGTCTCCTCCTGGGCAGGTACTTGAGTCACCGGAGGCAGGCGAGCTGCTCTTACAGGTGCTCCTGGGAGGTGGTTTCTGCTCCACAGCTCCAGAGCTTTGCTGTCAAAGACCAAAACACAGTGTTGGCTTTGAGCTGCCACGGCTCTTTTCCTGTGCACAAGTGGCTTCTGCAGCTGGCATCCTCTGCCCAACAGAAAGCTGTCCTAGTTGTCTTCCTCCTTCCCTGCCCCGTTTCTTCCCGTGTAGGGCCTCACCTCACCGGCAAGCGCCGACAGCTCCATGGGAATGTCTGTGCGTTGTCCTGGGGGATGGGGGACAATCACAACACAACTCCCATCCCACTGTACCCATGGCCCACAAGCGTGGGAAGGGGGACACAGGAGGCTCTCTGCATGAGGCAGGTCTCTCTCACCTGCCAAGCGGCTGAGAAATATTTGCAGCAGGAAAAGCAGGAAAAAATGAGAAAGAAGCCCACCTGAACTGGCACCTTCCCTGGACCCTCCCTGCAGGAGTCCAGGCACAGCAGCTCAGGGGAGGAAGCCTCTCCAGACCCTCACCCCTCCAGCCAGCAAGGCACTGCCCACACCTTACCTTCTTCTCTTCTCTGGGGCTACAGGGAAGGAGGGGCTTTTTTGAAGCCAAATACTGAGATCTGCAGAATCACCTACACATTTTGTGGGGACAGCTGTAACTGGATGAGCATTTTCCAAATCAAAACTCTGCATCCCTCCCATGGACCCCAGTCCCCCGAGCCACCTCTGCAGAGTGGGTACCACAGTGCTCTGCAGCGCAAGGGCAGCGATGCCACTGGTCCACACAAAGGAGCATCCCCCAGATCGCCTCAGCTGCAGGCTGGTGTGTGCCTGTTAGGTAACGTCAAAGTTATAAGTGCTCAGCACATGGTTTTGTCTCCTGTGGAGGCTTTTAGGACCACAGTGGGCCCCCTGGGCAGGGGGGGCTGTTGGGGTGCCTCTGCCCCAAGGGAAGGGTGGTGGCAGCTTGCAGGTGTGAGCGCACATCTGGGCAGGGGGGGCTTTGCTACCGAGACAAACTGACAGCGTGCCAGAGCACTCCAGGAACCAAATGCACGAATACTGAAACCAAACCGCGCTCAGGGATGCACCAGGTAAAGCAGGCGAGAGTGTTTTAAGGCACGAAGAGGCTTGAGCCCCACTACCTGCCTCATCTGCCCCTGCCTCTTTGGATGGCAGGGCTTGGCGGGTTAAGACAATCTGCAAACTTTACCCAGTTTTATGTTTAGTAACAAGCAGCTCTTACCTGGAAAGGCAAAATCCATCTCATGGCTAGCACGCATGAAGTGAGGGCCTCGGCAGCACGCCCAGCGGCCCTCCCTGGGACCCACCGAGCAGGTTCCCAGGGGCGCAGCGCAGGTATTTGTGCAAGGGAAGCAGAACTTACCTGGCAGGCCTGGTGTCCGCTATGGCTCGGTCTACCGGGATCAAATCACTGAGGTAGACATTAAAGTTTCCTTCTTTCCATCTGCTTTTTGCTTCATCTTGTTTATCATCAGGGACTGCAACGGGATGCCCAAACTGGCCGGGAGCTCGGGGGTCTCTTGGGGCAAGCGTCGCATCCACGGACAAGACCCTGTGTGTCCCCAGGCTCCTGCCACCTGCCCGCTCCTGTCCGTCCTTGACAGCGGCAGGTGCCCCAGGAGCTGCTCCGTGCGTGGCACCCGGCGTCTGTCCCCTCAGCGCCACAGCCCCGGTGATGCCGTTCACAGCGTGGGCATCGTCGCCGTTCTCCTGCGCTCCTTGCCGCTCATTGCGCTTCTCTTGCCTCTTGGCGATGCTCCCCGCAGACTCGAAGCCCAGCCGTGGGACTGCTGAGCTGCCGCGTTTTGCCCCTTCTTTGCTAATAAGGATGAAGCTATTTTGGGGGGAAGTTTCTTTCACTCCCACTTCTGCCTCCCCCCGCCCGGGCAGGGGTCCCAGCCCCGCTGGCAGCACCAGGCTGGCTGTGGCCAACGTGATGGCGGGTCGCTGCCGGCTCCCGTCGGCGGTGCGCCCGGGTGTCCCCGCCACCGTCACCCCGACGCCAGCTCGCCGGGTGGGCTCGGTGCGCCCGGGGGCCGGCGGGGCTGGGGAAAGGGGCTCGCCGGGGGGCGGCGGGGCCTGAGGCCGCGATGGCGACGCCTCCCGCTGCTCGGCTCCGGCGGGGCCCGTCACAAACTCCGCCGCCGCCGCCGGGGCCCCTGCGCCGCCCCCCAAGCCCACAGCCGGCCGAGCCGCGGGCCGCCCCCCGGCCTGCCCCGCCCGCTGCCCCCTGCCCCCGGCGGCGGAGGGGGGCCGGGGGCGCTCCCGGCGGGCTGCCCGGGCGTCTGGCGTCGCTGCGCCGCGGAGCCCCGCGGGGTCGGGCCGGCTGCTGCCCGCCGGGGCCTCGGGGCCGCGCCAGGGCCGCCCCCGCTGCTGCCCGCGCTCCGCCGCCTCCTTCAGCAGCCGCCCGCCGGCGTCGCCGAGGGAGAGGCGGAGCGCGGCCATGTCGAGGAGCAGCCAGACGACGGAGGCGGCGAAGACGAACGCCAGCGCTCGGCCGCTGCCGCGGAAGAGCCGTCGCAGCCCGCTCATCCCCGGGGCTGGGCGCAGGGAGCCGCCGGGCCGCCGCACGCCGTGCCCGGGGGGAGCGGGGGGGCCGGGCAGGGCCGGGCCCCTCTCGCCCCACCCAGCGCCGGCAGCCGGCGCGTAACCCAACACCGGGCCGGCGCGGGGGGCCGCGGGGGGCGGCGGGGGCTCCCCGAGCGGGGTCTCGGCGGTGCCGAGCTGCCGCGGCCGCGGGCCGGGCCGGGGTGGGAGCGCGGGGGGCTCCGCACGCTGGCACAGGACCCCCGTGGGCTGGAAAACACGGCTCGGGGGGTCCCTGCCAGCCCGGCGCGGGCACGCTGCCCTGCCCGGGAGGCGCCGTGCCACATCCCGGGGTCCCCGTCGAGCACCTTCCCTGTGTGAGGGCCTGCGGGGGGGCCACCCTGTGGGCGCGGGACGGGGGCTGTAGGGTCAGCGGCGGGCGGCCGTGCCAGAACTCGGGGTGCCGGCACCGAACTGGAAGGGGAAAAAGCCTGAGCTGGTCGGCGCTGTGCAGCCCGGTTGAAGTCTGGCATTAATAAATCCCAAACCAGCGCACGGTGTCCCAATTCACAGAGCAGGAGAGTTTTATTTATTTTAAATCAAGGGCTCCGACCCACGGCAGCGCGTGTGAATATTGAAAGGAAAATAAATGGGGGGGGGGGGGGGGGGGAATCCATTCATATTCATACTTGAAAAAAATGGGAATGTCAAAGCCCTGCCTACGGTTATATTGTGAGATCGAAAACAAAAGAAATGGCAATTCTGTTGTTTTTCCAAGGCTTTTCTTTGTAAAGCAAACTCCCCTCAGACGTGGCAGGCAGTTCCGATTTCAGCAGGATTTGTGTGTGTGGATGGTGCAGGCTTCAGGACTCTCAGCAAGAGGGAGTGACGGGTAAGGTTGCAAAACAACTTAAAATGAGTAGGTGTTGGAGAGCAAGGAAGCTTGGAGTCAAGTTTATACTTAAGTAATGCCTTGGGTTTAGAAATAAAAACTTAAGATAAACCACAGACTGTGGGTTCATTCACTACGCTGGCACTGTTTTTCCATTTCTGTTTTGTTTCCTTCCCCAGCCATTGCTGACCGTCTCACCCCTCAGCAGAAGTGCTCCGGATCCCGCTCCAGCGCACCATCCCACCACCCCGGCACAGCCAGGGTCCCCACAGGTGGGACGCTGACTCCGTGCCCCAGGGCAGTCCGTGTGACCCCGCCGGAGCCACCCAGGGGCACAGCTTGGGTCGGCTGCAGCTCTGTGGGTGCCCGCCGGTGGGCAGTGAGTCCTCCCAGACCTGCCGGTGGGCACTGAGTCCCCCCGGACCTCTGTCCCAGGAGCTGCGGACAGGCACGTTCCTCTCCTCTGCAGACAGGGAAGGCTGGCCAGCCTTTTCCCTGGTAGCTGGGCACATTACCGGCAAGGAGAGAGACCCGAGGTGCTCCTCTAAGATTCGGTGTCACACTTAGGAGCTATGACAAAGGCGTTGCTGTTTTGGTATGGTCAGACATTCCCTCTGCTAACTCTGCGCTTTGGCTCTCCTCCCTGGCAAGTATAAATGTTCCAGATAGTTGAACAGATTCCTTGACACAAGACAGCTGCTTTTGTAGGGAGAAATTAATTTAATCAAGGCTACTCCATCATTAAAATAATCTGAAGTGTCAGACAGAGAAGCACAGAAACGCACTAACTTGAAGATGCAAACTCAATGTTTAGTGTCCCAGAAGATGAAGTAACATTATAATAAGTCACTGTAGGTCTCAATATAATATTTTAGTAAAGTAAGAAAAAATAACTATTGACCAAAGTCAAGTCGTGAAGGAATGATCTCTTGCTAAAGCCTGGCTGGCTTGATAAATAGTATTTCTTCTCTGGAGCATAAGAGACATTGCAGAGTCAGAGACAACACAGTGGTCCGCAAAGGGCAGGATTAGGCATGTGTGGTTGATCCTACCATGCAGAATACAAGGGCCCTTTTGGCTGAAAATAGCAGGAAATAGTGCAAACAAATAGTGCAAAAAGCCATCAGGCTCTTCCTCTTGCCATGAGACAGATTCTGCTATGTATTAATTATTGGTTACTTAATTACTTCTCCATTATAGATTACCGCAGTGTACTCTTCATGGGCATCTGGCTTGGGTATGGACACAGGTACTGCACTAAGGAAATCGTGTAGGAAAAGACATTTGTTTAAAGAAACCTGCTCTGTGCACAGCAGGGGCCAGCAGCAAAGCAGACACATTTCAGCATGAATGGGAACAGAAGGGGAGACCTGACAATCATGGATCTTACTCAGAAAATGGTATACGCATTTGTGTGTATAAAATTTAACCTATGAATATAGCAAAGGTGACGCTAGAGCAGGTAAATATTTAACTTGTAGTAACCTGCCAGAAGACCGGGATACCTTTCTGTGCTGCTGTTGCAGCCGTACATACACATGGCCACGTTTTGCTGGGGGAATGGCCCTACACACTGCTGGGGAGAAACTGCTCAGCTTTGTGACCCCAGAGGAGTGACGTCCCCGTGGTGCCAGCTCTGGGAGCCGAGCCCTGTCCCTGCGGCTGGGCCGGGGCCAGGAGTTTTGGCAGCACGACTCCTGCTCGAGGCTGCGGTAGCTCAGGCTGCTCCATCATTGAGTGCTTGAGGGCTGCCCATGGTAACAGAAGCTATTTTAGATGAAACTCAGTAGTTTAGATCTTCCTTATTTTACTTCTAACTAACTTAAATGCTTCCTTCCTGAGCACAAAAGCGCCAAGTTTTCTGCAGCCTGGCATGATGCTCAGGCAAAATCTGGCAAATGATCCTTAATGAAAGCAAAAGAGAGAAACCAGGAAACCCTGATGGAAAAATAAGTGAGGAGGGCAGAAGAGAGCACGCAGAATGTCTACACAGGCTTTTGCAGGTTCACAGTGCAGGATGTCTCCATGCACTGCAGGCATCTAGGTGGCCATCATACCAAGGCAGTTAAAGTGTCATCAGGTCTGTTGCCCTCCAGATGGGACAGTCTATGGCTGAGGTAGGAGTCAGGAGAGGACTTCTGCCCACAAATCACTGGTCTCAGCTGCAATTTGCCTGGGGAGGTGCTTGAGTCCTTGTGGGCTGGCCTCTGCCCAGCTGGCACTTCCAGAGCTGCAAGACCTTCCCAGCAGGTCCCCAAGACAGGTCCTTCCCTCCTCCGTCGCAGGACCATGGGCACCTCACGCATTACAGCTGTCTGGTAGCACCGGCTCCTTCCATCTACTTCATGTCGTATCTTCATACATGTTTCCAGCTATGAAATCTTGGTGTTTTTTTCTGAAATACAACCATACCTACCAAATGTCAATAAACTGCTAGAATAGTAGTGAATTATTTGTGAATGGTTTGTGCATTAAGATATTAAGTTCTGTAAGTTATTAATTGTGCTAAGACTGATATGATAAATATCTCTCTCTCTCTCTGTCCTCTCTGAGGTCCTGCTGGCTTTTGAATCTGCTAATTAAATTTAATTGAATTTGACAGAAAGATACATGACTTGAGGATCTTAAGTACCCAGGTAGGGGAAAGAAAGCCCCAGCTCAGCACCCCTCTGAAAGAAAAGGGGAATGCTCCGCTCCTATATTAGACATCAGAGAATCCACACAGGCAGCCCGTGACAAGGGACTCAGCCGCAGGGTGCACTTCTTTGCCCTGTTCAGCAGGGATACCCGGCACCAGGGAATATGAAGGCATGGAGAACGGCACATTCCTCTGCTGGTGGAGCTACTGGGGTGGTGTGGCACACATTCGCCTCCCTGGGCAGCGCTGCAGGTGCCAGAAACCCAAACCTCTGAAGTTCTTCCAAGCAAGCCCTGGCAAACGCTGGCCCTGCAGCGAGGGGTAGAGTCGACTATTTGTGTGTCAGCAGGTGTTTGTGCTGCAGAAACAAACGCCGGCCATCCCCAGGGCTGAGCCTGCTCTGCAATACAATTCACAACTTTCCATTAAATCACTTTCCAACTATAAGTTGTTAATGTAACGAGGCACTAGGTATGTGCGCTGTATAAACACAGTTGTGTCCTACGGTATGTTGGCAAATAGTAGATAAGCCTCAAAACTTGGATTGAGACTTGGTTCTCATGTACCTGTCAGAGAGAGGAGTTTTACCTTTGCTGTGCGTTTGATTGACAGTCCAGTCTGTAAGTTACTAATTGTAACCTCCGCGGTGGGATATCTTATTTCTCTTACTATGGAAATTTAGTCAGCAAAAAATTAGGGAACACTGAACTTAAGAGCCCCTGGTAGTTCATCTGTACTGCTGGGGCATTTGATGATTTTCTTGAAGTCTCCACATACAGCAATTATACAATTTATATTTACAATGTACAAAATATACAATGTATATTATAGCAATTATACAGTCTGACAAGAATGGAAACTTTGGCTTTGAAAGAAAAGTTTATGGTCGCGTTCCACAGGGAAACCGCAAAGCTGTAGATGTAGAAAACTGGGAAATACCGGGCAATCCTTTGCTGGATGCTTGAAAACCTGAAGTTTAAGAAACTAAAGTTTACATTTCTGTTTTGAAAGGTTTCTGGATTTTTAAGCTGACCTCATTATTCTGGGGGTGGAGTGATTTTTGGTGCATGACGGCAGCAAAGCTCTATTTTTAGATGGCTGTTTGCACAAAGTATGATTGAGAGCAGCTTTCCCCAAAATGGAGTTTGTTGTGTAATAACTGATTAGAATAGCCATTTATGTTTATTTTTTTTTGTTATAAATAGTGACCTAGATTGACTGTGGCTCTCGTGAAGCACGCTGCCATTACGTGCACGGGGATGCACGATGGGTGCAAGGGTGCTGGCAGGGCGGCTGGGGTACCCAGCACCAGGGGAGTGTGCTTGCAGCGCCTTCACCGGCATTGGGAATGGAAGTAGCAGCAGGGCTCGGTAATTTGCATAGAGGTCATGTTTTGCTAATATGTTTCTTGTAGAAGCAGACAGCATGTAAAAGAGGATGGTTAAAACCTGACCCAGCAATGTTTTTAAATTTCAAATTATGCATAAAGTATGCATTAAATTAATTAGGGAATTCATTAAGAAGAGGGAGTAAAGAAACTAGTTAGCAGTGTGCAACATTTAGTAATGTAAGCCATTTTCTATAATTGTTATATATAATTTGTCTCATAACATTATCCTTTGATAAATTATTGCAGCATAATATGATATATGTAGCTTATTAACAGTTTCATTAATTACTATTAGAGGAAAGACACTCTGAAATCTGGTACACATAAGAACAAATGTTGAAGCAGATGGTTGAAATTAGTGAAATGCAATCAGTTGCTGAACCCTTTTACCTAATTACATTATTACATCAAAATAGTTAAACTAAATTTGTCAAGTTGTCGGCAAAGCGCTGGGATGTTTGGAGCCGCTGCCACAGTGCGGGGATCACCCCAGGCCCCACCTCCCTGCGCAGCACAGGGACCCTCTGCTGGGTGCAGTGCCCCTGCGCCCTCCCCGCACCCGCCGGCACACCTCGGACCTTGCCACCCTCACTCCTCACCCGCATCCCGGGTCGGCCTCCTCTTCCTTGGGGCCCCGAAGAGCATTGTTTCCCTTGCCTTCCCTGGGCAGCCTCGCCATGCCCGGGCACATGTCCCCAGGACTGCGCAGGGACAGGGCTGGGGTCAGCAGTGCTTGTGGGGTTTGGTTCAGCTGGGTCAGGGATGGAGAAAAGGGTGTGAGCAGCGGTGATGGGTACGGGGATACCCAGCTCAGCTGTGTGGGCGATTACTTGCTCTTGGGAATCCTCCGTATGGTAGGAGGGTGGTCTATTAAAAGCAGGGCTCCACCTTCAGGGTCATAAGTAAATGGTAAAAATTCCCAGGAGCAAGGGCACGCACTGTAAAACCACTGTGAGATACAGCCTGGGATTCTTGGCCACATGCTGCAGAAATAGGAAATCCCAGGTCTGACCAGGAAACAGACTGGCCACCAGAGTAACTCCCTCTCTATGCATGGACTTCTGTAGTGTTTGCAGGGGAAAACTGCACCTGGGTTGCTATCAGCAATTTCTGAAGACACTATCAGCAAAGAAAAAGAAGGGATGCCAGCCAGAGAGGTGGTGGTACCCACGATGGGGAGTGATGGCAGAGGTCGTTTGCATGCCTTGCACCTCACTCCGGAGGAAACCGGCCTCAATAGACAAGTCTGAGCACGCTGACAGCAGCGGCCCCGGCATGGAGATTTGCTGATTCCAGGTTTCAGAAGGAAAGACTCTAACTTCCCAACTGACTTCTTTGCGATGAGGAGGAGATCTGTTCAGAGGGAAGCAGAAATGCTGCGAAGTGAAATGGCTCTTGCAACACCTGGCTGTACCAGTGCAAAATGGGTCTGTAGTCTCCTTGTCCGGGCCAGATATGGCTGGGTCGCTTCCTTTCCTTGAGGCAACCTGGAGGTTTTTTGGACCAGGAGCTATGAAAGAAGATTTGGAAGATAAAACCAAAACCAAGTGCTGGACAAACAGTGCCTAGATCTGCTGGGGTGCTTGAAGCACAAACCTCAAGCCATGAACTCAGTCAGGATGGGCACCTGCATTACTGCATGCTGTGAGCCAGAAAGCTTCACTGACAGCCCATTGTGCAGAAATTTGTATAAATAGGTTGTATGTACTGCTGTAAGGGTAAGGATGGGTGAGGAATCCCAAGCGTGGCACTGATGCACACTGCATGTACTGTGTTCCCAGACACAAAATACGTTCACACAGTACAGTTCTGCTGGTGCAGAGCTGGTGCAGACAGATTTACAGCAGCGTCTTCTTTAAGCTTCCGGAATTCTTTCCTTTTATGCCTGACTAAACCCAAGTAAATATGAAGCACATAACTTTCCGGCGTCCTCACAGCCAAACTACCTTGGGGTAGCACCCCTGGGAGTGTACCATTCCTCTTCCTCCAGACCAAGCGTTACCCAGGGTCTAATCGTCTCGTCTTTCTGCTGTGTAAGGGCCAGCCTTCCCTTCCTGACCAGCGAGCTTCCTAGAGGGGCAAAGTTACCTTCCGCAGAGGATTTCAACACTTTGGCAACTTTGAGCTCAATTTACTATCAAAAGCGTCCAAATTTGCAAGAAATTTCCAGAAGAAACTGATCGCTTAGAATCACTTCAAAATAGGGTATTTCATACAACAAAATATAAAAAAAATTACTTTCAAAATTATTAAAGGAGGAAATTTAGAAAAGAAACAACATTGTAACAAAATTAATTTTGATAGGACTGGTTTTTTCTTTTTTTTTTTCTCTCTTTTTCAGCAAATGAGCACAGCTTCTGGAGGGTGGGGTGGACCCTGCTCCCCACCTCTCCATCCCATCCACTGCAACCTTTTCCTGGGCTATTCCCATCCTGGCCCACCAGTTAGGGAAAGCCAGTCTTGCGCCAGCCTTTCCAGCTGCCGTCTGTTAAGACTCCTCGGGGGGAAAGCTGTCCCCTTTGCTGGGACACCCCCTGCACATCCGTGCAGCCACCAGCTGCCCTCTGCACATCCCGGTCCCCATCTTTCCTTCCTGTCACTCCATGCACAGGGTGTACCCCAAAACACCAGGGTGGCTGCAGAGTGGAGTTCCTCAACACCAAAACACCAGGGTGGCTGCAGAGTGGAGTTCCTCAACCCTGCCGGTGGGGGTGGCTGTGACATGGGGGCCCTCAACCCTGCCGGTGGGGTGGCTGTGGAGTGGGCGTCCCCAGCCCTGCTGGTGGGGTGGCTGCTGAGCAGGGGGACCCCAACCCTGTGAGTGGGGCAGACCCTGGCCATTTGCTCAAGGCGGCTGCTCCTTCTGCATGCCAAGGATGGCTGCCCCGCCATGAATGCATTAGCAGGAGAGTTCAACCTTTCATTCTCAGCCTGATTAATGCATGGACGGATCCAGATTTTTGTAAATATATACTTCTGTATGTGCTCAGCTCATGGGGCAGGGGGTTCGAGGCCTGCTCAAAATAATTATTTAATATTTGAGGTACTTGACAGCTCACCTCAGCTACACATTATTTTCTTTGCCTCCTGCCCAAAAGGCTAAAACCATTAATAAAGATAGTGAAAGTGCTGGTTCTATAGAATGAGTTATAGGTGTGCAATCATGTACACCCGTGTTTGCTGGTGGCAGTGGACATTAGCACCAAAGCCAACTTACCTCTAATATTTGCACGAGCAGGAGCGGGCACACATATGTTAGTGAACAGCAAATACAAGGGGACTGGGACATGGCTGACCTATATCGCCAGTGGGAATTGAGGCAAATCTCTCCAAACACTGTTTTGGGGATGGCTGGCTGGCTGCAGGCACACTCCATCCCGTCGAGGCCATCCTGCCGCTCCTTCCCTGTGCAGCACCTGAAGTGATACGGAGAGCCTCAGCAGCAGCTCTCCCGCCCGCTCCCGCTCCCAGCGAGCCGGGCACCTGGAGTTTTGGTGTGCAGAGACTCTTCTCCCACCCTTTGATTTTTTTTTTCCTCTGACATCCAAGTGATGTTGGATGAAAGGTGCAAAAGCATGTGAGTAAGGCAGGACATAAAATCTGGGGGCAGTTCCAGCAGGTGGGGAAGAAAGGCCTGGTTGTGCCCCTGGAACACGCAGTCCGTTGCCATAAGTCTGGTAAAATGAGCTTGTAGAGTTGCTTACCTTTATCAATGTAAAATCAAAGATAAGGGTCTCCCTTCTGGGTCTCAGCTTATCCTTTATCTCTCTGAATGATAATGTTTTGCTGTTTGGGGACTAAAGCTGCTGGGTAAATATTTTAAAATTAGTAACTTCTTGCATTAGTTTCTGTACACAATCTTTTAGGAAAAGAGGGACATTTTCAGCAGTACATGGGTGCACCTTTGATCCCAAGTCCTGTGTCACGGCGTAGCAGGAGCAGCTCCCCATTTGTGTGTGAGGCAGGGAGGTGTGCAAGTTTGGTATTTCCTGCTGTGCACAGCATCACTTTTCTAGTGCAAAGTGAATATTTAGGATTTTGTATTCTTTTTTTACCATACATATTTCTAGGAAATACACTTGAAATGTTTTGGCCATTGATCTCACTAAAGCCTTCAACTGAGAGAGAGGCAGAAATTAAAACTAGCAGGGAGTTCAAAAGGGTTAGTTGACAAAACTGAAATGGTTGGGTTTGGGTGTTTTTTCCTCAGTATTTCCCTCTCTCTGGCGGAGAGCAAAGGTTTGAAAACCCTCTGTGATAGATTAGACCCCTGGACAGTTACCTGGAGCTACCCACACTGTGACCATCCTTCCTCCCGAGAGGAGCTGCTGCCCTGAGTGCTGCAGGCAGAGCACCTCTGCGCAGGCACAGGGAGTGCTGCCCTGCCTGAGCGTGACCCCGGCTCCTCCAGCACTGAATGGGCTCTTCCCTTTGAGTGGTTCTTCTCCCCTTGAAGATGCTAGGCAGTGGGTACTCCGTATCCTTAATTGCTCATGCAATACATTAGTATTTTAAAAGCGCTGTAACTGGGAAAGCAACTGATAGCAGCAAATGTATGTTCCCTATGTAATATTTTAACATATCACAGAAACGGATTAATCTAAAAAAAAACTCCCATGAAATCCAGGGTAACCAGGTGGTCATTGTGCTTGACAGTCCTGTCCTGAGAATGAGTGACTGTGTTTTGGTAGTTTGATGGCTGTGAGATGATACGTCATGTGAAGATTATCAACACGATCGCCATAAGGCACTCTGTCCTTGTCTTGCTGAGCAATTCACATGCATGATGTCTAAGAAAGTAGGAACAATCGGTAATCTATTGCAAGCCAGGGAAAGTAATCAGTAATGTGTAATGTACTCTCCTTGGACTTGCCAATCAAAATGGTTTCCTAAGCAATTTCAAAAGCCCATAAGTTATTTAAGAATGAATTCCTGGTCTTGTTCCTGGCGTGTCCAAAATCAAGCCCTAAGTGTCACCAGTGCCTATAGGAACAAACAGGCACATCAGGCTGCTGCTGACGACCCTACTGCTTAGAAAGAAAGAAGGAGATTAGAAAAGAACTGATATTTTAAAGTTGTTCTTTATCACAGCAGTGGTAACAAACGGAGAAACCGATCCCTCCCACCGAGGTTGCTCAGGACTAGAACTGCCGCGTGGGCCACGGACATGATGCAGGAGGGTTTTTGTGGCTGGCATGGGGCAACGGCAGCAGGGCGTGAGGGCAGGCTGCCCCCCTCCCTTTCACGGGGGGGAGAACAACAGCAGGTTTACAAGTTTCTGGGTGGGTGAAGAGCTCAGCCGCGCTCCGGGCGAGTGGCTGCCTGCAGCACGGGCTGCCCTCGGGAGCCTGCGAGCCCTGCAGCTCGGGGCGCTCCGCGGGCACCCTCCGGGGAAGGCTGGTACAGCTTGGACTGAAACGCCGTTTCTCTTACCCGAACGTGATGCGTTTAGCTGGGTTTCCCTCGCAGGATCTGGAGGGGATGGGGGGTGGGGGTGGGGCGGTTTCAGGGTTTGGAGGAGGCGGGGGTCACTCTGCGCAGCCTTGGGGCAGAGGCGGTGCACCCTGCTTTTGACCCACCGGCGGGGGAACGCGAGGAGTGCTTCGGCAGGCGCTGGCAGGAGCAGCCGGCGCCGCCAGGTGCCTTCCCCCGCTGCCGCAGGGTGGTGCTTTTGCCCGCCGGATCGCCCGCGGGCAGCGCCGAGCTGCTGCCCCGGCCCGCGGCCTCGCCAGGGCGCCACGCTGCCGGGCCGGCCCCGCGCCGCCCCCCTGCCCCCGCGGTGACGCTGGGGGGGCTGAGAGCGCAAGGCCCGCCCGGCCTGGCCCCCGCCGGGGTCCCGCGGGGTGCGGGGGCAGCGGGGCCGCGCTGCGGGGCGCGCCGGGGGCCGCTGCCGGGCGAGCTGCTGCAGCGCCGGCCGAGCCCGGCAGGGCAGCTGTGTGAACGGCGCATGAAGCGGCTTCACAGACTCGTCTCCACGGGAAAGGCTGTTGGGGTTTCATAGGGACTGAGCCAAGGTAAGCCCCGCTCGACAAATGCAGGAATGAAACACATTTCCGCATGTTTTATGAGCTGTGCGGAAGTGGAGCTTCCCGTGTTTGTAGCAGAGTTTTTGCAGGACACTTTTGAAATATCTACTGAAGTGCTGTCATTCCCTATTCCACTTTATGTGAGCTGTTGCAGGCACGTTTTACCCACCGAGGCATAGCACAGTGATGCTGTGCCTTGATCCTTTGCAGAGGCATGCTATGCTGTGCGGGAGGAGCTCCTTCTGCCTCTCTTCAGCCTCGGCCAGGCAGAGGACATGAGGACTGACCCAGCCTGGGGATGCAAGGACCCAGTACGTACCCCATGAGAGGTTGGCCCCTCCAAAGTCCCTGCGGGAGCATCGCCTCCCCACCGCTGCCCCGAGCGCCAAGCTGCCCCCCAGCCCGCCTTACTGGGCTTCCCCGAGGTGGTACCAGAGCAGAGACTGCGGCCCCAGCTGTGGGCTGGGTGAGTGTCCGTGTTTTGGCTTGCTCTGTCCAAAAATGCTAAGCAGAGTGGAAATGATACTACCTTCCTCGTCTCGCTTGTCCCAAGTTTAGCCATCTTGATGTTTTTCTAAAGGGTTAATATAATTTCATTTGCATTTTAGGAAGGTTCTGGCTCTGCTAGGAGGCAGATGCTAGGGGGCATCACCAGGGGATGGCTGGTGCCACTTACCAGGGCTTGGGTGGGTCAGACCATTTTTGCAAAAGTTACTTTCAAGAGAGATCTGAGCACTAAAGCTGGGTGTGACTGTGTGGAGCCCAAATAGCATATTTCCATGGACAAAGAATGTTGAAATCGGTCATTTGCCCTCCGTGTGTCTCCAGCTAATACACCACCAGCAGTAACGCCCTGACTCCGTACACCACCACTCACCCATCCCAGCCCACCCCCATTATTTTCCTGAACTGAACATCCTGCAGATGGAACTGGTGGCTTTGGAAATGATGTTCAGTCATCTGCCCAGGATGCTGAGTATTTCTGGCATTTGTTCAGATCTTCCTGATTTTCACGTCCAATTAATGATTCCCATCCTTCAGAGGCTGGCCAGCGTGGAAGCAGCTGATGACCCTGAGGACAGATTTTTTAAAAAGCTTGAAAAGATCTTGGAGCACAAGACCTGTTGCAAGGCAGATTGCAAGGACTATGAGTAGGTACCACAATGACGTGTCAAGAGTCAGAAGAGTTTGTGGCTCTAAGCTGTATGGCCCGTGCTGAGTGCCATCCTACATGAACAGATTTCTCAAAGACCTGAAAGTGATTTGATCCATAAGTGATTAAATTAATTTGTGTGGGTGTTACTAGTGCTGTTGCAGTCCTCAGTGCCTCAGTTTTTAAACTAAAAGGAAAGGAGAGTCAGGCTAAGAACATATGGCTTAACGATGTATTTGGAGATGGTCATTTGCTCTGTTTTCCACCTGAATAAATTTAAAGGCACAGCTGAAATTAGCATGTAAAATTTTCATTTGAAATGTAATCTACTGTCATGTGGATGCTATCAAATCTGTTAATAATTAGAACCTGGCACCTTGGCTTAAGTGCAGCCACTAATTCAAAGTCATGGTGTTTAGCTTACTTCACAGCAGTGCTGGAAATAAGGGTGCTGATTTCTCGACAGCAGATCTTTTCTGTACATTTGAACAGATTTGTTTACATATTCTTTAATTAAAGCAAATGTGATTTAGGTGCCTAGCTCCCTTTTATGCCTTTGGAAATGTTTTGCTTTAAATGTAGTGTTAGCTCCATAATAGAGACTGCCTATATGGTAGTTGATTTAGCAGAATTGAAATTAAATTGAGGTATTTAAAAGCATTTATCTCTTTTTCTCTTCCTCTGGGTTCCTGACTTTTAGCACACCCACTGTCCCAGAGGACTGACTAAAAGCTGAAGGAACAGCTGGTCTGCATGCTGACCAGAGGATCTGGGCCTCACATCACTGTGTGTGATCTTCTCAGGTTTTCCAGAATGGAGAGAAGGCTCCTGGTACACAGCTCCACCACCCAAACTCGCACCAGGCAGCACAGACCTGAGGAATTTGTGAACTACTGCCACCATGCAGATGGGAGAAGGGCTGAAAGATGAATGTACAATTATTCTGCAGAAATCCCTCAAAATCATAATGGGCATAATTCACAATAAATTCCAGCTCCGCTCTGAACCCTGAACCCAGTAATTAAATGATCTCTCCATTTTAAAAAGAAGTCTATACCCATTGGGTACTTTAAATAATACCATAAGTAATGTAAAATAATTATCTTAAAAATGCAGCTGTGCTGCTATTAGTTTTCTCCCCAGAAGTGTTTCAGGTTAGCTAGGATGGCTGAAGGCATCTCCAGTAGGTTTGCAAACCCACCGTCACACTGGAGGTGGCCCCAGATGGGCAGAAGGAGACAGAAGTCCTGGGTAAGTACAAAGCATGGAAAAAATGCAAGTGCTTAATTTCTCCCTGAGCATCCGAAGGCGTGTGGGAGGAGAGTGGGAGTGTGTGGACTGAGTCACTGAACATAATTTCATGTGTTTGGGTTTTATTTTAATTATCCACACCAGCAGTTTTCAGGAAATCTCCCACCTTCGTTCTCCTCCCCGTGCTCCCCTCTGGGTACCAGCACTGACAGCAGTGTGGATGGGAGGCAGCGGCTAGCATCGCGCCTTGCCAGTTTGCCCCCACTGCCCGTAGCCAGCAGCCTGCCGCCAGGCAGCGTGGGCTGAGCGCAGCGGTGACGGCAAGGCTGGGGAAGAAACTTGCCTGTCAAGGAGTCTGGCTCTGTGCTGTCCCAGAGATTTACTTAGGAGGCGAAATTACAGAACGAATGCCTGATTTGTTAATCATAGGCACCTTTTCATAAAAAGGCTGCTGTATTTAATATTAGTCTGCCTTTACAGGTGGTCTTATGCTGCAGCTGTGCATGCAGGACATGCAGTGAAGACTTCAGTGTCCAAGAGACAAAAGTATGGATACTGCTACTGTTTTGCACCTGGAAGAAAGCACCGCACATTTGTGTCATCCCAGCTACAGACAGTGCCATCCCAGCAATGTCTTTGGTTGGTAACACAGAATTACTGAGAAACCCTTTCAGCAAAAGTGCTTTACAAACACCAAATGCATGTCTTCATTCAAGGTGCTGAAAATTATTATGGCCAGCTCTTCCCTCTGCTTTCCCTAGTGCACCAGCCTCTCCTTAGCTGTGCAAGAACAGGATTTCAGGCTGAGATCCAAGTCCCGATATCCTGACTGATGAGTCAGTCGGGGAAGTGGGAGGTGGGTGCACCAGCAGCCTCCCAACAGCCCCTCTCCTTGCGGGGCTCGTTGTTGGGTGCTTCTTTTCTGCAGATTCTCTACCAGTTCACGAGGCAAAACTTGGTCTACAAATTCTGGAAATCCATTTTTTAGCTTCAGCACAAAAGTTGCAGGGCAATGTCCCAGCTGCTGCAGCACCATCTGTGCCACTCCAGCAGGGACCCACACCCCTCTGCCCCAGCAGGGACCCCCACCCCTCTGCCCCAGCAGGGACTGGACCCACATCCTTCTGCCCTGGCCTCATCTCTCCCAGGAGGGCAGGCAGGCAGAGCTGCCCTGCAGATGCAGCAGGGAAGGGGCTGCTGATTGCTGCAGTGCCACCTGATGCTGTCCCTTCTCCTCTCCTATTAAGAAATCTGGCAAAATGTACTTTCCTTTGCCTAGCTTTCCTGCTAACCCTTCTGCTGAGGGGAGAAAACCCGCGGGAGACCCCTGTGTCCCGGGGGTCCCAGCTGGCCAGGTGGGCTTGTTCTGCAAAAGCCAGCCCAGCTGCAGTTCTGTGGCAGCACTTGCTGAGGGACTGGCTTCTGCTACCATTTTCTTGGGCTGAGCTTAATTTTGACATATGCTTAAGCTCATCTTTGCTCCATTGACTTGGTTTCTTCTGGAAAGCACATGAATGGGCTGAGACCTTCCCTGCCTGCTGCTGGCCGGCCTCTCCCCAGCTCCCTGGTCTGGAGGATGTGCAGGCAGACCCCGCCGCAGCCCTGCACCAAGCACAGTGATGCTCACATCACTTCTCTGTCTCCCTGAGTTTGGCCAAGTGGCTTTTCAGCTGCCTTCTGCCAGCTCCATGCCACCTCCGCCGGGAGATGGCTGGGCTCGCCGGGCAGAGCCGAGTGGGGTGTGACAGCGGAGCCCCCCTCCTGCCGGGAGGATGGGGCAGCCAGTGGCGTGAAGATGATGCTGGCTGCCCATGAGAGCCACTGCCAGCAGCATCCCATCGTGAAACCAATGTACCGTATGGTGAGTAGGTACGACAGCATCTGAGCGGGGTGGTGGGCAGTGAAGTGGGACCATATATGATCATCCCATGAGCTTGCGAGAGGAAGGATTCCAGGCCCAGAATATCAGTGCAATGCTGTCCTGAGCTTGTGCACATATGGCAGACAAGATATACTATTATGAGTCATTGAGAAATGTAATAAAAATAGGTTCTGCTACTGTGTAAAGAAAATAACGGGTACTAATTAATCTGGGTGCACTCCACGGCACAGGGGAGCAGCGAGGAGTGCACTGCCCAGGAGCAAGGGAGCGAAGTGAGGTGCTCCCAGCACTGGCACATTGAGAAAGCTGGCAGAAAGGCTGGGAAACCCTGTGTGATTTCAGCTGAAAAGACTCTTCAGATATTTTCTAATGCTATTTGTAATGCATTTGCAACTGATCAGGCACTTTTTTTTATTTCTATTCCACAGGAATTAAATTAATTTTAGAAATGGCACTATAACTATTTTCCTGCCTCAGGGACCATTTGTTTTAAAATCATTAAAGATTTTTATATGACACTGCACTGACATTTGATGTGAATAAATTAAGGGAATTAGTATAAAACTGTGTTCTTTCATCGCGGACTTCCCAGCACATATCTGCAAGTGCGTACGTTTGGTAAGTGTAGCCTGTGTAAAGGCAATGGAGTCTGTGTGTCCATGAAGGAACGGAGATAGAGCCCTAGGGCTGCTCCGCTGCTGGCAGCCTGGCACAGGATGCTGCCTCCTCAGCTCTTCTCAGTACCCATGTTCATCCTTAGTGGGGGCAAAACCTGCCGGTATGTACCCTGCTGTGCTGTGGGAACGCAGCAGTGTAAAACAGCTATGGCAGGGGGATGGGCCAAAAGACCCCATCACTGCATCGCACCTCCTCCCTCTGGCTCCACAGGTTCTGATCCAACTCCAGAGCCAAAGCATCCCCAACTCCAGAGCCAAAGCATCCCCGACTCCAGAGCCGAAGCATCCCCGACTCCAGAGCCAAAGCATCCCCGACTCCAGAGCCAAAGCATCCCCGACTCCAGAGCCAAAGCATCCCCAACTCCAGAGCCAAAGCACCCTCACTGGGATCTCACACACTGCCATGCAGCCGTCTCGGCCCTGAGGAAGAGGCCTTAAGGCTCTCACCAGGTGCCAGCACGATTGCTGCTGGGTGCAGAGCATAGGGCCTGCCTGCAAACCCTGAGACCCTGGAGGGGCCGGGGTGGCAGCTGGCCACCCAGGTTTCATACCAGGTTGGTGTGCCGTGTAGTCTGCTGTGCTCTGCGGGGCCTCTGCCTGCTCCCCACACCGTGCCAGCAGCCTCAGGTAATGGCTCCATTTGCTGTCTCCTCCCTGCCTGCCCTGCGTGCCCTGCGCCCCACTGACTGCCTGCGCCCAAGGGCTCACACACCGGGGCAGGGCTGGGCATTCCCCTGGCACTCTGCGCTGGGATGTGGCAGTGCCAGCTGCGGCACGCTTAGCTCATCTGCCACAACTGCTCCTTAGCACGTTCAGTACTGCTTGGGGACTCAAACCAGATATTTATTTTAATTTAGGAAAGGGTCTAGTGGCCAACTGAAGCCTTCTTGGTGCCACCAGACACTAGAAGTTGTGCTTCACGCATGCAAGCAAGAAAACAATTTGTAGACAAACAAGCTGTACCATTTGAACTTGCAAGAAAGTGCTGCAATCTGAATGTAACCTGGATTCAGACTTCAAGTAAAAAGAGTTAAAATGTTACATATTTTACTCTTTTAGAGGAATACTTGGTGCCTGTTGTGTTTAACTCTTGGGATGAGTACTTCTAGATTCTGCCTGCAGGGATGTTACTGCTTCTGCAACCGCCTATCTACTCCAGTTTTGCTCAGGTACTTTGAAAGGCATACCACTTTATTTCCTATAACCCCGTAATTTCTGACTGCAATATAATTGCCTGACGTGCGTTACTGAAACCAGTAAGGGAAATTAAAAGCATCAGAAGATATGTTAAATGGTGACACACTTTTTTGTGTTCTTACCCTGCCATGTGATATTTAAGCAATTTGCATTATCCCGTTATTGTTTTCCTCTCCGGACACTTGTGCTCAGGAAGGTTGCAGTGTGGCACAAGCATTCTCACTTGCTCCAGTGCAGAGCTTGGCGGCTGGAATCCCGAGCATCCCAGCTGTGGGGACGGACACAATGGAGAGCATCACTCGCTTTCCAGGGATATGCAGGGATAACCCAGGGGAGAGGATGGGTGGGCAGAAGCTGCAGCTGAGCAGCATGTTGCTTCCCTGTCCTCCCACACCAGCCCAGGCCACCTCACAGCCCTTAGCCCTGCACTGTTCTCTGCTTATCTGCTCTGCCTCCTCAAATATCCCCCCTCACCCTCACATCCCCTCCAGCACCACACTGGCTGCTGAACCCAGTGCAGCCCAGCTCTGGAAACACTGAGAAATGTGGAAAGAGCAAGCCTGTGCCTTAATTTTCACTTCCAATAGCTGCTGGAAAATTGGCTGTGTTTCACACGGAGAGCCGGCATATGCAATGCCATTAAGGACAGATTAATGCAATAGACTCTACATGGGGCTATACCTTAAAACCATTTGGGAAATGAAGATAGTGGAGGGAGCAGCTGCTTTTCTATTAGGGGCAGCACCATGCAGAGAGAGTACCAGACCTGTGTGCTGATCTCCAGCATCTGCAGATGTGTCCCCTGGCAGAATCCATGCTGCAGCCTCCACTTGGACAACAGGGATGGCTTCAGTTTCCCATGGGTTTCCCACGGGTTTCCCACGTTCCCACTACTCTGCCAGTATCTCAGACAGTCCCCAGCTCTGCCTTCGTGCTGGGGCAAGGCAACAGGTCTGATGTGAAGAAACCAGCTTCTGCTGATGTTAACGTGCCAGGCTGCAGAGCACGTGCGAAGTGCCCTTTGTGCTGGTGACCTGTTACGGACATGGTGGCCCCTTGGGATGATGGGGACATGCACGGGTGGCAAGTGCTCGACCCACCACAGCTCATCTGGGGCACCTCCGAGCCTGGCCCGTGGGCTGTGTGAAAGCAAGGAGGTACAGTTAGAGGTTATGGCTGCAGTGTTTCCCTCTTCCCTTTGCAACCCAGCTAGCTCGGGAAGAGGCAGCCAGAGCTTGTCTTCACCGCCTCGAAAGCACAGAGCACCCCACTGCCACCAGCCAGTGCAGCCACAGGACCCCCTGACTGTCCCTCCAGGCACTTCTCCCCCAGCCCAGCCCCCAGCTCCACAGCAGGTCAGTTTCATGATTTCTCTCAAACATCACGTGGAAACTCTTCACAGTGACTCAGACTTGTCTCTGCTCCAGACTGGAGGTCCTGGCCCTGCTGTCCACAGCCCCAGGTTGTCCTCAGTGCCATATGGGCATCCTGAGCTCCCTCCCATGACAGACCACACTGGGAGCCCCAGGGGATGGGGAGGGCAGAAAAGGGGAAGGAAAAAATAAATAGCTAAGCAAGTTGAGAAAGCCGGAGCCCTTGGATGAACTATGGATGTTTGCTGCCAGGATTATTCTGGGGTTTCTTATTTCCTAGTTCGTTATCTACAGCAAGTAGTGCCTTTCTTTTCATAGCTATTGCTCTGTCAGCTGTGGGAACCCTCCAGTAACTGGGTGTCTGAAAACAAAGGCCATTTTTTTGGACATAAGAATGAAAGCAGGACTTAGCGATTATTTGCTGAGCCCAGTTTTCAGGTTACAACCCTGATCTCGACAAGGACTGGCAGTACCTGACCTAGCAGGGGAGTCCAGACATCACACCGTCCAAAAGTATCTTCTGCACTCATCCTGACCCCCTCACCATGGTGACAGCCCCCATCACGAGCATCACCTGCAATGCGTGCCATGGCTGTTGTTCTCCCCATTGCCCCTCACAGTGCAGCTGCCAGAGCAACTCCCCTGTGCGGGCAAGTGTCCAGCACCGCGGCTCTGCCCACCGCTGCATGCCCCTTTCTGCCTGTCCATGTCTCTTTCGAAATGCCATGGCTCAATCCTGTCACCTCAGCCCAGCCATGGCCTTTCCAATGGGGAAGAGGAGGACCATCCTGGGTCCTGCAGGCTGGGCACCTGCCCACAGGCTGGAGCAGCGCGTTAGTCTGTTCCGTCGCAGCACTGCTGAGGAGATGCATTTCGGATGCTTAGTGCACTGCTGTCTTTAAAGCTGCATGGGGTAGAGCATGTGGCCGGCATCCACTGTGGGAGCCCTGATGGGGCTGTGGAGCTGTTTCTCCTCTCTGTCCAGGCCTGGGGGACCCAGCCAGGCAATGTCTGTCTCACCTGCAATGTCACGCAGGGTCCCAGACTGCTCTCGCAGTGGGTGGATACCGTCTCTGGAAAACCCTTGAGCCTGAGTTCTGCTCATACACTGTTTGGACTTCAGCAAAAGGACTTCCAAGACTCAAGCCCCTGGGTGCAGACCAGGCTCTCTCCAGAACATCACCGCTTGCCACTGCTCTGTTCCCTTCTCCCGACACCCTGAGCCCCCACCCTGAGCATCTCCACCGGCAGCCACCAGGCTCAGGACAGGCAGGTCTGGGTGGCCAGCTGCTCCCCTGGGCTGCCACCCTGGCAAGTTGGCTCTGCTCACTGCTGGCCACTGCACCCCCGGGCAGCCTGGGCACAATCCTGGTTCTCATTTTGGGGGGGTGGGATGTGGGGTGCTCCAGCCGAGGCAGGTGGGGCAGGCACACAGCCAGGTACTCTCTGTTCTACCACTTTCCCTGCATTTTGGTGGGTGTCACACTGTTTTGTTAAAACAATCCCTGGCAAGCGAGGGCTAGCAAAAATGGTTTAGTTTAAATCAAGCGCTTATCCTTTCTAAATGTCAAGAAAAGGCAGTTTTGGTTTTCTGAGGCTACGCGTGACCTGGGCTGTGTCAGTGGGGTCCCCGCTCACCTCTGCTTGCCTCAGAGCTCCCACCAGTGCCCCTGGGGCTGAGGGACCCCTCTGTTTAGAGCCAGGCTGCAGCCCCCTCAATATAAAAACAATATTTAGCATGCAGATGTGTTGTCAAACTTGACTGACAAATATTTTAAGGCAGCAGGACCTTCAAATGTAGGAAAATATTTGATGCTAAGGGTTTCAGCAACATCTGAATTCTTATTTCACTGCTAATGGCAAGTGATGGGCTCTGTCTCAGGCTGAGGAAAGTGGGACTGTGATGCAGCACAGTACTGAGGGAAGCAGGCAGAGCCAGCCCTGAGGCTGCAGGGTGCAAAGGTGTTGGATGCAGGGTGCAGGAGCATAGGATGGAGGCGTGCAGGGTGCAGGATGCAGAGTGCAAGGGTGTAGGATGCAGAGTGCGGAGTGCAGGGGTGTAGGAAGCAGGGTGCAGGGTACAGGTTGTAGGGTGTGGGTATGGGCATCCCTGCCAGGCTGCAGCCAGAGCTGGCAAACTGGGGGTCAGCTGGCGGGAGGGGGGCTGCTCGCATCCAGTGACAGTGCACTGAGCGGTCTGGGGGCTGCCAGCCCTGCGCATTCCCCGTGTCCCCCCGGCCCCTGCGGCCAGGAGAGGAGGTGACAGCATGGTGGAGGTGGTTGAGGTGGCTGGGTCCCATCACCGCCCGTGCTTTTGGCCCCGGCAAGGCTGCGGCTGCCGCAAGGGGATCTCAGCAGATACTGAAACCCAGATAGGAGGGGAATGAGAAGAGCTCGTCAGCTTCCCCTCCGTCATCCCATACTTGTACAGCAAAGTACTGTTAATAATAATTTAAATGCTTTGGTTGTCAGTCACTGCTCTTTCTTTGTAAATGTTACTCATTTCATAAATAAATCAAAACCTGCAGACCCTAGGTTTTCAGAAACTTGAATGCTTTTGTTAAAATTGTATGAAGCAAATTCACAAACACATGATTTATATTATCTCAGCACAGCACAGGAGATGATAGAATATACTATTTAAATTAACTTCTCTCCCAACAAATGAAATCAATTCTGTTCTTGGGTTACTTTTCATCTGCCTTTTGTCTTGTTGCTGAATCTTTTCTATTTCTTTCACTCATTCATCTATTGTGCCCTTTCCTTGATCTGATAGCATTAAACATATAATTAAGTCATAAAGGAGGGAACTGATGAGTATAGCAGATGGTAATTGCTTCCTACATTTGAATGAAATGATATGCATTGCTACAATTTACAGCTCTCGCCTCATATTTTATTCAGGAACCTTTTATCTCTTTTCCTGCAGAATTATTCTGCAATAAATTTAGACATCTTATCAATAGCTTGTGTGATAGTAGCAGAAATGGGGAAAAACTGAACTTTGTGCATCTTAACGTTTAAAATAATTTTCTACAATAATTGAATTATCTACCAGCAAATATCATATACAGAACCTGACTGACTTGGCTGTTTTCCTTTTAGAAGCTCACCTCATGATTAAAGAGAAAAATCGGCTTGTATAATTATTGAACTAGGAGATGCGGGGAATGTAATAAAGCCACGTCTCTTTTGGGTGAGTTTTATTTTTCAATGCTCTGAGGCTTTTGCCGAGTCCAAGGTGTCAGAGGAAGGGCAGGTGGGAGCATGCATGGAGCTGGCGTGTCCCACACCATCAGTGCAAGGTGCGTGCCAGAGGGTAACGGGGGCAGCGCTGGGGGAGTTCACGGTGCACCCCATATTTCTCCACACAGAATTAAAAAAAAAAAAAAAAGTTTAAAATGATTTGCCCTGCAAACTAAGACCGTCAGGTTGCTAAAATTGCAGGGCCTTCAGGACTGTGTGAGTGCTTTGCTATCAGCAGCACTGCCGGCCCTTCGCCTCCCCGGCTGGCTGGGGCCAAGAACAGGCAGGAGGATGCAGGAGCATCTGCGGCTGCTAAAGCTGTGTGGCCCTTCCAGAAAGTCTCGCTTCTGAAAGTGGCCTTTTTCTGTCTGGTTCTTGAGAATAAGAGAATTTATCACTCACACAGAAAGCAGAACAGGCACGTGGCCAAAAAAATGTAAGTGAAGGATAAAAGGGATGTTTTGGGGAAGACAATCCACATTTTGATACAATTTGTTAAAGAGCCAAAGAGGTCATGGGAGAAGAGGCTCCAGAGCATAATTAAATCTGCTGGTTTTGTCTAGATGAACAAGCCGGAAGAAAGAAGAGACATACTAAAAGTTAACTTTCTGGTTTTAAGTCTAAATTCAGGACTAAGAGTCCTTAGTTCTGTTCTACTTCGTATTTTTTATTCTGGTTTTTAGTTTTTACTTTTTTTTTTAAAGTTTTTACTCTATTTTTCAGGTTTTATTCTTATTCTTATTCATATTCACACTCTTATTCCTATCCTTATCCTTATCCTTATTCCTATTCCTATTCACACTCTTATTCCTATCCTTATCCTTATCCTTATTCCTATTCCTATTCCTATTCTTATTTCTATTCTTATGCTTTTATCTTATTAGTTGATGCCACTTCGGCTTTGGTAATTAAGAACACAGCCAATTGCTGTCCTGCTGGGAGGGTGGGACCTGAGGCAGGCTGAGACCTGCTGCAACTCGTGCCACTGCAGTGTGCTGCCGTGTGCCCAGAGACTGGTTGGGGCTCAGGAGCCCCTGCCACTCGGACCCTTCCTCCCTCCCGCACAGCCCAGAGGGCAAGGGCAAGTCCCACACCAAGAGCACTTGGTGCTGCTTTATTTTTTGAGTTTCATTTTCCTTTTAATTTTATTTGCAGAAGCTCAAGCCACCGTTAGGACTTGGAGGACTTTGTTACAAGGTGCTCCCCAAACTTACCTGGAACCAAACCCAGCTGTGGGGTCCCACCCCAAATATCCATGCCCATCCAGGATCACTGAGGGCTTTCCTTTGCCCTCTGGGGACCTGTGGAAGAGCAGCAGAACACCCACGCCTCACCAATCTTGTATCATTTCACACTTAAAAACCTAAATTTTTCAATCACTATTCATTTTGAACCTCAAAATTACTGTTTTTGGGTACCAAATGAGTGCAGAAGATTGCCTGGGTCACTGCTGTCTGAGCAGCTGGTGCTGGTGGCAGGAGCCTCGCGCTGCCCACTCGCTCCTGTGCCCCACGGGACCCCGGCTCTCCCCTTGTCCTGCCCGCAGGGCAGGCACCCAGGCGCGGGTCCCAGCCTGGGACACCCCTGCACTCGCCCCGCTCTCCCCCTCTCCCCTTGGGTCTGCAATTAGCACTGGCTCCATTCCAGGGACTTACATTCCCGTAGCCTGGAAGTTAACCACAAAGAGAGTGAAAAAGCAAAATACTAATGCAAAACTGTGACAGTATCGTGGGGCTGGTGCTACTAAAGCATTGTGATGAAACTGGCAGGTTGCTCATGTGTGCAGGCACACCCCAGTGCAATGCAGGGTGGCATCCCATTCCTCGTCTCCATTTTCCTCCTCCCACCTGTAAGTATGTCGCTGGAGAATCTCCCAGTCAGTCCCAGCACAAACCAGCTGGTGTGGGGCAGGGCCCTGGCAGGGCTGCCATGGCCATGTAACGGCAGGGATGCCCTCCTGCCTTTCCAAAGGGAGCACCGTGTCTGGCATGTCTTGGAGCATCTCAGGGCATGGGAGGCTCTGCCGGTCTGATGGCAGCGCTGGGAGGGAGGCTCGCAGGGACTGTGGCTGGTGGAACTGCTTCTCAGTGATGCCTGCACCGTGCCTTGGCCAAGGCCAATTCCTGACCTCCTTTTCCATTGTTCAAACACTGTCAATATTTCAAAATTTTCCAGAAAAATGGCTTTATCTTTCCCTTTTCGTGGGTGATGAAGTAGACATTACATATCTTTGTGATAGTCCAGCTGTGAAACAGCATAGGAGGAAAACCCCACGATGGGGAAAATCAGGAGAAGCTCTGCAGGCAAACTCCCTGCCAGTGAGGTAGAAGAATTGCTCCCTGTGGCAGGAAAAATCCCGGTGGGTAATAAGGCAGCGTTTCTGCCGACATCTCTCAAGATGGAAATGGATGTGGCCACACACGGTCATGTTCCTTTTTTTCACAGAAGACCGTTATAATAGTACAAAATGCAACAATATTGGCAAGAAACTGGTCTTCATGTCATTTCCCCCGTCATCTTTTTTTATTAGGTTAAAAGCGTGATTGATAAAAGTAACTTCATTGAGAACACATTCTCAGCTGAAGCACGGGCAGAGGTCATCACTGTTATTGCACCTGCTTGTGCAGTTGCAAAACAGAGGCAGCTTTGGGCGCAGGGGCTGCTCTTGAGGTCTGAAACAGAAGCAGCAAACTTTGGGCTAAATATCACCCAAAATGAGCACCCAGTGTGTCGGTTCCCACCTGGGGAGCAGGGGCTTGGTGGCAGGGTGAGGACCTGGCCAGCCCGGTGGGATGAGGCAGGGGGAAATACCCCCCTGGAGCTTGGGAAGGGAAAGATGTCACACGCCCGCCATGAACGCTGTGGGTAAAGTAATGGAAAATACTAAATAATGGGGGGAACAGGTTCACTGGTGGCAATATGACGGCAGGCTCTGACTGCGCCTGTGCCCGTGGGGTGTGCAGCGTGGTGCTGAAGGGGCTGCCCGGCAGACAGCCAAGGCTGGGTCCCTGCCTCTGTGCCAAAGCCAAGGTGGGAAAAAACTACTGGGTGTCTAGAAAGGAAGGGGAAATGGCCGGGAAAGGCAAAGTGAACCCTGAAGGAACAGTAGCAGTGTCACAGGGATGCTGCATCCAGGTCTGGTGTCTGCTCGTTGGGAGAGATTTAGAAGTCAGCAAATGTCCCGAAAACAGCTGTGAGAGTCACCAGCAGTGCAGCAAACCTGCCCTGAGGCACGATGCTTCGGAAGTCGGTCTCCTTTACCTCAGTGAACCTGCCGTGCTCCGTGGGCTGCCCGGCAGAGGAGGCCTGTGGCTCCAGCTGCAGAAAGGGAAGGCGGCATGAAGAGCAGCAGCAGGAGCAGAAGCTGGATTAATTCAGTTTGAAAGCTGGTCCAGACCTGTGCAGGCAATGAACCATCACTACAACCTGTCTAGGGAAAGAGTTGGTTCTGCGCTCTGCTAAGAGAAGGGGTGGGGGTGGGGGGTGGGTGGGTTGGTGGGATATGTGAGCTCGGGAGAGGCAATCTTGATACGAATGGGGGAGGGTTTTGGTCTGGTTGCAAAAAAGCTCTGGCTATGTTATATCAGGGCCCCTCACAACCCACGAGACTGCTGACAGCTCGGGGTTGCAGGCGATAGCTCTCCTGCATGGTGCAGCTCCCAGGGCAGAGGGACAGACTGGGAAGGGTTTGCCCCGGATGAGCTGGGCAGGGGGGTGGGCTTCACTTTGCTGTGCTTTGCTCTTGTTTTACACCTGGGAAGAAGAGGGATGCTGAGGAGCCTATGCGTCATGTGCCCATGAGCACTTGGCTCTTCCTTCTTCACAGGGTCAGTGCTGTCTTTCACTACTTTTGCTCAGGATTTGAATTTTCAGTACCTAAAGCAGATGTTGAAAATCATCCAAAATGTGTCACAGTTAGTTGTTTTCTTAAAATATAATTTCTGCCATATTCAGCTGAAATCATACATTTGTTAACAACTTACATTTGAAGCTTCTGTTACTCTAGGTGAAGTTGCAGGGCTGTTTTATTTGCAATGTAAACCACTGTTGCAAGACACGGCGTTATAAAGCCTGTATGTCATGAGTGCATGTGGCAGCAAAACCATGAGCTGACATCATGCAAGGCATCTTAACTTCTCATTGCTTTCCTTCAGTGGAGTGAGGCAAGAAAGAGTTGTCAGTAATAATTTCCTGAGTGATTTTTAAAAACCTGTGACTCCCTCCCTTATTAGTTTTAATAAAGAGTCACTGCTCCCTAAGCTTGCTTGGAAAATTATTACCTATCAGCAAGACAGAAGACAAACATATGAGCTATTGACAGCAGTGGAGAGTAAGCCCCTCATGATGGCTATTAAGAGACAAGCGTTACCTTTTTTTCCAGAGCCTACCTGAAATTAAGTTCTTTTTGAAGACTGGTGCGCTGCTGAGCTCTGGGAGTTCACGTCAGACCACCCCAGTGCATCCGTAGGGCAGGCAGTTTGCAAGAGCGTGATGTAGCTGTGTCCCCAGGCCACTGTGACCCCACCGGGATCCCGTTCCTGCTCCTGCACCCACGGGAAGCACTGGGTTGCCTGCAGCACCTGCCACACCATCCTCTCCCTGGAGCACCTTCTCTTGCTGAGAGCACCACAAGCATAGCCTGGCCCTGGGGATGGTGACGATTTTGTGATTAGCAACACACTGAGCTTTCTCATTAGCCCGGTTCAGGTGACATGGCGCTTCCACGTCCTTGTATAAAAAGCCAGTAAAGGATGTGCAAAACTTCCCCTCTTCCCTAGGTCTCACTAGCTTGTGAAGATGAGGAATACCACAAACAGAACCGGTGACACGATGACCCATCCAAGCCCCATGTGCACTCCGTGCTGTCTGTGTTTTCAGCCAGGACATTTGGGTTTGCCCCTGGAACTTTCTGCAGGCACCTCTCTCTAAGAAGATGGTGCAAAAGCAGTGATGGGGAAGAATAGCCAGATTCTGCCCGGGCCTGAGCAGGGGCTGGGGCTGTGCCAAAGTGGGGCAGCCCACGGGAAGGCACGATGACCCCACGCCGGCAGCGAGGAAAGCAGTGATGCACAATGGCAGTGGTGCTGGCAATTGCCTGTGCAGGGGGATGCATCGCTCGGGCTCATGGTTTGGAGTCACTGGGCTAGCCACGGTGGGGAATATGCAGGGCAGCTTGCATGCCAGGAGTATTCATGATAAATATCAGATTTGTTAAAAATGAAATACTTGGAAATACTAACATCTGCTGGTTTGCTCTGGTGGATGTGGCCAACCAGGATGCTGTAGGCTGGCATGCAGACACATCCCCAGGACCCTGCCAGAGAGCCCAGGCAGGCGCCGTGACATCCCTGAACTGTCACACAGCCATTACCATGCATCTGGAGTTAACATGACACAAATGATTCCCAGCATTTTATGAAATTTAACTTTTTATAACCTTCAGCTCAGGAAAAATACAGTCATAATGCAGAGATCCTGCTGTTTGCAGAGAAAGGAGGGGGACCGGAATAATTCAGATTTGGGGAGCTGATAGGCTAAATTTACAGTTGTGTGTGGTCAAGCTGCTATTGATGCTTGAGAGTTTCCAATTGCTGGTAATAGACTGGGGAAAAAAGATAATGTGTTTGATCGATCAGCATGGACAAATTTCATTTAGGGAATCAATAACAGTTTATACTAGACAGAGCGGAGGGACCACATTTATTTTTCCCTTTGATTGAATAAATGTTTTCAATGAAACTGCAAATGTAAAGCAATCCTAACCATTTCTTAACTTGAGGCACAGCTTCCTGCTCCACTGTTATTGCAAGCAATGTGTATTTAAAAGTAATATACAGCGCAACGGATAGCCAGAGGCTGGAGCTGCTGAATGAAACTAACGTGCAGTTTATTAAAACAGAAGACGTGGAAAGTGCATGGGCTAGTTTTCCTGACTCCCAGCAATGTGAAATACCAGAAAGAGACATCACTTGGGCATATTTTTCAAGGGTGGGTAGAAAGGGGAAGATTTTTTTCTGATTTTTTTTCTTTTTTCTATATCAAGCATAGTTCCTTCGAGCTACCAAGAAGATACGTAGGAGGGTAAACACGCAGGAGAAAACAGCCACATCTCCACTAACATATGTCGCCTCTTCTCCCAAGCAGCTACCACATCTCCGCACTCTCCTGTGGCAGCATGAGGGACCGAGTGTCAGGCTCGGGGCTGCCTGGGGCAGGCTTGGCTGCCGGCATTGCAAAGCCCTGGCATCGCCACGGGGCCTGGGCAGCTCCGGCTTCTCCCCTTGGTAGGGTCTTTTTTGCTTACATGAACTTGTAGGTGTGCAGTGCTGGCTGGGAGCACGCAGCAAAGCCCTGCTTGGCTGCAGAAGCAGCTCGGGGGTCCCACAGGTATCCGCAGCCCTGGGAGGGGTTGATGGGAGCATCAGTGGGAGTCGCTCTGGGTGATGTGGTGACATCCCACCTTGTACGACCTACCCATCACCAGCTAGTTGCCATCTCAGAACCATCCCCCTCTTCTGCCCAGGTAGCAGTGAGTGCTCCAGGATCTTCAGGCTCCTCACAAATTCCCCCTTGGAGCAGACCCACTCTCTGGTGGAGCAGGCAGAGCCAGTGGATTGCCGTTCCCAGCCCCTCAGCTGGGCTTTGGTGGGGGGACATCCATCCCTGCCACCGCACTGTCCCTCCTCGCCGAGGCTGGGGGGAACAAGGGAGTCTCAGGAGGATCAGATGGGCATCACTGAAGTGCTGCCAGCTTACCATGGACCCAGAGCTTCACTGTTACCCAGAGACGGCTGTGGGTCTCTGGGGGTTTGACTTCTGCAAGAGAAGCTTTTAATTAGCTGGAAGGTGCGTGCCAAGCACAGCAACAGGTGGGCAGACACTTCTCCTGATCCACATGTCTGTGGACACTCAAGGTGAGAGCGTATGCTCTGCAGAGCCTGCCAATGGCTACACATCAGAAATTGTTGCTGCTAGGCCTGTTTCACTCAGCAACATATGGTGGCCTTGCAGAAGTGTTCCTAAGCAGGGGATCATTAAATAACGTACTTCGTGAGCGCAATAGTTAATGTTGACTTTGGCTTTCCTACTCAAGGGAGTGTTTATCCCCCTCCTTGTAAGTTTGGGTTTGCTCTATCAGACCAAAGGAAGACTTGCAGTAATTGGCTTTTTTTTGGACCATTTCAAGACCTGGAGCGGGGCATCGGCTCAGCAGGCAGACCCTGCTGGCCAAGTACCAAAGCTGTGCAGGGTTTCTACGTGCAGCTGCTTTAGCAGGGGCACTCAGTTTTGTATGGGTTTCTTTTTTTTAATGCAGAATTTCCCCCCTCCTTTCTGTTGCTGTGTTTTATGAACTCTCTCGAAGAGAGGCTTAAAATCAAATTTGGCTGGTGGCAGATAGTAATTAAGTTCCAGATGACGCAGATGATAACTTTCCCTTGCAATATGGAGCAAATGCCAATAATAAATGCAGCTAGTTTCTAGCTCCAGATGCATCAGATTGTTTCGTTAGCTGACTTGCTCATCAAGGCGAGAGAGCTGAAATAGCGAGAAGCTTGTTTCAGAAAGGGATCTGTGGCCCGATGACTATTTTAGGCATGCAGCTTGGAATTGTTTAAAATGCATATTGTCTGTGTACATTTCAATAAGGCAAATGCCAAGTACGAATGCCGTAGGGCTCCTTGTATGCCAGATGATTAAGTCTTCAAGACTTGCAGCCATAGGGTCATTATTGATGGTACTTCCAGGTCATTGTGTGCACAGCAAAGTTAGAGGCAATGGTTGACCTTTTGACAGCACTGCAGGGTAACAGATCTTCGTAAGACATAAATAACCATTTCTAATTTGTTTTTGTGAGGGGTATTTATTTAAAAATGCAAATATATTATAACATATGTGACTTAAGGATATTCAGATGGGAAAGCAGAACACATTTCCTCCCATTCTTTTTCCCCAGTGAATTTCCAAATGAAATGCTTAATGGGGGAAAAGGGAAGAGATGGAATAAATAATAATAATAATGATGAAGATTACTTACCTTGTTCTCTTTATGATTGTCTGGTACTTTTTTGTCAATGACATGCTCTAAGCAAAGAGGCTTCTCGTGGCTGAATTAAGTTTGTGGTATTAACGAAAAACATGCAGTAAACTGCTTGTCAGCTTTGTTTCATTTCATAAAGATAATGCATATATGACCTTATTTTATACATAACATACTGTAGTGCACACTAAATAGGGAAGTTTTCAAGAGCCTTCTTTCTTTTGCCTTCAATAAATTGTAAAACCAGACCTTTTAAAATCCTGCCTATTGCACTTCGTGGTGACCTGACTTAAATGCAGAAGCCATTGGTTGACTTTATTTTTATCCTTGTAGGAAGAATAGTTGTTTATAAAACTCAACAAACATAAAACAATATGCTTCAGGATTATAAATAACATTTGAAAAGGTTTTGAGATTACACACTATTGCCTGAAATACTACAGGGCAAAATTCTTCATCTTTATTCAGGTAAATGAGGAGTTTTGATCAAGGAAGGACAGTCAGAGCTTCAGGATGTGGCCAATAATAACTCAATAAATCAGCAACGATATGGTCTAATGGTGTTCAGCTTCCTTTCAACAGATAATCAGCAAGCACTTAATTGTTAGAAGTTGTGTAATTACAGCATCGCCATGCAGGGGCTGCGCATTCTGTAATACTATAATTTCCTGTATTTGCAGTGGCGGGGGCTTTCATCAGAAGCGAGCTATCAAACTGCAGCTCATCAAACTAGCTATGATGTTAATGCGCATTTCGTAGGTGTCTGACAAGTCATTTAAAGCAGTGTCTGGAGTTCTTAATGCACTAAGTAGGCAAAATGGAAGTATAGCTATTTCTGTATACATTTATATGGAGATCAAGGAAACTGATCCGGAAGTTGTGAGAACTAATTGTACGTACAAGCTTGAAGGGATCGGGTGAATTAATGTTGCAAAATCAGGGGGTGATCACAGGCAAAATGATCCCATCAGCAGAGCAGCTGCCTGTAACTGTCAACACGCAGCTTTACATGCCACCCTCAGACTCGGCTGGAGAATGTACATCCTCATAGCCACATAAATGGGGGGTTTGCTGCAATTTGGACAGGGCCAGGGTTTCACCTCCACTAAACGTGTAAGTTTGTGTGCTGGTGCCATGGTGGGATGACGGCGTGGTCACTGTCAGATGAGCGATGGAGCTCAACTGAAAGACCACAGCATGTATGGCAGGACCCTCTGCTGGGTCTCCTGCTCTCACACAAGATGCGGCTTCCCTCCAGGTTTGTAAAGAATAGATGGCTGAAGAAGTTTGGGAAGGGGAGATCTGTCTCCCTACACCACATACACATGGGTTGGCTGTGGTTGTATAAGATTTTTTTATGCAGCAGATGGTGTGCTATTTCAGAATATGTATTCTTATTTCTGGTCCATTTTCCTCTGTGACTCTTGGTGATATTTTTACATATTCATCAGAGCAGTCAGAGCTCACTGTTTCTGACACTTGTCTTGCGTTGTGAGCATGTGTCACTGTTGTGTTGTATTGCATACGCACTGATGATGAGCAGGAGAGAAGAGAGAGGTGTTCCTACTGCAATGTCTTTTCAGTCGCATGAGGTCATGTCCAAGAAAGCGTGCTGCCAGGAGGGAGCAGGCAGCGTGGCTCTGCCAGCCTCTTCAGAAATGTTCCAGCTCAGACTTTAGCAGTGCATGTTGTACCGGGAGTGCTAGGCACAGCAAGACACTGCACACGCAGCAGCGTTATGAGGATGAATTCACCTTGCCAGCGTGCCATCATGGCTGAGTTTGTTGGAGGGCATCTTCCACTCCTTTGAAGCAAGCACAGGACCAGTGCTGTGTATTGTATGAAGATGACCAGGCACAGGAGAAGGTGACACCAAGCTGGAGCTCTGCTGCAGGTCACCAACTGCTGCTGCTGTGGGAAACCTGCTAGTCAGGAGCAGCAGCACCAGGAAGAGCTATCCATCAGGAATCAAGCCCTGGTGATGACATGGTTTGCCCAGCCATCTTTGTTGGAAGACAGTCCTGCAGGAATTGGAAGTGCAAAAACATCACCCATGTCTAAGGAGTGGGGTGAGGGCTTTCTCACGGACCTTGGGAGGGTTTGGGAACAGGATCTGCTGGAGGCAAAGTCTCCTCTTCCCCACCCGCTGCAGTCCAGACAGCCTCAGGTGACACACAAAGCAGTGTGCGGTGGTTCTGCCAGTACCACAAATGGCAGCCTGGTCCTTAAACATGAACAGACTCGGGAAGCTTCTGTGAAGGACTTCAGATGGCTCTGAAGTCTAATGCACCTGTGGAGATGCTTTCCTAGGTGATGCAGCTGGGGAACAACCATCCCAGAGAAAACATGCAAAATGCTCGGCCCAGGATAATTTTTTTATCACGCTTTTTAATCCAACCATGAGTGTATGTGGCAGCGTGAGTGTGAAGGGTCCCCCGCCCCGAGGAGGCATGTGCGAGCACTTGTTTGTCCATGTTTACCACTGGTTTCAGAGTGCTACTCCTCAGCTCTGCCCTTCTAAAATTAGAATAAACATACATTAGATTCATTTCTTTGTTCAGCCCTGGAAAGTGCTTGACTTCCATCTGGCTGTGGGGCTCGACGTCAAGGGAAGGAAGAGCCCGGGCAGTGGGAACGCTCTGCCTCGGTCACAGGGCGGACACCAGCTACTCCCCAGCCACGCTGGAACAGGCAGAGGCTGTGATGAACGTGCCTGCTTCAACGGCCAGGAAAGGTCTCTTCTTCTAATGCAATAATGTCTCTTCTTCCAGTGTGATAGCAGCCGTGTCCCTCAGCACCCCGTGCAAGCGTGGAGCGATGACAAGGGGGACAGCGGATAGGAGCGAGGTGCTGCTGTTCCAAGAAGCCGATGTACCATTGAAAAGGAGCATCTGCCATTTTGTGGACACTTAGGAAATTGCTGTGACATTTGGGTGACATTTTACTTTGTGCTCTGACCAATTGCCTCTTACCTGGTAGTGTCGAACAGTGAGCCTGCTGCCAAGTCGTTAGGAGGGAGCTGGGGAAGCGGTGATTCCTGCTGGGGAGGGCACGCATGGGGCAGTATGTGCCCTGCTCCTGAGGGGACAGTGCCAGGCACCTGGGGGGCTCAGCAGGGAACTGGGGTGCGGGTTCATGCTTCCCTTGCACTGCCTGTGAAGGCATGCTGCCGGGCGCGCGAAGGCAAGGAGGGCACCGGCCGAGGTGGTGACCCAGAGCCAGCTGCTTCGCTTGCCAGTCTGTAATCGACGCATCCCCAAGGAGCCGTGTTTTCCGTGCCTGGAGGGCTGCGGCTGGGACACGCGTGGCTCGAGGGAGGGCTGAGCCTGATCTCGGCTGAGCAGATGGCCCGGGGAAGAGACATTAATTAAGAGCAGGGCTCTGCTGCGCGGGAGCCTGCTATTTGTGCTCACAAGGAGGATTTGCAGAACGGCAAAAGCTGGAGGGACCTTCCTCGCCTGCCAAATAGCAGCGAAATCAGACTAGGAGGCATGCAGCCTGGATCTCAGCTCTTTCCAAATACAAGTTATTCTCCACAAGAAAAATGTCACTGTGGCTGAGCAGCACTTCCCCTGAGCCCACTGCTTACCACGTCCATGCGCAGCCCCTCAGGAGCGAGGGACAGAGTGCAGAGACACCCCTGGCAATAATGGGGGAGGCCAGGAGTCACTGGCTGAGGTCTGGGGCTCCCCACACCCAGCGGTACCACTGGGACTGACCCCAGGGCTGGTGCCATCACATCCTGCACCCCAGCACAGGAGGCCCCTGAAACCCATCAAACTCACTGAGGCTGCTTTGACAGGTAGCGGAAAAATAGCACCAGCAAGGGCAGATGTTGGGGAGGCAGCTCTGCTTGTGGTGGGGAATGGCTGGGGGCTGAAGGCATCACCACCAGCATGTGCCTTTCTCTTTCAAAGCAGTCACTAGCCCATGGCGAAGCCCATGTTACAGACCTTTGGACAAGCTGGTAAACACAGCGGGGCCGTTTACATCCCACCTAGGGGTGTTCCCTTCCCACCTAAGAGCCTGAACATGCCACTTGGAGAGGGGAGTGACTCCCCACATCCTGAGCTGGGGCTGTCCCTTGGCCCCCCCAAGCCCCCTCCTGCCGGCATCACCCACTAACCCTGCCAGACCCAGTGGAAACCTTGCTGTGGAGTGGGGTTTTTTCAGTCTGAAATCTTTCCTGAGCTAGAAAGGAGGTTTAATCACTTGCTTTATTGTACAAGAAAAATCCTGCATTTTGTTAATGTTATGAATTAGCAGAAATTAAAAAATAGGGTTGTCTACACATTGCTTGAAAATTGTTTACAGCAAATAATGAACAAAGCAACGCATATTGCCAGAGGCCTGGTTGTTGAGACGCTGTATCGCATTATTAATTAAAATACAAGTCAGCTTTTTCCAGTACTTGTAGCCTCTGGGTATCCAATGTACTCCACTTGATTGAATCAGGTAGTGGCAGCACAGGCATTTTTTATTTTGTGCTGGAAGGGATAACAAAAATGTAAAGCTGTTTTCTGCTACTTCATTTGAAAAAATATTATTTTGGAATGAAAGTGTAGCAGCTGCAGCAGCCAGGCAGGAATATTACACATTCCTACCTCTGCACTAGGATTTATGCACAGGGTCTGCATCCTCAGCATCTCTCCAGCACAGCCCTTTGCATGGCCATAGGAGGCAGCAAGCAGCGGTCCCTGTTTTGGGGAAGTGAATTAATGGGAGCAGGAAAGCAGTTTGTCCTTGTAAGGGGATTTCCCCCTTCTTTCCCTGTGGGCAAGAGTCAGCAAATGGCCAGAAATAAGCATGGTTCTGTCTTTGGTTAGTCACAGGAGCCGGCAGAAAGTAAATAGGGTGTCAAGGAGTCCCAAAATGTAAGCTGTACTTGGCGTGTGTGCTCTGGTAGGGCTGCAACTGCTGAAGCGAGTGCCATTAAAGCAAACCTCAAGCCTCTCCCAGCCCGCACCGAGACCGGTGGCAGAGCCATTCAATTCTTCCTGAGAGCACACCGGGGCCATGGACCTGTCAGCCAGTGCTGGTGAGGGGACATTACCCAAAACAGTGCAGGGGCAAGGTACCATATTCCTGAAATCCAACTATATTCAAGACAAATTCAAATTTGTAAAGAAAGGCACAATCAAAACATAACATGTATGACAAAATCATTGCGTGAGGCATCCAGGTCACTTGCAAACCCGCCAATGCCATCAGCAGACATTTCAGCTGCCACCAGGAATGGGAGCAGGCTGTGTGAAGCTGCTGTTTTCCAGCACGTGCCCAGAGCTAGCTAGTCTCTCAACACCCCTCCAAAGCACCTACACGATTTGGGAGCCTACCTGTAACTGTAAAAATAATTTTTCTCCCTTTGATATTATTTGAATTGCTACAGGCCTCGGTACCCAACTGAATTGAAGGGATTTCCTCCCTGGAAAAGTTTGTGGGTTTTTTTGTTTTGGTTTTTTTTTTTCCTTTTCCATTAAAAGGAGGTAACAAAATTACTGGAAATACCTCTGCAGCTGGTGTCCCCATGGAAGGGGTAGCTCAGCCCGGGGGAAGGCAAAGGCCACGAGGTACCTGGGCTACTCGAAGAGAGGCAGCACCCCAGAACCTTTCCAAAGGCTCTGGTTTTGAGCTGTTTTCCTGCAATAAAAATGCAAAATTACCACAGTGAACAGACACCTCTCGCCCCCAAGCACACTGCTTTCTCAAAACTCCAGTTGCCTTTTCAAGACCTTTCTGTCAGACTAAAAAGGAAGGACATCTTCAGGGGTCTCCTAGTAAACACAGGGTATTTTCTGCTAGACTTGCCTTTACTTCAGTATTCTGAAGTACCAGCAGTATTTTAATATTGCTTATTTTATTGCTTAATTATTAATATTTAACACTGAAGTATTTTAAAAAATATAGATGGGCAATGTATCAACTCAGCATTGCTAGAGCAACCTCAAGTTATGGAATTCCCTGAGTTTCAAATGCTCGATCGTGCAACATTAGCATTGCACTAACATTGGGGGGGGGGGGGGTTGCATTTAATTTTATAAAGGCCAAGGGGGAAATAAGCTATTTCCCTGCTGCCCATATTTGAAATCCATGCTTAAGTGCACATTGGGTCAACCCCTAACCAGATGTAAGTACACAGTCAAGTTATTGGATTTCTTGATGATGAATAGAGATCAGAAAATGCACCTGTCTGGCTGCAGAGAGATTTGCATAAAAATGAAGATTATGTACACCTGCATATGTAAAATATTGATGAACAGAATCAAGTGTATGCATGTAAAACCCACAACACTAGCTATCAGATAAAGCCTGCAGAGCCATTTGAAACCTGAGTGTCCCCTCCCCAGGAGAAGAGGAAGAAGAGAAGCTGGCAGCCAGGCCCTCATTAGCTGATTCGATTTCCTGGCACAGAAATCCGCTGGAAAGTTGCAACAGCTCTCATCTGTCAGTCGGTGCAAGATTAGGCTCGTAAGTGCACTAATTGCTGCTTATCTTCTGTATGCAAAAGGCTTGAATTATGGGAAAGCTTCAGAGCAGGATGCCCAGAGCAGGTGACTGCAGTAGGGCAGCGTGGGAAATCCCAGCACAACACTGCATCCCGGGAGCACATGCACTGCCTCGACTGCAGCTCCTCAGCGTCTGGGTGCGAGCTCTGTGTGCTCAGGTGGCTGCTGCAGGTCACGAAGCAATGGCCCAAGTTCAGGGAGCCCTCCCAAGCCTGGGCTGCAGGAGTTAATAAGCTCAGTCATGCATACATGCACTCATCTTTCATTTGTGTGTCCGTGTAAGACAGGGGTCCTCAAACTATGGCCCACGGGCCAGATACGACCCCCCAGGGTCCTCAATCCGGCCCCCGGTATTTACAGACCCCCCCCCCCCCACCCCACCCCCGGGGGTTGAGGGGGCAAAACCAAGGAGCCGCCGATGACTGCCTGCCACCTAATCCGCACGCCAGCCCCCTGTTTTAAAAGTTTGAGGACGCCTGGTGTAAGAGGTACAAATAGAGAGAGAGAGGAGGGTGATGAAGTGCAGTGCTGTTAAAATCAGGCTCTGCACATGCCATGCCCTGCATGTACTCACCGGTGCCTCCCGACCCTGGTCCCGGTGCATGGCTGGGCACCAGCTCTACAGCACCGGGGGCTGAGCTCAGGGAGGAGAAGCAGGGTCTGAACCCCACAGACGAGGAGCAGCACGGCAGAGTGGAGACCAGCCCTGAAGCCAGGAAAGCCTGCTCTTGGGCCATCCTCATCTGGGAGGCTCTAATTGCAGGTGCTAATCAGCAGGTGCCCATCAGAGACCATTGTGTCACCTGGTGCCCTGCACTGTTCACACAAAGCAGCAGGCACTTTACTTTCTGTGGCAGTGGCCCATGTCCCTGCAGAGCCCATTTTCCAGCAGTGAGGAGTCAGCCTCTGGCTCGGAGTGGAATGGCTCCATCCACAACTGTGCGGCTGCGCTGGGTACCCAGACGTGCGCCCATCTGCCCTGGGGACCTGTAGCTGGCAGGACACAGAGGGGCCACCACTGCCTCCCCCCCCCAGCTCCTTCCTATGAGGACCCACGGCAGAGCTTTTGCCTCGCAGCAGGATTGCTGTGGAGAAGCACCTGGCCCTCCCTAATGAGGGCTCGTTCACACTGCCAGGAATGATACTCCCGTCATCCATTATTTCCACGTAAGAAACTGATGTATTTGCAATCTGACTGGCCTGGCTTTAGCCGCTGGCCCAGTGTCTTAGTCTGATGAAAGAAAGCTGCTTCTTCTAGAGATGCTAAAGTCACCTCTGAATTCTCTGTGCTTGGCAAAGTACTCTGCGTTTCGCAAACCCTCCAGCCCTCTGAGACGAGCTTTCCAGCCCAGCCCTGCATCACCTCGGGTCTTTCCCCATGTCCCTGCTGAGCACTGGCGGAGCCCGGCACAGCTTTCCAGGATGCTTCCGTGCCTGGTGGGCTGCTGTGAACCCTGTGTCCCAGGACCCCGCAATGCTGGTGCTGCTGCCATGCTACCTGTCAGGCACCTGCGGGCTCCAGCTCCCGAAGGCCTGGCTGCCCTGCTGCCATTGTGAGAGGTGACTAGAGGTGTGAAGCTGCTCCTTGGTGCATTCTCCTTTCCTTGATAATATTACTTGACTTGAAAATCGGTTCTATCCAGAAGGGGAATGCTTCCAAGTTGATTTCTCACCGGTTTTATATTCCCTTTAATTTAGAAAAACACATATAAATAGCAGAAGGTATATTTCGTGTGTACACAACCACTTTTCCAATAGTTTCATTATTGTGTGTGAAATTAAAATAACATATTGATGATAATTTTAGCCTGCTTTATTGTTAGTGAACAAGGAGAGCACTGCTAGATCTGCTGATGCTCAGCCTGGTGCAGACGCAGGGACAAGGGACAGTGGCTGGGGCCAGGCTCCCCCAGCTATGCTGTGGATGGAGGGCAGGAGATGCCCCACCAGAACCAGCTTCTCCCTCTGCACTTGCCACAACTGAGAAGGACAGCAAAGGGATAGGGAGCTGAGGGGATGCTCACATCAGAGTCGTTATTGCCCTGTGGGGCCCTTGAAGGGTCCGCCTTAATGGCATGATTGAGCCCATAAAGGAGTTACAATTAATTAAGCATTATTTTTAAATTAAGAGAAATCTCTCACGCATCAGGGCCACCTCACGCCATGGCAACCAAGCCTTTCTCACTGCTCAACCCTGCAATATCGCTTCCCGGGAATGAATATTGCAGTACCTACAGTGGGCAGCGTGGAGATGCTGGGTGCCACCTGGTATCACGCTGCCTTTGGTGGTCACCTCTGCTGCATGAGTGCACCACAGACATCTCCGTGGCAATGCACCAGCCCACACTGCCTGGCCATGGGGCTCCCCTGGGCTCCCTGCGCATCCCAGTCTTCCGTGCTGGAAGGGATCGGAGCCTCCACTCGGGTCTAGACCCTTCGGCTGCCACGGAGCGGATGAGAACTGCATGGCTTCGTGGCTGGCAGCTTGTAGGGAAAGAAAGTGCGTATTGTAAAGGGACCTTACAGAACAGTCGGCTAGCAAATACTAGTGATAACCACTTTAATTCATCTCCTCTGACATGAATAGGAACTTTCTCTTACAACTGAATATAAATAGAAGTTGGACATAGCATTACTATATGAATAAATGAATTAATCAATCAATGACAAAAACGTACTATGTAATCAAAAGATTTTTCATGTTAAGATTAATTTAGTGTAATATACACCTAAATATTACATAAGCCCCCTTGACATTGAATTATAAGGCTCAGGGATGGAAAGGGGCAGGCTGCACAGCGTGGGAAGGTGGGACAAGAGTTGAGGGAGTGGGTCGCCACCTCGGCACGGGAGATGCTGGCAGCCCCTGCGCTCCAGGCAGCTGTCCTCCCCCAGGGCCCACAGGGCCAGGCCCAGCAGACCCAGCTCCTCCAGCCATCAGGGCGTGCTGTGCCGCAGGGGCACCCGCTACGCTGGCCGGGGGATGATTTCCCACTGATGGGTCCTTGTCTTCAATTCCTTAAGGGCATGTATTTCCTGTATATGTTCTGGGCGGACTGAAGGAAAAGCTAGATATTAATTTATGCTGCAAAAAAGGGCCACAGATTTCAGACTTTGCCCTTGCAAGCCCACGAGAAGCTGAGTATCCGTGCAGCATCAGGCACTCCCCCTCCCCAGGAAGCGATGGCAGCTGAGGGCGCTCGCTCCTTCCAGAGCTGGCATGTAAAGCTTCGCCTGCATAAGTTAATTAATCTAATGAGGCAACTTCTCTTGATATGTTATGTGTTCTGTATGCTTTCTCCCAGCAAATGATCACACATCCTAAAAATATAATCTTCATTCTTCACTTGAAGTTACACTTGGAAGTTGAGGTTAGACAAATTCAGCCTTGAAAGAAAATGTAATTTCCTAGCAGCAAGCATAATTAAACATATGGAGCCGTTACCAGGGGAGGTAGCACACCCCCGTGGCTTAGTCATTAAAACCAGATTACATATCTATCCAACAGATCTGCTTTAACTCAGCGTGGTGGTGGACATTGGTAACGGTCAATGTGTGGCCTTGCACTCCACTGTCCCCTCTGCTGGGTCCCACAGCCCATGGGAGCAGAGCAGAGGCTTGTCTTCGGTGATGCTCCACACGAATGGGCCAGCTCAGCCCTCCTGTGCCTGTAGCTGCCTATAGAACACAGAGCAGACAAAGCACTTTGCTCTTTAGGCTGTTGGGATCACACCATCACCCATCTGATAAGTACAGAAATAAACAGCTGGCTCCTACTTCTCCTCTAAAACTGGGAAAGCCACTTATTCTCAAAGACAAGCTTTAAAAAACACACCCATGGCTGTGCAGGGCTGTGCTGTGCTGACCGGACCGAGGTGTTCATGCTCCTCCTTGCGCCCAAAGCCCACGGCTGTGGAGCATGGCCAGCTCCAGCAGACCTCAGGCTGGCTCTGCCCGAGGCTGGAGCACATCCCCATGTGGACCGCTGGTCATCTTCACGGCTAGCTGCCCTTTCCCTGACATGTGTGCCTTGGAACAGCTGGGCAGTTCAAGTAAGGTTAAGAGGCCAGGGAGTAGTAAAAGCTGATGTGGAGTTTATTTGTTTGGTGCTAGTAAGATGATACCATCAGGGGAAGAACCTTTTGATTTTGCATTTATGTTGTATATTGATTTCCTTTAAAACAGTGACATGGGCTATTGCTAATACCTGTCTAGTTAATACTTAATGGCAACTCTGCTTTTACAGCCAACAAAGCAATGTTATAAAACATGTAGGAGGAAAGCACATTTCTGTACATCTAATACTTTGCTTTTTTTATTTCTAATCACAATTCTCATAGATTTCAACTGAAAAAATTGAGTGATGACAATCAAATACACTATTCCAAGCGGCTCTTGCAAGGTAGGCTGAGGACAGACTTACTCTCCTGGTGTTGCAGAAGACAGAGGGCCACCTCATTTTGAAATATCTCGGAGGGACCACCACGACTAAACTTTTTTTGCAACACATTTCTCCACAGAATTATCTGCAGCAAAACGCTCCCTCTAAAACTGAAAGGGAAACCAAGATTTTCATGTGGCCGAAAGCCATTGAGCAAAAGCATCACAAAAATGAAGGCATCCTTCATAAGAAGAAGCATCTGTTGCAGTGATGCTCAAGTGTACGGGGTGCTCTGCTTTTGAAAACGGGGAAGACCCAGCCACAGGCGATGCCTGGGAGTGGCTGCAGCAGAGCCGATAGCCCGCTGCCCAACTGCCTGCCTGTGGGAACTGGGGAGCCACGCTGCAGCGTAACAGGCGGCAGTGGGGGAGAAGGACATAAGGAAGATGATGACCAAGGCATGGCTCTGCTCCCGCAGAGTGCTTGGCTGGACTGAGCAGGGAAATGATTCTCCATGCAGCGGCTCCTTCCAGCGGGATTGATGGTTCCAGATGAGACAGAAACTTTGGTTTCATTTTCCTTGCTGGCAAATTTGCCAACACCCATTTTGATTAACATGAAAGTGTCTTTTCTATTTGCAATGTGCTTCTTCTAAATTTTTTCAAACTTCTTGGGAACTGAGCCGTTTTGGATAGAGATGGGCGGAGACAATGGATGCAAGGAGGGAATTGAAATGAAAAGATGTGATCATGGGAGAGCAGGAACACACGGTTAATGCCATGGAAGGATGAAATCAGAGCAGCCAGGAGGGGGAGGAAGTGTTCTTTACTTGGGGATGGAGACGGAGAAGGACTTGGAAGCTGAGCCCTGCCTGGCTGCACATGAGCCTGCGGGCTCCTGGGGGCCGGGGCTGAGGCAGCCGGAGGGACGGGATGAGCTGCTCTCTGCTCAGTGTGGGCACCATGGGGCCGTCACCATCTCTGACTGCTTAAACGAAAATGAACCACCCTCTGGTCCTACATTTACCTTCTGAAGTCCTATTTCAGCTGCTGCAGATTTGTCCCTGCTGCAGCCCTTGTTTCTGAGCATGGGGAACTGCCGGAGATTTTGGGGTTGTGCCAGGAGACAGCTCCCACTGCAGTAATCCAAATCCTGCTCTATGGTCCTGGGACTTCAGGGACACCCCAGGAGACCTGAGAAGTTCTCTGCGAGGACAAAGCCACCTCTTCTCCCACAGCAGCTTCAGATGCAGACAGACAAATCTGGAGACACGCAGCCCAATAACATGCAGCCATGGTGCAAAGGGACAGGACAGGGGACAGGGAGGATCCGGGCACTCACCAGGACCGGTTGCACCTCTGTGCTGGTCTGCATAGCACGCTGGGGTCTGCTATCTGCGGGCAATGCTCAAATCCTGCAATGAGCCATGCAAACGCTGACAGACAGCAGCGGCGCTGAGCAGAACGGCTAGAGAAAGCTGTACATCAGGCACAAATATATGTGTCACCAAGTCAAAGGATGAATGGATGAAGGTGTGGAGGGGTCTGGTCAGTGCCACCAGCAGCAGGGCAGCCAGGCAAAGGGGGTGCTGAAGGCAAGGCAGGCTTCGACCTGGTGACTTTAGGAAGAGCTTTGGGGCTGAACACCTCACACTGAAATACCTGTGAAGCGATGCCTCCTCCTTGGGCTGGGACAGGGAGGGTTTGGTTCAGGGGGAGAGCTGGGGGCCATTCCCCATCCCTGTCCTTGCAGAGTCAGCCATGCTGCTGGCTCGTGCAGGCAGAGACCTGCTCTGGGGAAGCATGGAAACCCTCGTCTCTCACTAACCACAGTGTTCCCATGCAATATCTTCTCTGTCACCAAGAAATCACGGTGCTGCTTTACTCCCAGCGCATTCACCGCTGCAAGTACCACCATCAGGCAGACATCTGGGGTGAGTGTATGAATGATGAGGCCAACACAGACAGGAATTGCTCCTCCAGTTGCAAAAGCAAGTCTCAGTCCTCACACCTCCAAATGTTGGGCTGCAGGTGCAAAGCAGGTAGCAGGAAATGCACGGCTTTGCTTGCACCTGCAGAAGAAATGAGCCTTATTCTTTTGCAAATTTACCCCATAATGAGAAACATATGTTATAGAACATGATTTTCTACAAACCAAGCATTTGTGCATAGTTTATGGTTAAGACTGAATGTATTCACAGCTGTCATGGGAATTATGGGTTCCTTGATTTTCATAATTAAAAAGAGAGAGAGGAAAAGAGGGGGAAAAGGAAGCAGAAGCCCAGCGCCTGGTGCTATGGGCACTGCCCGCGACATGCAGTGGGCGACTTCGCTGTGGGAGGGAGAAATTCTCCTGTTAGAAATTCACTGAAATATTTCCTATCCTGGTAGGTTATGCAGGGAACACTGTCTGCCTGATTCGGCAGTTAATGAAATAAAAGATATTCCAAATATCAAAATAGATTCTGGTTTTGGGCTCTTGGGAAATCATTACTGACTAGTGACCTCTCTTAACCTGGATAAGGTTCACGCAGGAGATGTCAAAGCATGAAGCATAGCAAATATCCATGAGCATGTACAATTACGGGTTTATTAAAGGGAAACAAGGACCATAAGATAAATGGAAAAATCTGTTTTATGGACATGGTGAGCAGGCGTTTTCAGAAAGAGCAAAACCGGTTTCAGTAGGGGTTGTGCCCCTGGAGCTCCAGCCAAGCTGTCCTGCTGGGGACAAAGGTGTGGAACAGCTCTGCTGCCATGTGGTCCTGCCAGCACAGGAAATTTTTACCTGGGCACAGCAGAGGATGAAACAGTGGGTGAGGAATCTGTGAAAAGCCTGTCCGGGGAGAGAAAGGGCTGCATGGCTTGAACAGGCTTATATTGACTGGCTCAAAGCTAACAGAGACTGGGGCTGCTCCACCAAGGTTATCATCCCAGAGCAGCTACCTGGGCTGGAGGGCTGCAGGGGGTTCCCAAACATCATTCCTCTTCCATTTTTGCTGGGCATGATCCTCCATGCCCCATATCCCCTCTGGTCCCACTGGCAAGGTGCTGGCTGCCACTGGCAGCACCACCTGCTTCCACGACCATAAGGAACGGCAAGCGCAGGGAGCCCCGGCCGAGGGACCTGGCACAGCATCGCTCCTGCAAAGGTGCTTCTTTCCCCATCAGCCGCCTGCCTCTGCCACAGCATTCCCCACAATTACAGCTCCATGTAATTAATAATGTTTTCATGAAGGGCATTTCCCCTGCATTGGGAAACAACTGCAATCACATTGACGGTATATCAACCAAAATACAAGTCACTTGGGGAATAAAGTAAAGATGTAATTGAGGATCCGCTATTTATCACTCTTTCCAGAATCATCGAGTGCATGGCACTAATACTTTTGACACACATGCTGTTCTCAAGCACTTGTTTCATTGTCATCATATAATTTTTTTAAAGGAAATAAAACATCTAACTACTTTCAAAAGTCTCTTTGACTTTCAATCATGAGCATGTTGCTTATTAGTGAGATGAATTTATAGGTAAGGCGCTAATCTTTTATAATCATCCTTTTATAGGCAGATGCCATCAGGTTTGCATAAGTAGTGACATTAACTGTTACAGCTTTAAGTAGAAATCAGAGTGCAGAAATGTAAATAACTACTGGATTTTAATATGTAATTAGTGATGCGAAACCTTAGTTACAATATTTAATTACAAAAAATGGATATGTTTCACCACACTCATTGCAAACCGGAGCACTCCGGTACATCTGACGCGTGCAGAGCTGCTGGCGTTGAGTGCTCACGCAGCATTTTGCAACCTCCTCGCACGGCTCGGGAGCTCTGGTGTGGCTGGGTCTACACAGATTTGTGCAATTGGATAAGAACTAGAGAATCAAATCCTAAATCCTATCTATTTGGGGGGATTAGCCTGTTCAGCTGATTCACTGAGGTAGGATTTTTAGTTATTCAACTAGTCTTTCAGACTGCATCCTGAGGGAAATCAGGCAGCATCTCTCCAGTTCGTACACACCAGCAGCCAGCCCAGGCAGCCGGCCCCACTGGTAGGTAAGCGATGCTGTTCCTGCTCTGGCTGAGCTGCTCAGGAAAACGGCAGCCATGCCCATCACCAGTGAAGAGAGTGGAAAACTTTCACACTTTGATGCCTATAGCCCAATTAATGGAGAGATTAGCAAATTCTTTTTTTTTCCACCTTTAATTAGCAGCCCGCCTCCCCTCCCCTTATCCAGCCAAATGCCGTAATATTTTATGAAATCTCTAGTGTCACTTCAGCAGGGCTGGTGATAGACATAGGGAGGAGGGGATGAAATAAAAGAAGTAGACAAATAAAGGACAAAGGGCAAAATGCTGCTTGATTTGTGTAGAACATCCTCAGGAGAAACTCCCCTCCACTCCAGCAGCAGCAAGAGGTCAGCGCTGCAGGATCAGTCCTCAGATCTGCAAAAGAAGTTTCCCTTCAATCCTTGCCTCATTGCAGCCTTCAGAGAGCTTCGGCAATTAGGGCTCTGTGTGTGCCTTTCTGTTATAACTCCCACCACAGGAACTCTCTGCCCAGGCTGGAGGTAGCACTCGCATCTCTGAGGCAATAGAAAATTTCAGATTTTCCCCTGTGCCGGGTTCGTCTGGTGCCAGACCCAGCTGGCATGAGCCAGGCGGGCTGACTCTTGCTCTGCTCAAACTTCCAGGAGCCAAGTGGGGTCCCAGGGTGTCTCTACCACAGAAAAAGTGGGAGATGTGCCCCGCTGTGCAGGGGGAACAGCCCATACTGCGCCCACTGACTCTTGTGTATGAGCTGCACAGCTTGGGGCTGGTGCAGCCACTGCGCTCTGCAGAGCCGAGCTCACCCCTCGCCCCACTGGGCTGAGCTGGGGGGTCTTACTTGGGACACGGGCTGGTGGGCAAGCGGGGACAGACAAAGGGGGCTATCTGCTTCAGGGACATGGTTTGGGTGCCCTCGCTGCCCCTCACTGCCTGGATGGTGAGCAGGAACCGGCTGGGGCAAGGAGCGGGGGGCTGCAGCCCCACGGGCTCCGCTGCCTCCCCCAGAACGCCGGCAGGCACCCAGCCCTGCCAGTACGGCTTCCCGGTGGGTGGCTGCACCCCTCCAACTGCGCTGACTTGGGGTCGGTGCTGGCCTGGCCAACAAGTCCAGGGTCTGGTTGGAAAAGCATTTCTGCACTCTCCCTCCCAGGCAGCAGTACCAGTACCACCCGTAAGTCATCAGAAGGAGGGAATGGGAGTGCACTGCTGTCGTCTCTGACTATTTACTGCTGAGGACTTTTATTTTTCAACTGGATGCATGAAAAGGGTATTATGAACAAGTTATAGAAAGTGGGGAATGAGAAGTGTAGCAAGTATAAAATAATTCAGAACAACAGGCATCTTTCATATGGCCGGTGCAGCCAAGAGAGGAGCAGTAGCGCAGCTGCGGAGCCATAAATAACGGTGGAAGGGAGGAGAAATTCGGCAGTGACAGCAAGAGGAAAAATACAAGATTTCAGACGCAGCTTGGCAAGACGGGCACCGGCACTATGTCCTACTCACGGATTTTGTTGCATTTGCAACACACTGATCCCCATTCCTGAAACTTCTGAAGTAGTTGCTGGGAGTTGAGCAGTTCTCTGATGCTCATTATTGCTAATAATACCCGATCAAAGGCCCAATATTAGCTGTGCAAATACAGGCAAAACTCTTTTGCATAAGACACATCTTTTAAAAGTTGCAAACCTCCCCAGAACCAGCGGTTGGGAGGCATTCATTGTGTCATGCGCATTAATTCAGTTGGCACATTACAATGTTAAACTAAATGACATTATTACAAAGCTGTGCTAAGAAGTGTTGACAGGTCCATATGGTAATTTTACAATGTATAATGAACACACAGACTCCTTTCTTGCAGAAATTTATAGTTCAAATCTATACCCAGGATATCCAGTTTTATTTCCAGAAACTTAAATTGACTTATTACGATGTAGTGAATGTATAAATTAGTTCCAGTAGTTAAACTGAAGCATTTCCCCACAGACTCAATTAGATTCATTAATCTACCGTGTAGACCTGTAAACGGTCCATTGTTCTTTTCCCCCCCAAAATGTCAAAAACTATTTCTCTAACTATAAAATATTTCCTACAAAAACTGTTTTAAATGGTAAGAATTATTTAATATTAGGAACCCAGATCCACAAATTATTTCAGCGCCCTTGTTCTTCTTCAAAAGAAAAATAGGGTTCAGCCCTCACCAGATAATTTAGTGGGACAGAGGCTGAATTCACTCTTCTATTAAGCTTAAGACCTAATGGTATAAAATGGATCACTTTCCACCCTCATCCTGGAGAATAAATTGGCTGGAAACGGGATCCTTGTGTGTTTTCCTAACCTACAACACATGTTGCTCTAAACGTTTGTGTACAGGCAGATGCTGCCAAGGGTCGTCTGCAGCCGCTGGTCTGGCACAGCATCCGCAGGGACCTGCACCTGAAGGCAGAAGAGGCAGAGACCTTCCCCCCTGCTCTGCATAGGGACCATAACCTCTGTTTACACGTCAGAAAGATGGTCTTAAAATGATCCCTTCCTCAGAACAAAATCCGCTTTATTCACATCCATCGGCATGGCTCCGCCCTGAGCCGTAGTTTCTTCCTTTTTGGTTCCACTGTGTCATGGCAGATGATGCGCTGCTTTGCGGGAGGGACACAACCCCAAAACCCAGACAACTGAGCACGTGTCTTTATTGGTGGGGCCTCATCGAGCCAGTTAAACTCTGCAGTGACAATTACAGGGCACCATCCCCAAAAAGAGGGGTTGGAACAAGCCTATGGTCTGGACTGAGACAGCGGTGATCTCTGCGGGCTGGAGATGGGGCTCTGCTGGGAGCACTGGGAGCATGGGAACCTCCGTGTCCCAGCCTCCCACTGGCTTTGCTCTTTGGCATGAGAGACCATCTGCCACTGCAGAGCAAAGTTAAAACTGGTTTCAAGCTGATCTGCTGAAAGAGCGGCGATGTTGGGGTACTGGTTTTGGAAGGAAGGAAGGAAGGAAGGGAGGAAGGAAGGAAGGGAGGGAGGGAGGGAGGGAGGGAGGGAGGGAGGAAGGAAGGGAGGAAGGAAGGAAGGAAGGAAGGAAGGAAGGAAGGAAGGAAGGAAGGAAGGAAGAAAGGAAGGAAGGAAGGAAGGAAGGAAGGAAGGAAGGAAAGAAGGAAGGAAAGAAGGAAAGAAGGAAGGAAGAGGGAAGGAGATCAGTAGGTTTTTGCGCCTTCAGATTTTTTGGTTTAGCAATTCCACTCCATGTTCTCATTGTCAGAAACACGGTGCAGGTGCCTCATTGCACACGGCAGTTTTCCTCAGTGAGAGTCCCTTGACATTCCCCTTGACAGAAGGTGCTACAGGGTAGAGCAGGGCTGGAGATCCACCTGCAGAAGGCACAGCACCGGCTGCTGCTGCTGAACAGGAACAGCCCACATATGTGGTCACTTTTTGCCAAAGTCACTGAAACACAAAAGTCTAGACTATGATTGTTTTTGTATTTCACTGAGAATTTCCAAAGATAAAAAAGTTGTTTCAAAATATCACTTCCAGCAGAAAATCAACCCTCTCATCTCATAGGATGAAGATCAACTGTTTGGAAAAATGCCGTATTTTGAAGGTAAAACTTTCAAAACTTGACTCCACACAAGAAAACTGGACAATTCAACTTTAGGAAAAATGAAATTTTGGCATCACAAAATTTTTATGCAGCAGTTCCAACAAACTACAGTCCCTGCAGTCAGGGCAGAGCAGAGCTGTGCCTGCCGAGTGACTTTCCCGGTGGTGATTATGGCTGTGCCTCTGCCACAGAGGGGTTGGATGGTGCTGGCATAGAGAGTGGTCTGCTTCGGCTTCTTTGGCACCAGACCAGAGGGAACCACATGCAGAAATAGGAGGGAGGGGAATGTGCACCCTGGGATGCTGGGACGTAGTCAGGCAATGCTGCACCTTCTGCCAGGACTGCCATCAAATGTGATAACAAAAGTAAAGTATTTTCACAACTACTGGTCGCTCACACAGCTGGAAATACTTCTTGTGGAGCTGGAGCATGACCTGATTTGGGGAAAACTCATGCATTAGACACTGATTTCCCAGAGGACCCCATGAAGAGTAGTTTGGGAACTTGCAGAACAATGTCCTCAGTTGTCCTGAGGCCTTTGGTCCTACGCTGCTCTCTGCATTCAGCTTTAGTGCTAAAAAAATGAAAATGTTCCAGGAACTTCTCTGGGGAAAAAGGAAAATTTAAATCCAATGCCCAAGCTAGAAACAAGTGTGAGATCTCTAAGAGAGCACCAAGGTTTCCTGTTAAATTGAGGAATATTCTGAAAAAAGACACGAAGAAGAAATTCCTGGCACCTGATGTCAATCCTGCTTTGGATCCCGGGATGCTTCTCATCTTCAGCCACACAAGTGAGAGCTGTGCTGGCTCCATTTCTGCTCCACCTTTCACTGGCTGGGATCCCGAAGGACACTCGCCCCACACCCACACTGTCCCTCTGGCATGGGGTCACAGAAATTGCCATGGGATTCCCGACTTCAGCAGAGAAATGAGTCATCCCTCATGGACTGAAACCACACAAAAGCAAAATCTGGATGTGGTGGAGAAGAGTAAATTGCATTTCCTTCCCTCTCATGAATTAGCAATGAAATTGCCTGGTCTTGATTCTCAAGCCTTTACTGCTGGCAATGTACAAAACAGAAGGACCACTGCATGATTCTTCAGGTGTGAGGTCAAGTTTGCAGCATTCATGGTCATAAAACTTTGGCTCTGACTTTTACTCTGAGCAAATTTTATATGAGAGTCACTGAGAGAGAATAAATATGAAACACTAAGATGTCATTTAGCATCCCTGCCAGCATGACCCTGATCCCGCATCCCTGCAACACGCACAAGTGTGCCACGATTTCAGTGCCGATCTTGCCTCCAGATAGATTGCAAGTTTGAGGGTTGACTTGTGCTCTGCTTCTAAAAACCTGTAGCAGACACTGTGCTTTCACTGTCTTTTTAATACCTTAATAGTTCCCCCTCCAGTCCACTTGGCTATATCAGCAAAGAGAATAGCCTGCTGCAAGCTGCCTGAGACCATTTAATAGCAAATATATTCCCAGTGCATCCTAAAACTGAGGTGCAGGAGGGAAGGGAGTCAGGCTGGTATTAGCATTTTCCTCCCGGGAGAGGTTTCCACCCCATCTTGTTGCATCCTCCAGCTCAGGAGATCCTCTCCCACTCCCTCTCTCCCACATCAGTGTTTTTCCCCGGAGCAATGGCATTTTAAAAACATCTTTGTTCTGCTCAGAGGGCGACTCTGCCCTGCCCATCGCTAAAGTAAATGACCTTGGGAGCCTCGTGGAAATCGTGTGCAGGGTGTAAATCCCAGCTGGGACCTGGAGCCCTGCCACCAGGTAGCCAACAGTCAGCACACGAAAACTGCGTCGTTCAGCTACCCATGCCACTGCCATGGATGCTATCGCTGCTGACACTTGCATTTTCGCCTTGTCACCAGCCAGAAAGCAACCTGCTGACTGCAGCAAGGGTTTTGTCATTGCCTGTTTGCAAAGAGCACACCTGTTCTTCATTTCAGAGTATCTCCCCTCCCCTCATCTGACTTTAAAAGTGTACGGTGTAAGCCAAAAAGCAGCCATACATTCACAAGGCAGTCACTAGCGGCTCTCTCTGCTTCAGCTGGCTCCACAAAGTAAGGGGTTTGCCACTTCGTGTGGCGAAATGGCAAACAGACTTAATTGCAGATGCGAGGTGCCAGAGGGCAGGCAGCAGCCCTGCATTAGTGATGGGGAGGGCTGGATTTGACACTGAGGAAATGGGAAAATCCGCATGTGGAGCTTTTGGAAACAGGCAGGCTGTTCACTGGGGCTTGGCTGTGGCCGGGGCACACTGGGAGAAGATGGGGGACTGTGGGGCCAGCCCTGGGGACTGCTGGCGGGGGACACCAGCAGCTGGCAGGGGTGGTGAGGCACAAACGTCGCCTGCAAATTAAACCCTGTGAGTCAGTATTTCCAGCATTGGCATCGTCAACAGTGTGAGGCAGAAAATACCCGCTTTGTCCGGCACAGGAGTCATCTGGGTCTTGCACAAGGACAGTACCTCTTGCAGTGAGCAGCGATCTGAGAGAGGAGCGGTCTGCAGGGACGTGCTGGGTGGCCCCACACAAGCCCCAGCCCCTGCCCTGCCTCCAGCAGCCCTGGCAGGGCTCCTGGGGGCACTGGCACAAGCTGCAGGGGTCTTGCAGGAACCTGTTTCCAAATTGTCCCATTTGCTGGGATGAAATTAGACTGTTAATTAATTTGTGTTTTGTTATTGCTGGGTTCGTGCATCCTGGTCAGCCACAGCTGAGTTTCACCAATACATCCAGGTGGGACCCAGGACCCTGCCCAGCCACGGTTCTTAGCGCTGCTCTGGTGATGCTTTAGTGTTGGCCCCCAAAGGAACCACCCATACTCAGCACCGCTGGGTGCACGCCAAGGCTCCTGCTCGCCCTGCCTCTCCCGACACAGACCCACTGCGAGCACATGGTCAGGGCAGGCCCAGCCCCAAGCCCTTGGCCAGCCCTTGGTGCGGCTGGTCACTGCGGGCGCCATGGGGAATTGTGTTGGACGGGGCGCACAACACATCAGCATTTGTTCCTCTTGAACTAAAATTATTTCTGCAATGGAAAGAACTTGAGCGCAGCCGCAGCAGCTCTGAGTCACTGCCTGGTATTTCTGCCGACTGGTGCCGAAAGAAAGTGAACATTCATGAAGCGGAGCCTCACTGCTTGGGGAGTCCACTTCAACACCACAATAGAAAGATTGTGGAGGAAGAATTGAAAGTAAATAATCTGGAAAATATTTAAAATAAATGTGAGTGGGGTGTGTGTGGGTGGGGGTGGGGGTTTGCTTGTTTGTTTTTTCCCCTGGGACAACCCAGAGTGGAGCAAGAGCAGCTGCTGGAAGGGCCCATGGCTACCCGGAGAGCTGTGCATCTCTGAGGTGGAGGAATCCTGGGCAGAGGCAGCCTGGGAGGGCAGGGGGCAAAGGGGCAAGGCACCAACCGGTTAGCTGCCGATGCTTGGAAAAAAAATGTTATTTTATAAATATGTAAATATATATTAAAAATATATAAATATACAAATACACAAATATGCATGTGTATGTGTGTATTTGAGGGACTGTAAGTGTTGTGCAGATGCACCCTCCGTAATGGTGGTATTTTACTGTGTTTAGCCTCCATGAGAGCACATGTCTGGGCAGCAGCCCTGTGACCATCCCCACGTCTGTTCTTGGGGTGACTGGTACGGTTTTGCCATTCTGCTGTGGCCCCGGGCACCAAAGCAACTGGGAGGAGAGCCAGGGCTGCAGCGGCGTGGTGCTGCTCACTGAGGTGCAGAATGGAGGGTGCAGAAGGGCAGCAGCAGCCCATGCATTGTAATTACTGAACAGAACCTCGTCCTGAGTATGAACTACCGCTGTCAGAGCCTGACCCACCTCACTGATGCGTATCTCTGAGAGCTGACTGCAGGGTGAGGTGCACGTGGCTGTTTCCCAGGTTGCACTGAAGCCTTTGGGGAGTTCCAAATCTTCCCATACTGTTGCACTCCTTGCTGTCCCTCTCTACCTTTTGGCTAGCCAGGCAGGTATTGCTGGGTGTCAATCGGCCGTGCTGGGTGCCATGGCTGCTTTTTAGTTAAAGGGGCTGTGGGGTGATGCCAGGTCCCGCAGGAATGGTGGTGCCAGTGATGCTGCAGCTGCACCTCTGTGAATAGGCATCCCTGCAGCTCTGCCTGTTTGCGACACACACGTTGCCCTCAGAGCCAGACCTGGGGTGCAGGAGCAGGACCCAGAGGGCATCTGCCTCTGCTTTTGGCCCTGCCCAAGGGTGTGTGTCCTCAAGCTTGCCCGCTGTGCGGGGGCTCCCAGGGCACAAGTGGGATGTAGGGTAGAGCTGTGGGGCACCTCACTCCCAGGGGAACCATGGGTGTCTAGATGTTTATCAACAAGAAGTGCCCACGGCTGTGAGTTTGCCCACCAGAAATGCTTACAGCCTTGTCCTGAGATCACTGCACCAGGACACATCTTCCAGTTTAACCTGGACACTCAGAGCCAAGGTACACCTTTAGTGGTCTTCCACCTGCCTGCTTGCAGGAGACTGTGGTGACACACTCCAGACTCACCCCTTTTCCCCCAAAAAAGTGTCCCAGTGAGTGGCATCCATTCCCAGTGGCTGGTGTGGTGAAGTCTGGAGACCCTTCAGGCACACCCCTGAGAACTGCAGCTGCTCGGATGCTTTGTAAAAATAGGCTGAGCTGGCTGGGTCCTGACGTCAAAGACAGGGCTTTATCAATGTCACCTTTATGTTAGCAAACAGATTAAACGCTTCTAATATCTCCCATAATGGCATTCTGTATGGTCGAGATCACATTTGCGATAGTATATTTGATACAGTTGTAAACCTTGAAAGAATAAGGGCTGCCTAAGAGAATAGCTTTTTCTAGCTTAAACACATTACAGTTGCGAGTGTAAATCACTTGTCAGTTGATGGCAAATGTAACAGTGTTATAATCGAAGGAAAAAAGAAATAAAGTGCAGATAATCTTTTTCGCCATTTTCCTGGCAGCGTCAGCGGTGGGAGACTGACAGCCCTTCACTTGAGTGGCAGGTGTCCTTTGAAGCGCCTGTGAATCACTATCTGTGCAGACTGTTGAAATGCATATTTCCATCCTTATCGTAAAGGAATGGATGGGCAAGATAGGTGCTGTTAACATTGCAAATAGCTCCAGAATTATTCATTGTCAGCTCCGGGCAAAGAATAGGGGGAAAGTTTTATTATTCACCGCGCACAATAGCCGGATGCTTAATGATTCCCTGCTACCTTGGCAGGATTGTCTGCCGACTTCAGGCGCTCGCGGTGGGTGACACAGGTCTGGCCAAGTGTTAGAGCAAGATCATACGTCCCGGGCCCATTTTAATTTCTAATACATTAATCTTTCCCTCGCAGATGCACAATGAATATTCCGCAGCCCCTTGTTTGTCAGGAGCTGTCTGCCTTTCATCTATTCAGGTGGTTTCATTGACTCTGAAAGCGTGCTTAAAAGGCCTGATCAGTCAATGACAACTGTGGCACAATAGCAGGGAGCCCCGCTCCCCCCACGGCCCCCCGGCATCTGACAGACACGGCTGACACCCGCTCCCCGGGGATGCCCGCCGGTGGGCGCCTTCCCCAGAGACATCCCGGGCGTTATCGTGGGAAGGACCGCGGCAGGCGGGTGTATCACGGCTCCCCAGCAGCTGAACCCGACCCCGCACTGCCGAGCTCGCACCGCAGGTCCCGCGCTGAATTAAAATGGATTAAGTTGGCTTAGTGCTGTTTTACAAGCAAGCTGCACGCACCGCACCATTCATTTTTAATTTTAATCCTTTGTCTCGGCCTGCTAATTACAATTGTTTTAAGTTCATTATCCCGATGCGCACATTGTAACTGGCTGGATCCATGCGCTTGTAAGCTGTGTCCTCACTTTTGCAGGTAGTGACCCTTGAATTGTTAAATGAGCGCGTGCCAGCGCCAAACAGCACACTCGGTGATCTACGATTCACTCCTCAGCTCGCAATTCTTTCATCTCTAATTAATTAAGTAGCAACCCCTCAACAGCAATGGGGACGAGGACCGCAAAAGCCTGTGGGGCTGGGGCAGGGGTGGGATGGCTGGGACCCCCGGGAGCAGCTATGGGTTGCACTCATCCCAATGTCACAGCACTCCCTTGTGCTTACATCCCTGTGTCTGCCCTGACGCTAAGCTCAGCTCTGGGCATCGCTGTGGACACAGGACCGGCATGTGCTGCCACATCCCCTGCCAGGGCACTGCTCCCCCTGGTCCCTCCCGCCCTGGAGGAGAGCTGGAGACCCCCCAAACTAGGCAGACTCACAGGGAACATACAGGACACCTCAGTCATTTGTTCAATTGGGGATGCTCTCCTCGGCTCTCTCGGGGATCCCCATATTTTTGCAGGACCCTGTACATCAAAAAGTGACCCAAATACCTCTGGTTTTTAGGATATAATCTCTGATCCCAGTGATCCCACACGTGGCAGGAGGGATTAGCCATGGCCACACTGGGTGGGAGATAACCGGAGCTGGAATCTGCTGGAGTGGGGCAAGTGGCTTCCAGAGACTGGATCCCAAAGCCCATCCCTGCCCTCGGGCGTTCAGGCATGCAGATGTGCAGGCATGCAGATGTGCAGGTGTGCAAGTGTGCGGGCATGCAGGTGTGGAGCTTTGCTGCCTGCAGGCAGTGGGGCTGTGCAGTGGTGCAGGTCGGTGCTCCTGTGGCACTGCTGGCATGGCTGCAGCCAGGCACTGCGGGGACCATAGGAAGAAAGTTGATGCCACTAGTCCACCCGCAGCCACAAAGACCTGGGGGCTGGGACCACCTGAGAGTGCACTTTGCCTCTCAGTAATCAGAGTAGCCACAAGCACAGAGCATGTCAGGGAGCCAGAGAAGGGAATGCCACGTGCTGGGTGGTGCAGACGCAACTGTAATGTCACCAAACGATGCTCCAAAAGTGCTCAGCGCTGCCTCATCCCTCATGGGCACCTGGGCTGCCCAAAGCGGGGTCACACACCACATGGCCTGTCACCCAGATGGCTCCGGGATAGGGGACCTGCAAGTTGTGCCTCCCAAAAATTAACCCACTAGTGCTGGGACTCCCCATTGATTCAACTCTCTCCTTAATGAGGAACAACGAGCCTTCAGCTCGAAATGTAATTCTACATTTCAGCCAGAAATGTAATTCTATTTGGGCCAAAGACAACACTCGGGGGTAACAAAGGTTAAATCTGGGTTCAGTTCTTCCTGCTGAGGGCTGGTGCTGGATTTTTGCTACACTGCTGATGGCTGAGAGACCTGAGCATGGAGAGGGACCCAAGCCCCGGTGTGCAGAACTGTGGTCCTCAGAGCACGGCCACGCAGGGGCAAAAGCATCCCCAGCTCTCCTGTAAGTCCCAGCTATCCTGTCATGTACAGAAAGCTTCAAAGCTGCAGTACTGATGAAGCATAAGCAGGTTTGCACGTGGGTTCACTCCACTTTTGGAGACATTTCTCCACCTGGATGCCATGGGGCTCAGATGCAGACTGAGGTGGGATGCTTAGAGCCCCCACAGAGCTGTATCCTGCAGCTGCTATGAGCTGGCCCCAGGGCTGTGCTCCCATGCTGGGATGGGATGGCAAGAAGGGGTGTGCGTTCTTCTTCCCAGGTGCTTTTGTTTTATTTAATCCAATTTTAAAAATAGGATTTAAATGTGGTTTTCTCTCTCCTGTAAGCACAGCATAAAGCAGGGCTGCTGGGACCTGTGCAACCCTGGGGATGCTGCCCCTCTGCCCTGGCTGAACCACCCCCTTTGCTCTGAGAGCTGGGGGACCCCCATCCCCATTCAACTGAACCCAAATCACCCGGAGTGCCTCGTGCAAGGCTGCATTTTAATAACTCTGCACTAGCGTTTTCACTTGCAGTGTTGCGCTGTGATTAACCAGACACAGGCACACAGGGTTTGAAAAACCCCCTCTGTTGAACATTGCACCGAGGCTGGCCTGTGCTCTCAATAAAAGCTCATTAAGAAAAGATTATGAACATATAACAATACATTTTAAGTGCGCTGCAATGATCCATAAAATTGGTGTGGCTAATTAGCAGATCAAATCTCTATGAGAACTGGATCACTTTAATATCCTTGGGTAGTTTAATTCTGTAGGTATTTTACTATCCACACATGTTTAGTAAAATTAAATAACAGTATAAATGTTCAGTGGGATTAAAACAACAGTAAAATGAAACCAAACAAAATGAATTTATTTTGTTAATAGAATAACAGAGAATCCCAATGTTGATATAACATTACACAAAATCTAGAGCAAACATAGTCTGAATCCCAGTCTCATTTCACATGTAATTAACCTTTCTCAATCAAGCTAAGCATCCCTTATACCTCCTCCACAACGGCTGTGCACCCACGTCTCTTCCTTCACAGGGATGAGAAGCAGGCATCAGTTTGCACGACTGCTTCTTCCCCGCAGCGCAACTGGGCCGATGCTGGTGCTGGTGAGCACCGGTCCCAGTCCAGTGCCAGGGCAGGAGTGTGGCCAGTCCCTGTCCAGGGGTTCAGCCCCAAGTGGCTGCGGAATGGGGTGTTGGGTGTCCCCCACTCTCCCCTCTGCTGCACAGGGCATGCTGGAGACTCCCTGAAACCTAGAAAGCCTCCAGCAGAGAGGCCAGCCAGGAAAATGGTGGGAATGGTCAGGACACCTGGGAAGTTCTTGAAGAGTTGAGGTCCACCAGTAGATACACTTCTCTTTGGGGAATATAATTTTTTCCCTTTTTTTATGGTCCTTCAAATGAGTACCTGGACAAGAATACTCCTGCAGGTGAATTTGAACCTGCACTCTGTGTAATTCATGATTAAAAACATCTGTCTGGAGTGAAACATCAAAAAAATCAAGGATGACTTTTTTCTTTTTCATTTCACATTGTTTGATTAAACAATAAAACTCTGAAAAAATATTTTAGAATTGATCAAAAAACTGAAAACACCTTGGCTTTCCTTCCATACAAAATTTAAATGCTAAAAAAGATTTCCTTTCACTTTTTTTTCAAGGGTTTCCACCTCTCAACTTATCAATTAAATTGCACTTTAGTAACTCTAAGAAGATAATGAATCTTGGAACAATCATTATTTTAATATCAATAGCTATTGTTTCTAAATAGCAATTCCCTATTTAGAGCCCAATTACAATTTCAGTGAATAAAGAAAATGAAACCAGGGATAAGTGTGTATGACCTACACTTATAGAAGAAGAACTGGGGTATGGAGGAGGTAAGGAGTTGCTCAGTAAGTCTGGACCAAGGGACCGGAGCGGCAGCAAAGTCCATCCCTCCCTCCTGTGCCTTGGCCCAAGCCTTTGGCGTTTGGCCTGGGGTACCAGCACGGGGGGCAGATGCTGAGGAGGGTTGGTGCCATGTTATCCGAGGGGCATGAGGGGCATGAGAAATACCCAAGGCATGGGGTGAAAGCTTCCTCATAAGGAGACCCCATCATACACCATGCTGGGCTGACAATCACTCCAGAGCCATGCTGCCCTTTTTGCGTCAATAGCACCTTCATGGAAAAAGATGCCCCGGGCATCCATCCCACTGGCATCGGAACCACTCAGGTCCTGTGTTGTGCTTGTGTGTTTTGCAAAACACTGCCCATGTTTTGTTTGCATAGCCAACTGTTTTTGTACTCCTAACATGAAAAGTCATGCCTAATAAACAGTTCTATTTATGTAAATATTTTTTATTCCTGTCTCCTCCCCATCAGCAGCCCTCTGCTTGTTCTGTTGTTTGTCAAGAAACACCATGTGAAAGTTAATAACAACATCATCATGGTCCCGAGGGAAGTGGAGGAGGAAGTGGCTAAGCTACTATCCATCATATTTGAGAAGTCATGGCAGTCTGGTGAAGTTCCCACATCAGAAAAGGGGGACTTTAACCCCCATTTTTTAAACAGGGAAAAATAGCAAGACCCGGGGAACTACAAGCAGGTCAGAACCCTGTGCCCGGCAAGATCATGGAGCAGACCCTCCTGGAATCTATGTGAAGGCACATGGAAAATAAGGAGGTGACTGGTGACAGCCAGCACGGCTTCACTAAAGGAAATTGTGCCTGACAAATCTGGTGGCCTTCTATGATGGGGTTACAGCATTGGTGCATGAGGGAAGATCAACTGACATCATCTACCTGGACTTGTGCAAAGCATTTGACACTGTCCTGCATGGCATCCTTGTCTCTAAGCTGGAGAGACACGGACCTGATGGATGGACCACTAAATGGATAAGCAATTGGCTGGATGGTCACACTCAAAGAGTTGTGGTCAGCAGCTCGATGTCCAGGTGGAGACCACTGATGAGTGGCATTCCTCAGGGGTCAGTGCTGGGACCAGCACTATTTAACATCTTTGTCGACAACAGGGATGCTGGGATTGAGTGCATGTTCAGCAAGTTCACTGATGACCCCAAGCTGTGCGGTGCCGTCAGTGTGCTGGAGGGAAGGGATGTCATCCAGTGGGACCCTGACATGCTTGAGAGGTGGGCCTGTGCAAACCTCATGGAGTTCAACAAGGTCCTGCACTTGAGTCAGCGCAACGCCAAGCACAAATACAAGCTGGGCAGAGAACAGATTGAGAGCAGCCCTGAAGAGAAGGACTCAGGGTTGTGGCTGGTTGATGGAAAGCTCGACATGACCCAGCAATGCATGCTCACAGCCCAGAAAGCCAACCAAATCCTGGGCTGCACCACCAGCAGCGTGACCAGCAGGTCAAGGGAGGCAATTTTGCCTGTCTGCTCTGCTCTGCTGAGACCCCCCGCAGCGCTGCCTCCAGCTCTGGGACCCGGCATAAGGGGGGCATGGAGCTGTGGGAGCGAGCCCAGCGGGGGCCACGGAGATGGGCAGGGGCTGGAGCCCCTCTCCTGGGAAGCCGGGCTGGGAGAGCTGGGGCTGTTCAGCCTGGAGAAGAGCAGGCTCCGGGGGGGCCTTAGAGCAGCTCCCAGCGCCTGAAGGGGCCGGCAGGAAAGCTGGGGGGGGCCTTCTTACAGGGGCACGTGTGACAGGGCACGGGGGTGGCTTTGAGCGCAGAGAGGGCAGATGCAGGTCAGAGATCAGGAAGAACCTCTCCCCGTGAGGGTGGCGAGGCGGTGGGCCAGGCTGCCCAGAGCAGCTGTGGGTGCCCCATCCCTGGCAGTGCTCCAGGCCAGGCTGGATGGGGCTGGGAGCAGCCTGGGCTGGGGGGGTCCCTGCCCGGGGCAGGGCTGGGAACTGGGTGGGCTTTAGGGTCCCTTCCAGCCCAAACCGTCCTGTGATTCTATGATTTAGAGCAATAATTACATTTTTATTCAGTAGCTATGAGAAAACACTGAGTTGAATAATGAGATAAAAATGAGTGTCTCAGTCCTAACAGGACATTAATCAACATATTAACTGTGTAGGCAAACTGATTTGAGGCTGTTACGGCTTAATTTGTCTAAAAATCATTATTTTTTATGTATTGCATAATATACTTTAAAGTATGTGTTGGAGTGATTATATGTAAGCATTACAGTTGCACAGAGTAGACGGTACGCTTTGTTCTTCCATGAATTATAACTTTTTTATTGTACCCAGTGCCAAGTCCACACTGCTGATACCCTGGCAATTGGAAATCAGGCTGGAATAAGGCTGAAATCTTCTACTTCACATTGTATCCTCTACAGAATATTTTTTTCTTAAGAGTTCCCATTTCTGAAGCCTTTGAATTAGCATATTTTATTTTTCCGGGCAGCATCCCATGGACTATGAAGTCTTTCACCCTTCTTGGCTTTCCCTGTTAATTTTTTTGGCTGCTGGTTGGGATGACTGATGTGGTGGTACAATATCAGAACCGGTAAGCCCTCGGCAATTCAGTACTTAGCAATGCTAATGTCAGATGCCAGACAAACTGGATGTTGGACAAAGAGCAGCGCGATTTCAGCATTCTGTGGAGTGCAGAGCTGGCTGTACGTCCACATTTTGGGAGACAATGATCCAGTAGATGCTGAAAGGCTGGTGGGACACAGGACAGGCAAAGCAGGGCCCTAATGGGTAGTTTGGTGGGATTCTTTTAAAAGAAATAAAAACTGTGTTAAATGTGTTCTCTTTGAACGGCTGTTCTCTCTACTGAGTGTCCAGAGTCATATTTAAAGTGCTGCAAGACATATCTGATGTGCTCAGCCATGAGGATTTTTTCCCCATGTGTTTTGTTTTCCCATTCCTGGTGGATGTTTGTGTCCATCCAACCTGGCAATCCACACTCAAGAGTTGTGAGTCCTAAAACTGGGCCAAAATTGTGCCACCTCAAGGTGACATTTTCCCTGGCGCTTCTTCAACTCTTGGTGCTTAATTTAACATTTAGGTATCTGTTGGGAATTTTTTCCAGGAGGGCTGGAATTACTGCCAGAAGCACACAGGCACATATTAGGGGGTTAGAGGCCCTGTGACCCTGAGCAAACTTCCACAGTCAGTGGCCATATCTCGCCATGGTCCTGTACGATGGCCAGGACTCACTGGGTGGGAGCATCACCAAGCCAGGCTGAGCTGGGGGCAGGGGATTGAAACTATTCCTAAGCTGAGGTCCAATTTGAGATGTGCTTTGAAATGGGATGTGGTGCATTTTACAGTCCAGATTCTGAAATGTAAGAAATTGGAGCTGGGATTCCTCTGTGATGGTCAGGCAAGGAAAATGCACACCCTGGCACCAAACACCGCCTTTTATTTTTGGCTGAACAAAACGTTTCACGTTGATCTAAATAGCATTTAGGGACAGAGAGAGAACTGGCTTCACCTCTGTTTTGCCAAACCCTCCTCATGTCACAATTTCTGTTTCTACTGGACCAAAAGCAGTTTCCCTGGTGCTGCCAGCAAAACCCAGTGAGATGCAGCCCCTTCGCAGCCAGGGACCCCCAGCGCGAGATGCCAGCACAGAGCTCAGAGAGTGGTGTGCAGCTTCAGGGCCATGGACCGGTAGCAGGGTCTGAGATTGCTAGGTTTAAAGCTTGTCCCTAGCCCATTTTCTCCTTTCCCTTTCCCTTTCCTCCTTTTCCTTTTCCCTTTCTTCCTTTCCCTTGTCCTTGTCCTTTTCCTTTTCCTCCTTTCCCTTTCCCTTTCCTCCTTTTCCTTTTCCTTTTCTTCCTTGTCCTTGTCCTTTTCCTCCTTTTCCTCCTTCTCCATATACTTTTCCTTTTCCTTCCTTGTCCATTTTCCCTTTTCCCTTTTCCCTTTTCCCTTTTCCCTTTTCCCTTTTCCCTTTTCCCTTTTCCCTTTCTCTTTTCCAAAATACCAAAAATCCAAGTCTGAAAAATAGAAGCCTACCTGAAAAGGTGCAATCATCACAAAAGTTATACGATATGTAAAAGCAATGTGGGATTTGCTGTCAGCAAGACAGAAGGCAGAACCGGTGGGGACTGGAATCCCCTGGCTGGCTACGTGTGACTGCGAGCCCCTGGGCACAGCCCCTTCACCTGGGTAAGTGCAGGGACACCACTGAAAGCAAAGCCAGGCTGCTTCTTTGCACCTAATGATTTCCTATTTCTGCTATTTCTACCTTACACCAGCAACTGGCCTTTGCTCATGGTGTCTTTTAGGTATTTGCAGGTTGCTACCATAGCTGACTCCTTCTTACTTCTACAGCTTACTTTTCAAACAGACAGAAATGTGTCTTCACTAACCTTGCATTGCAGAGAAAGCACATAAAAAGGCAAGGGGCGACAAGAACTTCTCCGAACGCTGGAAGCATCAGGCTGAACTTGCATTCAGCGCTGGCAGCTGGCGGTAACCCGGGTTGCGGGCATGCGGTGTGGTTCAGCGTGCATTGGCAGGATGTGCAGTGGCTGTTCTGTTTATTTTTCTAACAAAAAATGAATACCAACGAGATGTAAATTCTGTTTCCTCAACAAGATCTGCACACAGAAAGGCTATTAGATAATGTACCTCCCTGCAAAGTGTGGACGTGCTTCAGGCTGTGAATTTGCAGCCAGGACAGTCACATCCCCTCTCTGACATGCTTTACCTGCAGCTCAGTGCAGCAGGCAGCTGGTGCACTGCCAGTGACGGCACGCACCAAACGGGCTTTGGCCACCACACGCACATGGTGGTCCCGGCTTTCCGGTGCCGAGATGGGCAGTGCCCCTCAGCCAAAGGAGCGCGGGTGGGTGCTGCAGCGTGGGAAGCCATGCTCATGGGGTGGCTTTGCTGTGGCCTGGGGGCTTTGCTGTGGTGTGGGCCTCTTGTATGGGCTCTGGGGAGGGTGAAAGGGGTGCTCTGCTCCAGCACCAGCGTGATGTGCATTTGCCTCTGCTGAGAAGCAGTTCCCAGGGAGAAACGACCCTGGTGCTGGGGGACCACATCAAGGGCCAGCCCAAGCAGGCAGCTATTGCAGAGGGTGTGCAATGGCCGGTTTCTGGTTTAAAACAAAAATCTTCTCTGCTGTGAGGGCTTTATGATTTACTTCTTTGAAGAATGTCAGATTTGCAGCAGTCATCTACATTTGGTGGTGCTGGCTCTTTTGCCAGTGCTATTGAATTACACGGACAGCCACTCAACAGAACTCTGCTGCACGGCAATAAGTAACAAGCAACACCTCAGCCTTATTCTGACACCAGTCTGCTGCAGACATTACCAGCCCAGCAACCTTCAGGGCAGCTCTGGTATGGAGATGCCATGGAGTGCCGTTAGCAGTGGGTTTGTTAGAAGTGAAATCAGGTCACCATAAATAAAATCTGCTGGTGCAGTTCCTGGCAGATGTGAGTGTTTCAATGTGTGGTGTGAACTGGCACCTGGTTTCGTAAAGTCTCTGTACAGGAGGAAAGCCCAGCCCCTCTCTGGCCAGACAGGAAGCAGGGAAGGGGACTTCAGGCTGTGGTTGAGAAGTGTTTGTTCCTGAAGGCAGAAAGAAAGAAGCAAAGAATGAAAGAAAAGAAAAGAAAAGAAAAGAAAAGAAAAGAAAAGAAAAGAAAAGGAAAGGAAAGGAAAGAAAAGAAAAGAAAAGAAAAGAAAAGAAAAGAAAAGAAAAGAAAAGAAAAGAAAAGAAAAGAAAAGAAAAGAAAAGAAAAGAAAAGAAAAGAAAAGAGAAAAGAAAAGAAAAGAGAAAAGAAAAGAAAAGGAAAGAAAAGAAAAGAAAAGGAAAGAAAGAAAGAAAAAGAAGGAAAGAAAGAAAGAAAAAGAAAGAAAGAAAGAAAGGAAGGAAGGGAAGAAGGAAGGAAAGAAAGAAAGAAAGAAAGAAAGAAAAAAAGAAAGCAAGAAAGCAAGCAAGCAAGAAAGAAAGAAAGAAAGAAAGTGACTTTCAAAGAGCTCTGTCAGAAACTCAGCCAAGCACTTGTTCCTGCTAAGGCTTGACAGCAGTCCTGGCCTCCCAATGAACCTAGGGGTGCTCCTGAAGCTGCCCCAACCCATGCCACCAGCCAGGCTGCAGCAAGCAGGGAGCTGGGTGCTCATCATAGAATCACAGGACGGTTTGGGCTGGAAGGGACCTTAAAGCCCACCCAGTTCCCAGCCCTGCCCCGGGCAGGGACCCCCCCAGCCCAGGCTGCTCCCAGCCCCATCCAGCCTGGCCTGGAGCACTGCCAGGGATGGGGCACCCACAGCTGCTCATCCTGGGAGCAGAGTGCTGTGGTGGGCTAATGAGCGGGGTCACCGAGTACAACCCAGGAGATGCCAAGGAGTGTCTGAAGGGTGCCCCAAGGTGCATTTTCTCCAGCTCTGGATTAGTTTCACGTGTTACTGAACCCTCCCTGTGTTTGGAGGCACATTGGGGCGCTGCTGCCTGGGTGAAGCAGAGCAGACTCCAGCGGCTGGTGGGGCTGGGGACCCCCCTGGGCTCCAGGGGTTCAGCACCAGCACAAATATCCCTCCCCTGTGCTGGCTCTGCACCACCCATCTCAGCTCCCAGTGCCCCGGTCCCACACAGGCAGGGGGGCAAGGGGATGGAAGATTGCCTGCAGCTTGTTTTTCTTCCCAGCACAGGAACTGCAGGTCTCTCTTCCCTGCTAAGTGGCTGAGTCCCATCTTTCCCCATGTGACAGCCCACTCCGCCAGCATGAAAACCCACCAGGCAAGATGTCTCATCCAAACAAAACACCCTGGCCAGAACAAACTGATGCTGCTCCCTCCCCTTCCCCAAGCACTGGCTCCCCAGTCCAGGGCGGGAGGCTGCCGGGTTGTGATGTGTGACAAATCCAGGCAATGACAGAAACATGTAAATCTCTGGTATTATCGGCCCTCATCTGAATGTCTGTACAAGGTACACAAGTTGAAGGATTAAGTGCTGGAAGAGGTCTCGGAGCTGGGAAGGTGCTGCAGGCTGGCGTGACGCTCTGATTAAGACACTGACAGAGTGCACAAAACCCCATTTGTTGGCGTGACATGTCAGATGGATGAAGAATCAGTCTTTGTCTGCGCCAGTTCAGTTTTCTTTCAAAAAGCCTTTTAGATCAGCTGCAGGAAAAACAAGGAGGTAAGTAGCCCATTGATTTAATACAAGCAACATGCAAAGTACATAATAATGAAAATCAAAATCCTTTCATAGCATCAGTAAGGGCAGCGAACAATGTGAATTAATGCAAGCTGCATTTCCCTCAACTTTTACCTCCAAAAGTAGTTCGCATTATATGGCTAATTCTCCTTCCACCCATGACTAAATTGTGTACTGAGCTTTACTTTTGTTTGACATCAAAAAGTAAATGATAGAAAATTGGATCCAACAATATGTTCTGATTATTCTTGCACTATAGAATGTTCTCTCAATGTGACAAACCGTGTTTATCCCACTAGGGAGAAAGGGGGAGGGATCCCTTAGGATTTATCGGCATGTGCAGTGCCATTAAGTTAAATAGCCATGTTAATATTTAACACTGTCAATGGTATTTTTATTTCTCTTTTTCATGATTATTAAGATTTTCATTTGTAAAATCTTAACTAAATATAGTTTTGGTATTGGAGAAACAAAAGTTATTTGGGGAATGACTACTTTAGAAGAGAAAGCTACTCCATCCTTCAGGCCCTCCTCCCTCAATGTTACTATTTACCTCCCTGGGGTACAACTCCTCTGCAGTCCCAGAAAATTCCCTCTTTGGGGGGAATATTCATTGCAGGCCCGCACATTCAGGTCTACAAACTGCCGCACAAGAATTGTTACCGACTTCGTTTGTAATTTAGTCAGCTCTTACTTGTGCAGTAGTAACACTACCATGCAATTCCACATCATCATTAAGGAGATTTTTTACATATTCAGCTTTAATTACTTTTCAGCTGGACTCCTGGCTGCCTTATCCTGGCTCACATCAAGTCCACCTTGGGCAAAGGGAGAGCTGGGCCCTGCCTGGTCCCAGAGGGATGCCAGAACAAGTATTTTCCCCAGCTATTCCTGCCTGGCAAAGCTTCAGGCACTCTCCTGTCAGCTGGACCCCATGATAGGGAGACCCATAGGCCACCAGAAGCCAGCTGCTCACAGGGCATCCCGCTGGTGCCACACTCAAGTGCTGGTCACTCTTTGGAGGAAAGGCTTGGTGAAACCAATTCTGAACTGGTTTAGAATCTTACCTAAAAGGATAAAAATCCACAATATCCACAGTATAACTCCGAAGCTGTTTTACAGAAAGAATATTGCCAATGGTTCTTACAGCTCGGCCTGCCTCTCTGAGGTGCACTCAACATCTCCTGCAGGAGAGGCCGTGCTGTCAGAGCAGCACCAGAGTACAGCATGCTCTCCCCGGCTCTGAAGGATGGAGCCCCATCCTGGTTCATGTGCTGCTGCTGGGCTCTGCCAGGAGGTCCGTGAGCATATGGGCACCATGGCACGGGAGGCAGGTGGAACTGACACTCCATGTAGCTTCCCACCAGTTTGCATATGACTGCTGCGAGGAAAATGCTCCAGACCAGAGTCCCAGGCAGATAGTGGTAAGCAAATTCCTTTGGATCCAGGGAGAATACAGTGAAAATAATGTTTAAGGGGAGAAAATTATCAGGAAGGTCACATAACAGCTGAGTTTATGCCGGTGTAAGGCATGGTGCGGTTGCCTTGGAAGCCCACTGAAATACCCACTGTGGGCTTCTGTACATCAGACTGGAGTTAGCAGTGCCTAGCAGAGACTTACACATGGCTGGGAAAGCTGCACATATAAGAGAGTGGACCTGAGGATGAGAAGAGAAGCAACCATTTGGTCCTGCTAATGTCTGAATACACTTACACACAAACAGCAGCATCTTCTAAAATATATCCAATACATTTATTCATCTCCTTCAAAAATAACACATAATGCAGTGCACCCAGGGCCCTGCCTAGGTTCCCATTTTGCCCAGCACTGCACCCCACACATAAGCAAACAGTCTTTGGCCCAGGGCCTTAAATATTAGTGTACAGGCATTGTGTTTAGTTTTGTATTGATGTGCTACATTCCTCACCCACATACACATACTGTGTATATTAGTTTGCTCATCTTACCTTTGAAAGTCTTCTGGCTAGAAGTCTGAAGTGCACAAAGCAAAAAGGCTGTTCTGTGTCAACAGATTTGCAAAGCATTGCGAGGGACCCCTCCCCACTCCTTTTGAAGGCTGAAGCCTGGATCTCACTTCAGCCCCAGCTGGAGAGAGGTCTGTGGCAGTCCTGAGCTGCTGATATGGAAGAAGAGATGGTATTTTGACAAACTTGAAAGAGACAATAGTAATTGTCACTGAATTCAGAATATTGGTTGGGCAATGAAAGAACACAGGAGACATTGCACAAAATACTCCTCGTGTTTAAAAATATTAGACTGAGTTAAAGAAAGGTAGGTATAGTATTCTATTGCAATGTGTTTAACCTCAGATATTGAAGTCAGTAAATATTTTACTAGTAGTAATTTTACATTGCTTACCTGTTTCTACACACTTCAGAAAAACATAATGAATCATGCTGAGGGACTGTTGATTTCTGGCTGTGTTCACCTACCTATAAAATACAAGAGAAACTTGTAGAGAGAAAACATTGTCTGTTAATGTTTGTGGAAAACGCTTTGCCCTCTCAGTTAATGGATCTCTTCTGCTTCCGTTTAAACTCAATGTTTTCTGTAAGATTTGGAGTTCTTTTGAATTTTCTTGTGCATGAAAACCTCAGGACAAGAACAACCGAGTTTGACCTCATACTAAATGTCATAATGAATTAGCTGTTTTCCTGAAATCTTTTCCCAAATTCAGTCTTTCAAGACACCTGTAACCATGTGGATTTCTGTAGGATTACAACCAGATGCTGCACCATGACGTGCAGCAGCTCCACGGCCGGTGGGATGCTGCAGGGATGGGGGGAGCCAGCACACCCTTGCAGGAACGCTGCCCCGGGGGCTCTCTCTGGTGGGCTCCCGGCCTCGGCTGGGCCCCCGGCCTGGGCAGAGCTGCCACTCCAAGCCCCCGGGGATGTGAGGGCCTCGAGGCTGCTTCCCTTACAGCAGGCTGGGTGGGTGGGAGACTGGCTGCCATGCTGCCGGGAGGGCCTGCCGCCTGCCCTGCCTGGGCCCAGCGCCCCAGCTTACTGTCTGTGCCCATCATCGCCCGGACCTACCGCCAGGGCCTATCGCCCAGGCCCGCTGCCCGCGCCTGCTCCAGCACCCGGGCCGACGGCCTAGGCCCGCCACCCGAGCCCGCTGCCCAGGGCCACCGCCCGGGCCTATTGGCCGCGCCTACCGCCCGGGCCGCCCGCCCGGGCCCACTGCTCCGGCCCACCGCCCCGGCCCGCCGCCACCCGGCGCTCCGCCGAAAGAGGGCAATGTTGCCGTGCAGAAGCGGCGAGCGGCCGCGCCGGTTTCCCCGCGGAGCCGAGCGGGCGGCGGCCGCCCCGGGCCCCCCCGCTCCGTCCCGCCGCCGCGGAGCGGACCCTGCCGGGCGCAGTGCCCTCCCCGTGGGGCTTGGGGCCGAGCATGGCGGGTGTGGGCGCGGGGCGGCCGGCCCGGCCCCGGCCCCTTCCCCTCCGCTGGCCGGCGGAGAGGCCGAAGGCTGGGGGCCGCGGCGCCAGAAGCGGGAGCCCCTACCATATTGAACAGGGGGCATCGGGCAAAGACGGGCACACCCCGTGCTGCCCTTCAGCCCGAAGGCGATGGTCGTGTTTCATAGGAATAATACAGATTTTTATAAATGGACAAACCGAGTTCTTACTCCTGTAAGAGGGAAATGAAGGTTCCTTTGCCATTGCTCAGGCCCCAGAGCCAGAGCGGGGCCGGGGGCTGGCTGCAGGCAGCGAGGGCCGATGCTCCCCATCCCTGCGGGTGTTTACAAGGTGTGTAGATGTGGCGCTGGGGGACATGGTTCGGTGCTGGCCTTGGCAGTGCTGGGCGAACGGTTGGACTCGATGGTCTTAAAGGTCTTTTCTGACCTAAACAATTCTATGGCTCTAACATGGCGGGCAGGGCCAGAGGCAGCGGGGCACTCCCAGCTCCCATGTTCCTGTATTTAACTGGGCATGAAGGGTTTGAGGTAAGTGTACGAGCCCAGGGACAGAAATAGCAGCAAGGGGGGGGAGCGGGGGGAGCGGAGCCTGCTGTAGGTGGTTCCAGGAAAGCCTTATTTAACATGGACTTAGTTCTTACCGTGAGCTCTGCTTTTCATTTCTTGAGTCAAAGCTCTTACACCAGCCATTTCATTTCTGCTGCCTCTCCGACATCTGTCAGTAGCTGTACCTGAGAAAATCTGTTATTAAAAGAATAATAACTGTATTGCAGGTTTCTGAATCCGAGATTGTATTTTCTTTCTCAAATATTCATTAACAATATAGAATGTATTTTATTGAAAGTGGCCTTTAATGAATAGTATTCTTGTTTGCGTACAAGAAGTAGCTTCCAGTGCAATTCTCTGACAGTAATTGTGGTCTGAATTGAGACTGCACAATAACTGAGTGCAGTTAATGGCTATCCTGTGGATTGAGTGCTCCACTTTTGTCATTATCAGGCTACTTTTTAAAATGCAGAAATTAGTTAGGCCAGCAAAGAGTTAATTACGTTCCTGTGACAGGAAACCCTCAAAGCACATTAATTGTGAAGAATTCTTTGTCTTTAATGCAAAGCAGAAATTCGAAAGACCTTTGCAGATGATATCATAGAAGTAGTTACCCAGAGCATCATTTAAAAGAAAGAAAAAAAGAAGCAATGACTACACGAGGAAACCCTCCTGGTAAATAAACTCCTCTTACTACAGTGAGCTGGAATAATTTTGGAGGCATATACTCTTTTTCGTGTTTCTGAAGGAAAAACTAGGCACCTAGATAGAGTCTTTTTGACTCTGCTCACTTTCTAGCCTCACTTTCTGCTGACATTTTTCACAGTTTCTAACGCTCATGCCTTGGCAAAGGCACATTAAAAAAATCTTCCAAACTTCCAGAACAGAATGCTGAGGCTGTGCTTGCAGTGAGATGCAGAGCAATGCACAGTGTTGAACGTGTAGATTTCCAGTCTCTGGCCCAAATAAGCTCCTGCCCTTGGGCTGTGCTCTTGGCAAGGGTGCCGCGCACCCACCTTGCCACCTTTTGAGCACACGGCAGCCCCAGGCGGCTTCAGCCTTGGAGAATGCTGATGGTGTGGGAGCAGCATCACCTCCATGCAGCTTGACAGGGACTCAGCCACCACTCAGCCCCCTGATACCTGATGCTGGGTATCTTGAGGGGCATGGGGCAAATGGAAACACCACATCCCCTTGTTGGGGGCGGGAATCCAGGAGAAAAACCCCAAAGAAGCTGCCTGAATTGGCCTCACAACAAGAACAAATCAAGTCATCATGTCCTGAATGTTGGCATTGCCACAAGACCTGTGAGTAATTGTTGATTACTGGGCTGAGGAGGAGCAAAAATTGTCAGCACAATCAGAGATGGTGTAATTAACTGCAGTATGTAAAAAATAAATTAAATAACACCTCTCTAATGATCAAATGCCACGCTGAGTTGAGTGGGTTAATACAGCAGGTCACCTAGGTCCCTGCATGGGGAGCACTGGCTGCTGCCATGGCTTGGCTGATGGCTGGGCATCTGCCAGCCTCGCTCAGCAGCAGCGTGGGGTCCAGGAGCACTGGGGTGTAAGGCAGGAGATAATGACAGCCCCCACTGCTGTGAAGGGAGAGGTAGGGTGCTGGCTTGGGCAGCTGATCAGCCTGGGTTTCAGGGTGCTGGGAGGAAAGCTGGGCGAGTCACTTGCCAGCTGCAAATGCTCTTCTGTAGCTATTTGCCAGCTAGGCTGGGCTTTTGGCTGAGAATAAAAAACCTGTATCACAGGCTCTCCTTCATTTTTAAATACTTTTACTGATGCATTTATTGCTGGAATTGGACCATGGAATACCATGCTTGCAGGACCGTTCAGAACCTGGTAGTTAAATTGCAAGCACCCTTGTTACACAAACCACAAACTTCAAGTGGTGATGGCAAAGATCTAGTCATAGAAGAGATGTTTTAATTAATGAAGCAGCAAGCTGCAGCAACACCCAGAAATCAAGTCTTGCCCATTTTAAAATCAAGCAAGATCAAACATAACAAAAGTCCCAACTAGTCCTACAAAACAATTCAGTCCTAAAGGCAGATTGAAAAAACGTAGCAGAATAGAGAACAAAAGCATATCAGGTAACTTCCATTAACCAAAAAAAAAAAAAGATTTGGATGTACAGAGGTGGAGTTGCTGTGTGTGGTGGGATGTGGTGAAAAGCGCAGCCTGAGGCCAGTGTGGCTGATGCAAACGCAAGGCCCTGGGGAGCAAGAGGACAGCAGAAGGGGTACAGTGGGGTCAACATGCAGAGCTCTGTGGCCCTCATCCCACCAGAGCACTGTGCCAAGGCAAAGCCTCGGGCAGGGTAGAGCTGGGCTGGGCATCAGGACAGCCTGTTGTTGAGTTCTTCCCAAAACCACAATCGCCTCAATGGCAGCAGGAATTCCAAGGATTTTCCCCCTTTTGCTCATTGCTTTCTTGGCTTCAACCCTACACCATGAACGTCAATAGAGCCCTGACCCTTGCAGGTTAAGAAACTACCAGGGATTGGAGTTGAATTCTCAACTGTCTGAAAACTGAGTCACTCTCTGATCAATACAGTCCATTCTTCATTGTCACTAGCAGTTAAGGAATGATAAGGGGGCTGAAAAGTTGGATAATCATGTAAGACAATTTTAGACTGTTACTTTCAATTATGAGTTAACAGAACTGTTACTTTCATTAAAACAGCTAGTAGCCAGTTTCCACTCAATGTTGGGTTTTTTTTTTTCAGTTGCAGTTTCTCCCAGCTTATTTGCTAATTTAGGACAACAGTTTAACTAAGTCAGAATCAGCTAAATAATGTATCTTGCCAAATATCCCAGGCTTTTCCCATTGCAAAGTATGGCCATTGCAAATTATGAATAAAACTCCTCCCATTCAAAGCAGGAAAGTTGATAGTAATCACACTTGTAAATACAAACTCTGCAGAAAGGGACAGATTGAGCACTAATATACTTGGGGTTTATAGGGAAAAAACAGGCTTCAATGAACATTTTTTTACATAAATATTTTCTGTTTGGATTTAATTAATCAATTTTAATGGAAAGTGTTAGTATCAGAAGCCGACAATGTCAGGTTACTGCTATGTACCTTTGTAACAGGATTAGATTCCCTGAAAGAAATATATTATCCTTAAGACTCAGGCAAGCCTCTGGATGCTGGCCAGGAGCTGCCCAAGATGTGATTCTGCCGCTTCCTTCTCCCTGCCGGAGCCCATCTCCACCGGCAGCGGCTGCACCAGGGCGTTATTAGTGTATGCCGACAACTGGTTTTGTCTCTGGGCTTTCATCAGGATGGGAAGCACAGGAAATTTCGACTGTCACTCTTGTTCTCTATTAGAAGATATGTTCCGGAGGAGGTTACTGATCATCTTAAAGTGTCAGCTTTTGGGCTTCTTTGAAGGCAAATTTATGCACTACCAATTGATCTCTGATGACAGTGAGTCAAAGAGATATTATGAAAGTTCAATGTGGATAGTTCCTGTATGTTAAAGTACACCAACACACACAAACACCCAAGAATACGCTAAGACGTGTGGCTATCATTCCCTCAAGCCAATTCCTCAACCATTGAGACAAAGCTAGAAGTGGCATTGCAGTGTGGGATCTTTAGCTTTGCTAGCATCCAGCCTTTTTCAGCCAAGAAATTATATGCATAATTGATTTCAAATATTTAAGCCCCATTCGGGTCTGTGTAGAACCCAAAATTCAGCTCAGCCTCATAGAAGGCTTTACAGAGCCTTTTACAGCATTGTTTAACAAGCAAGCGTTAAGCGCTTGTGTTGCCTGATGCCCCTGGACAATTTTCAAGCAGAACGGTGCTAACCTTGTGGCTCTGGCTAGAAACCATGCAGAAGCTGGAGTTAGGAGTTTGTGATGGCTAACAAGCCATGGAAAATTGCTGTGGTTTTCTGAGTGAATTAGAAGTGCAACAGGAGCATTTGGTGCAGAGGTAATACAGCACTTCCTTCATCTCCAGGCAGAGACTCCTCGGACCAGGTGGGCAGCAGCCACCCAAAGCAGCCATCCGAAACTTGGGGTGAAGCTGCTGGAAGCAGATGATCAGGCAGAAACCATACGATTTCCATGGTGTATAAGCCGACAATAAAAAGAAATAGTTAGACCAAGGCTAAGCAGTCATGGAGGACCTGCCAGAACAAGAAAAATGGGCACCACTGGCTGTGTGAGGTGCTTCCCTGCATGGGATGTGTGGTCTTTAGGGATCTAAATAATTCAGGAGGAAACTTTTCCAAAGGTCATGGAAATGTATACACTTCACACCAGGTAAAACCTTAGCTCTCCCCATTTACAGAGTTGAAGGGGGATAAATGATTTGATGATGTTATCGGAGTTCATCTCTAACCATCTCTCTTCACTAGAGGAGCCTCCAGTGGTCCTTTTATCTATATCAGATGCTGCTCTGCCTGGTGAATGAAAGGGAGGGACGTCTCACCACAGATTACACTAGTAATTCTTCTCCAGAACTAATTAACTTAAAAGATACTGTACTGATTGCAGAAAAGGTGTTAACAGAAGCTTGAGAAGTTGAAAAACAAAATAGATCTGCATTTGAGAAAGGCTCTCTTTAATCTTAAGTTTGTGATGTAGAAAATACTCTAAATGGAGCATATTGAAGTAAATTAAGAATTTCATTTTTTATATGTTTGAAAAGCCACTATACCTGGGAGAGGAACAAGAAGAAATATCAACAATTTTCATTTCCACTTGCCACTTTGTTCTTTCCTGATAACACGAAACAGAAGTCACACACCTCCAGAGCATGAGGCCACACTTGGTGTTAATTGCCCTCCCCACCATCCTGGGGGTCCGAGCTGTCAGAGCCCTCAGGGAGGCCAGCACGGCCATGGGTGAGCCCGTCCATTTCCAGAAGGAGAGGCACTGGGATGGAGGCAAAGGCCGTCCCCAGGAGCCACGCTGATCCCCCCTCCCTCAGATGTGGAGTGGTGCTGCATCCAGGGTACCAACTGCTATGTGCCTTTTTAAATATTTTGTTCATATATTGAAAGCACTGAATTGTCAGATTTTTTTACCCTCTAGAACATCAATGTCATTAAACCAGGCTCTGCTGTAACGACACACTGGAGCCGAGTCAGCCCACAGCTCTAGATCACCAGAAATTTTTTCAAAAATTGTTAATTTGTTAATTAACTCCACTACAAATGATATAACTGTCCAAGAGCCACTCCAAAGACGGAGGTGAGGTGGCTGCATGTGCACACACCGGGGAAGGGGTTTTCACGCAGGCTGGATGTGGGAGCATCGGCATGCTGCAGCCCCTGAACCATCGTCCTGATGCAGCCTCGAATCCCGCAGTGCGGGAGGGTGCAGGCAGGACTGCCGGGGGCACGTGGACCCTGGTGCGGGGGGAGCCCTGCAGGCAGCAGCTCTGCCCTGCCCCTGCCAGCCTGCTGAGACCAGCTTTGCCCACCTCTGTTCAGGGGAATGTGGGGGTTTAGTGTTTTCCATGGATCTCTCTTCCCAGCTAACAACTTGGTATTTTGAAACAAAACCCATGGCCAGTCTTTGAATATTGTGTTCACATAAATTCCTTGCAAATCGTAAAATGGAACTTTTAAATCTGATTCCTTTAAATTTGGTAGCACCCTATATTTCAAGGCATTTTGGACATTGCTGGTAATATTTTTCTTTCTCGTCCTATTTCCTGCACTGTCCCCATTCTCCTTTTCCATCCATCCTGCTTTACCCTCTGACTACACTAATGTCTCTAAAGCTTTGCATTTACACCCACAAAGGTCCAGCGTCGCTCTGATTTACACCCAGGGTGGGAAGGAAACCAAGCCCTCTGAGCCAAACACAGGCATTTTCTGCCGGGAAGTGTGGGCAGCCCTGACTGTGCTTTGGATCTTTGGTGGTTTGAGATGGGCAGGAGAAGCCAGGCAGGGTCTCCCCAGCTTGGGGGTCATGCCAGTGGCCCTGATCCCAGCTTTCTCCCCTGCAACCCTCATGCCAGCCCCAGCTTCTAATGAGGTTTCCGAACAAAGGAGGAAGATGGATTATATTTTAATATCCAGAGACTAAAATTAGTTTATATTTTAGCAAGTTAGCACTTCTTAGCAGTTGATTTACTCTCAAAGCTGCAAAATCTGTGAACTCGCAATTAATCACATGCTGGTCATTTTCTTTCAGAACCGTGGAGTTGGGCTGTCTGGATCATAATAGGGGCAAACCGCAATTTTGTGGCCAGGAATTACAGCCTCTGTTCAGCTCTGTCATAACGTAGTTCCTCATCTGCTCATTGTTCTTGGTGTGATAAAAGAGTGCATTTTCTCATTTATTTATGGAAATAAATTTATTATGGGATTATTTAGGAAAACCGCGAAAGGGTTATCTGCTGAGAAACAAAGTGCTTGCCAAGCCGTGTGTGGCACAAAGGGGTTTGTGACATTAAGATGATGGGAAGAGCAGAGCGGCGGATGGCAGCCGCCTGCCAGTGGTGTGCAGGGTCCATCCCTTGCCCCTGCGCCACTGCTGGGCTGCTGCCTCTGCATCTGGGCACACCGGGGCAGAGCCTGTTCCTTCTTCTACAAACCCAGGACAAGTTCCTAATGAGACATTAAGGTGGCAAAGGAGGCTGCGCATAAACATGAGTTTGTTTAAACATCGTGGGCTGTATACTTACGAGGAGCTGTTTACTAATAAATCACAAGTAAATTATTGGGTTTTGCTGATGTTAAGTCACCTCTGCCAAAAAATTAACCTGTAAACAGTTTGACATCATGGAGTAATATATCAAAATGCTGCCAGCATACTGATCCCTCACTATGCTGCTGCAACAAATCAATTAGGCTACCAATTCTGTTCATTAGAATTCATTTAAATCTCAATTAAAAAGCTAATTAAAAGTAAGAGTGAGAAGGAAATCATGTCTAACATTCTTATTAAACTCAAATCACCAAATTAATTTTAAATCCAAATCAACAATCAGAAGTGGAGATATAAAGAAAAAGGGAAAAAAAACCAAAACCAGTACAGTCTGGTCTCCTATGGGAAGCAGGAAGGAGGTTGCGCTTTAGTACTCCCAGAGAACGATTTTCTGGACCATAACGCTGATCAGAGCCTTGTGTCTTGCAGTTCCACCCTATTTTATTTTAAAATATAGTATGTCTGAGTCTAAGATAAATTTGTCTTTGTCAGACTGAGCCTTCAACAACCCCATGAGTTCAAACAAATCCTGCTCCCCCTCTTTCCCTGTTAACTCACCCCAAACTTTACGCTTTTTCCTTCATGCCTGTGTCATGGGAGACTTTTCTGAGAAAAGGGAGTAGGCCACCTTCTGTGGGATTAAGCTGCCCTCACTGCAGGCAGTGCTGCCAACAGCCCCTCTGTCCCCGGGGTGTGGTGGGACCTCTGCCCTGGGCAGGGGATGTGCAGGGGAAAGGAGGGGGCTTCCCCAGCCCTGCTGCCCTGGGCATCTCGCTGTCTCCTCTGGTGTCGGGGGCAGAGGGACATAGGTCCAAAAGGCATCTCGCTTTAACTGAGGTGTGATGATGACCTATGACTTTTAAGAGATTGTTTTTAATTAGGACACAGAGCTTTCCTGCTTGGCTGGAAGCAACGTAGTTTTTTCTTTTGTTTTCTTAAGGTCCAAAAATAGAGCCCCTTTGGTCGTGAGCATCCTCCTGACAAGCTGCAAAAGGCTCAGACTAATTTCATATGCAGTTCTTGGCACCGAGGTCTGGGTGGAGGTGGGCAGGGTCCACCCAGCCTTTCAGTCTCATTAATCATTTGGCTTTCCCTGGCTGCTTGCAGCATCTTCTGGAGGAACCCTTCTCTTTATTCATTCAGACAACCCTTTGGATTAAACAGAGCCAGCTAAATGTCAAACCAAATCTGAGTCTTGATGCAGATAATCATTTCAATAATATTTCTCCATTTGTGCCCAAACACCAAGGGAATAAAGCTTTTCTGCTGTCAGGTAGTGTAAGACTGCAGTTGGTGTAAATGCTTGACATTGAGCCAGATGGCTTAGCCGTGCTGCAAACATATGTTCAACAAGCAGGCTTGCACACATTGGAATTTTATTATTTTGAACTGGTGAGGCATGCATATTTATTTACTTGACCCCCCCTTTGGTGTCACTTTGGTATTAAAACAATCAGTTATAGAGCATCTCCAAGCAGCGGGGCAGCCCTGGTTTATCAGCTCCTTGTCAGGCTCCTGTCAGCGCCTGGCACTGGCCGGACTCACGCCGTCAGGGGAGCAAGGCTCCCGGACCACCCCACAGCACGGAGGAGTTCCCCTTCTCTGGACAAGTGTTGACTCTGCAATTATACCAGTAATTTTCCCACTTTTTAAAAGACGGAATCTCTCGACAGGTGATATATTATGCTCTGTCAAGTGCATCCCAAACATCTTGCTGGGAACACCAAATTAGAAAGAAATATCAGTGCAAAGGGGAAAAAAATGAACAAGATAAAAAATTAAAATCTTTGGATGAAAGCAGTGGCAGTCAAACACAGAGCTGAGCAAAATCAAGTCTTCTTTTTTTTTTTTTTTTTCTTGCAAGGCTGATATTAAATAGCCAGACATAAATCTAAGTAATTTCACAAAACAGCACCAGAATGACCTGGGACCTGATCCAGAACTCATTAAAAGCTGTAGGAAGCTTTCTTCTGCCTTACATGTGCTCTGGATTGGGCTTGTGTTATATTTTTGGGTCCCAGTTCTGGAGTTATGCAGACCAATATAGTGCTTTCTGACCCAGACTGGTGTGAGGTGTATTTTTTTTTTTTAAAGAAGTACCAGTATGCAAACTGTGTAGCCTCAAATAGTTGTAAAGCCAGCATAGAAACTCAAAATATTTCAGGATGTTGCTTTTGTTTTCATTAGCCACCCTGGAGCGTGGGCAGGCACATTTAGCCCTTGCCTCTGCTCATTCCCATCCCCACCCTTGGAGCGGGTGGTGGGGTTGGGTTTGCTGACCTGACTGCAGCCCTTAACTTCATGAATGCCCCTTGTCACAGTCCTCAGGGCAGGTGCAGAGGGCTCAGGGGTGCTTGGCAAAGGCTGAGCAAACCCTCACAGAAGGTAGTGAGTAGCTTCCCACTGATCTGAGGGGCTCTGGATCCCACCTTGACACAGGCAAGGCCAGTAGGTAGCAGGGGCTGGTTTGTCACTGATGGGCTGTATTTAAAAATGCAGCGTATCACTAATATTCAAGACTACTTTTGAGTCGTAAATACTAAACCACTGTTAAAATAACGTGAGAATGCAAACAATCCATCTATTGCAAAGAGTTCAGCAAACTCTTTGTGGAGGAACGTCCCACAGCTGTGACCCCAGAATGCACGATCGGTTAATTAGCCCATGGGGGTGCTCCATGACTCCCACGGAAGGCTGCAAATCTTGCCAAGTGCTCTGTTAACAGAGTCAGTAGGTGACTGTCTGGGGCAGGGATTGCCGGCCATATGGGTGAGGGGTGCACCAGCATCCTCGCCTTCATGCCCAGGCTGAGCAGGCAGCATGGGCTGCCCTCACCCTGCCTGCTGCGCCTGCACTGCCGCAGCCCCGTGGGGCACATCCCTGCCCAGGGAGGCTTTTCCATGCACACCACTGTCTGCAGCAGGATGATGACTCCTGCCCGGGGAACATCTTCAGCTCCAGAAAGACAGACCTAATAATTTAAACCAATATCCTGTCCTTGCCATTGGGTATTCAGTGGAAATCAGAGAAAAAAACTTGCCGTGACTACAGTCGGTGCAGGTCAAGTGCAGGAGCAAATGGGATAACAGGCACAGCCCGTGCTCTTTCACAAATGCCGTCACTGCCATCATGCTTTGGCTTTCCACAGTCATGCTCATTGTTGGCTGGGGCTGAGTTTGTGCTATTTCAGCTTCAGAGGGCAAGGACCGTCAATTATTTTTTGTCCATAAAGTGCCACGCACATCTGCGATGCTCTTTAAATAGTAATAATAATAATGTTGTAGCTCCTGACAAAGCTTTTGCCCGTTCCACGGTCCTCAAGCATGCTGCAGCAAATTGCTAAGCAACACCAATTTCCCCACTTGTTTGCAATTGTGAGGTGCATTACCAGGGCTCCTGGTGGCCTCTCACCCCGAGGGCCAGCATGTAGCTCGCCACCGCGCTGCATCCGAGGGTGGGCTTCTGCTAAACACACTCGCCCAAAGCACGCACAGATCCTGCTGCACTGGGATCGAGCGGCTGCTGCTCCAGGTGCTGCAAAACACCAGGTGATCAGGTAACAGCAACCAGAACACCCAAACTGAGAGCTGGGTGAGAGCTCCCTGGTGTTCACAGAAAAGCAGCGATGTTTTTAACGCAATGGTCCCTCTGTTTCTGCTCTGTGCCTTCAGGGTTTGTGCTTTCATCTTTTCGCTGCTGCTGTACACCTAGTTCGTTTATTTACTTACTTTCGGGAAGGCTGGAGAAGGATGCCGTGGCTCTTGTCGTAAAACCATGAAGGCTGGTGATGCCCCCGCACCCACTGTGCCGCGCCTCGGGCATCGCGATGATGTATTGCCTGCATCTGCAGGAATGAATGGTGCGATCCTGAATTACACTGGCCGGATTATATATTTGTTGCATATGAAATAGGATTATCCTTAATATGAGATAAAATTCTTTTCTTCCCAATTTCTAAATCTTTGGAGCGACTAAAGGGCACATACAAATGGGTACAGTGACTAAATGAGTTATGCCATGCTGCGATAGCGGAGACAGATGTGTCATGTTCAGATGCGGTTGCATTTCCAGAAGTACTCATTTTGAGCTAATCAGTGCTGCTAAACAGTCGTTTTGATTTATATCTGTTGATAAATCATTCTTCTTTAGCAATGTCCAGCTGCGATTCAGTCAGGAGGAGAGGGCGCCTCCTCAAAGCTGGGAGGATGCTCCAGCAGCTGGCTCCAGGGGAACTCCAGCATGCAGCCTTGGAAATCGCGGGGGCTTCTCCGCAAACATCATGTATGTTCAATGGCAACAAGAACGATCACCAGCACATTAGTGTTGCTGCTGTTATCAGAATTCTGGTTTGTTGGGTTTTTTGCCTTGAAGTTGGTGCTTGCTGGGTGTGAAGCCATAAGGATCCGGGCAGCCTGCAAGCCCCAGCCGCTGAGCCGGTGTGCAGGCACCGCTGGGTGCTGGGGCATTGCACCCACGGGCTGTCCCAAGCTGTGTCTCCGGCGCCCGAGTTGCCTGGCCACAGTCCCTTCATTTACCTCAGGAGCAACTACGTAAAGAGCAGAAGAAAATTTATGGAGGAAGGGATTGCTCATGAATTTTCCTATTTATTTTGCTGGGTTTTGAATTACTTTCCTCCACTGAACAACCCCACCCATCCTCATTTGCATAGTGGGAGCCAATGACGGTAATATTTAAAATTAAAGGCCTGAGCAGCCCTGCTACAATACCAGGGATTTTGTTGAATGTGAGAAGAAAGTGTTGCTTCTTGTCCGTGTATCTTCCAGTGAACGGTTTCCAGATCCATTTAAACCCAACAGCTATTTGACCAAGAACTTGTGTTGCATTAAGTCCTATATATATTTATTTTCCATTTCCCTGAATTCCCATCCTTTCAGTGGAAAGCTCATGGGTGTTTGTCTTTGACACTACGCACTGTCATTACAAAGTATCTGAGTATAACTTTGGAAAAAAGAGTTCTGCCGTGGAAATCTCGTCTGCAATTACAAATGCAGCTCTTGGACAGTCACTTCAAAATCCTCAGATGAGTAATGCGAGATAGAACTATAGCATTTATTGCCACGTCTGTAACGGGATGCTGAGTTGGCTGGATGCCGTGGTGCTCCATGTGAGCTGGGTGACCAGAGCCAGGAGGAGGGTGAGGGACTCTTACGGACCCTGAAAGAGCTTGGGTAAACTGCTGCTGGCTGCAGCACGTGTGGGGGGTGTGCAAGCAGTGTGCAGATTTCATAGCAAATGTTATATGTGAACCTATATACTGCCACAGGGGTGATGACGTAAAAAGGGGAAAAGAGGTGGTTAAGCTGCAGGGAGGAGCAACACAGGGCTGCCCTGGGTCAGCCTGACCTGCTGGCAGCACCAGGGGCAGGAGCAGGGGGTGGGCAAGGTGCTGAGGGCAGCGGGGTCCAGCTGCACCAGGATGCCTCGTGCACCGCAGCTGGCGATGGCCTCTCCTGCCAGAGAGCTGTGTCCTGCTGGGCGGGCGCAATTGGAGCAGCAGGGGCACCTCACCGGGTACTTTTGGGGAACAGCGGAGCAGCTCCCCTCCTCAACAAAATCCCACTAGAAAATAGAGTAAATCGCACCTGACAGTGCTTTTCCTTCAAAAACAATGAAATGGAACTGGAGTTGACTTAGGATATAAATCTCTATCCTCTCAGTCATTTTTGTGCTAGTTTTTCATAAACTTGGCTGCTTCTCGTTTGCCCTCTAATAATTCTCTGAAGGCTCATTTCCCCTGTATAACTCTGTGTAAACACGAAGTTGAGGAAAGGGTATTTAGACTCATCCTTCAGGAATGCTGTTTTTGAGAAAATGCTTGTTTACCTACGTCAGTAATTTTCAAAAATATAATGTGCATTTGAAGATCAAAGATAATCATGTGTGAAAACTCCAGCATTTTGATCAGGTCGAAACTCCTGCAGAATTGCATTTTCAGCTCTGCGCCATGCAGGCTTGCTTTATATCATGAAAACAATGAAAAGGCAAGTGATCCGCCAGCTCTAACAATAGGAGGATTAATACTGAACACCTCCGATGGCTGATGGCGTGGGTCCTTTATGACATTATTCTTCATGAGTGAGGAGGGATCTGATAATTCATGTTATTAGGTCTTCCTTCATGAGTAAAGATAAATGTCATCAAAGGTAGGAGCCATTATGTATTCTATACAATGCAAGTTACCTCGCTACAGTTTTTTCTCAGTGTATTTTCTTATAGTTTTATGTATGCAAGGGGGGAAAAATGTGTAAAAGCTCATACAAATTATTTTTAATGCATTTTTTAAGACTGTAAAAGAAAAAGTTATTGATGATGTATTTGGCACACATCACATTCTCCTATCTTTATCCCAAATTCACAGAAATGGACAACCTTGAGAGGAACATCACAGCTTTGGTTCCCAAGTACCAGAAATGCATCAAGTTGGGTGTAACTGGGCAGCAGAAGGTGACACCCCCAGTCCCATGACCAGTGGCCAGGCTGTGCCAGTGCAGTGCCAGGGGTTCCAATGCACCTCCCAGGCACCCTCCGAGGAGTTTGGTTCTGCCCAGCACCCAGACTTTGAGTTTTCAAGAAACCTGTGCCAGGTTGTGTGGCCAGTATTGCATGGTCAATCAAGGCACTGCTGAGTTACGCTGATAACTGTGTACAGCTCCAGTGGCTATGGGCACATCATTGGGTAAGAATTGGGCTTCTCATTAAAGGAAGTCACAGCAGCAACAAAACCTCTTTATAAAAACCTCAGTAAAGCAAAGAGATTAAAAACCTGACTGATGAAGAGCCAAAAAACTACGAGGCCCAAGAAGATCTCTAAAACTGACCCTTGGGAAAACCTTAGGAAATTTTAACGTGTCCTTGCTGAGGGGCTGATTCATACAAGCTGATACCAAATTATCCAGCAACCCTGAGCTGGGCTCAATGGGGCCACTTTAATTTTACATATGTGTGTTTGCATAAAATAGCTTATTCCATGACATAACACCGAGGGAGCTGTTGTGGTTATCATGGGCATCAGTGATGTTGGGGATTTACAGATAGCTGTGGGCTATGGGTGCCCCATGCATTGGCATGCGATGGCATGGCACAGCATGGCATGGCACAGAATGGCATGGCACCACCTTTAAAATAGGACAGCAAAACAGCTAGGAGACCATGATGGGTGGTTTAGATTTATAAACAGAAGGAAAAATGCGAGGTCCCCTCATTTTGTGCTAGTGTTTCCAAGCACAAGGTCAGGGATGCCCTCACATGGACCTCGCAGGTGTGTGCTCGCGTGGACCTCGCAGGGGGTTGAGGTCTCCTTGGGTCTTCACCTGTAAATTATTCACTCTGCAGTTTTTGTCTGCTTTGGATTTTTCTGGGCTGGCGTCTGCTGGCACCACTGGCGCAGCGCGGTGGGAGCCCTGGCGCCCTCCAGACTCCGCTGGGCTGCTCTTATCAGGCTGCGGGTATTTCAGCAAAGCACTGGTGAAGGTATTTGAGGTGTGAGTGCCACGCTGGAGGCGGTGGGGTGGGAGGCTGAGAGCAGATGGCTGTCCCGGTCAGAACACCCAGCTGCGCCACCGCTGCTGTTTGATATTTCCATGGCTTTCCAGCCCAAGGGAGCCTGGGGCTGCTTCCACACCCTTTTCACTGGCAGAGAGTAGTGCCATGCTGCAATGGGGATGGACCCATTATTTATACAGGCTCAGGGGCGACCTGCAGCATCGCGGTGACGGGACAATTCCTAAATCCCGCAGCAGGAAGCTGGCCCTGAGGCAATTCATCAGGTGAGGCAGGAAAGGCTCTGTGCCCATGCCTTCAGCAAACAGGAATATGCACGTCCACACAAGGGCAATTACTTTGTGCGAATGTGACAAGGGAAAATTGAATGTAAAGTCTGCTGTAAACAGCCAATAAATCTTGCTTTCTGTGCTTAGTAGAGGAGGAGCCCAGGTGTTTGTAAGTCCCTGTGTAGGTAGCAGGAGTGCAGCTACGTGTGGTGAAGGCAGACAGAGCGGGGTACTGGAGCTGCCTGTGCCCCAAGCACGTTCATGTGCATCATCCGCCCCACAGGTTGCCAGCCTCAGAGCGCCTGTGGCTCCCATACCCCTGTGTGCTCAGAGGAAGAAACCTCTGGAGAAGCTGCCGGCACCAACCCCACTTGTGTGAGCGATGCCCAGATGGCTCAGCTGCAACCCCACTTGCTCTCCAAAGCCTCTGCGTGGTGACCAAAGGGGCTGACAAGGCTGCCCGTAGGGGCAGTGGTGATGCTTTTGCACCGGTGTGTGCCCGCCCTCACATAGGAGTGCTGGGTTTCCCCAGAGGCATGCCCTGCAGCCAGGAGAAGACGTGACACATGGTCCACTTACCCTCTCTTGCTGCCCCGGCCGTGGTGCCCACACACCATGGTATGCCCACAGACCATCCCAGCTCTGTTGCCGTTTGTCCCTCTGGCATTTTGCTCTAAAACCCTGTCAGTGCAAGCACTCCATCCCATGCCAAGCTGCCCTTGTCCCTTGGGGCTACAGAGGCCACATATAGACCCTATAGGTGCATTTGGGCTGTGCCCCATGCCCTGCCAACTCCCCACCCCTGTGCCCTCCAACAGGTATCGGGGTGTGTAGAGGGTGATGCTTTCCAGGTTTGGGGCATTGGGGAGCTCTGCAGGCAGCGTGCCCCCCCACCCCCCCGCACCCTGGGGTGCCCATCCTCTGGTAAGGGTGGGAGCAGGGATGGGGCTGGACGGAGTGCTACCCGGCACCAGGGAGGAAAGTTTGTAAAGAAAGTACTGAACACAGACTTCCTGGGGTATCAGAAGGAAAATTTATGCATCGCCTTTGAGTTCAACTTCTCCATTAAAGCTTTTTCCCTATAATCTAGGGAGTTCTTATCTTGGTGACTTATGATGTTATGGAGGGGCTCATGCATGGAAAATGTCAATAGAAATAGTAACTCTAGAAGGGAAGGGCCTCCTAATTAGTCCCCATTTAGATTTTATGATGGCTTGGAGATCTGCTCATCCTGACAGTGCGCACTCTGGTTACATATTGTTCTAGCCTGAGGGAACCATAGGAAAATCCAGATTTATTGTACCTATCATACCAGCATATTTCATTTGCCATTATGAGCAGCCATCTCGCAATGATGCAGGAGTATTTATTACAGATTAAATTGTAGGACCTGGATGGTTTAGTGAGGTTCTTGAGGTATCATTTATGTCATTAACTGGCTCATTATCAGATCTGCAAATCTCAATTCCTTTTTTGTGCCTTCTGTTTAAGAGCAGGGACCTGGGCTGGGGCTCTGGCAGGCTGTGGGTCCCGGAGTGTGCATGTATGCCAGCACGTGTGCATGTGTGCACGTACACGTGTGTGCGCGTACACATGTGTGTGTGGTGCCAGGGCGTGGAGGAAGCACAGCCCCTGCCTCCTGCCTCGGGGAGGACAGGCACTGGGAGCCGGGGTCAGGCTGCTCCGGCTCGCCAGGGACCCTCGATGACAGCACTTAATGACCAGCTATGCACATGTGTAAAAACAGGGCACAAACCTGCCTCGAGCGAGGGTGGTATTTCACCCTGTCCTCTCCCATATGTTTCTGTACCGATTCCTCTCCATTAAACCACAACTTAGAAAGGAAAAGCTGAGAAAGGCGGTGGTAGAAGAGGAGGTAATTTAACTCTAATTATTTAACAAGTCTATTCCAGGCGTAAGCTTATTACCGGTGGCGAAAGAATATGCTGGATATTTTTTTCCCCTCTCTCTCTCTTTTATGCTTTATCTCTACTTGGAGAATTATTTGAAGAGGTTTAATCCAGCCTTGATTGTTGTTGTTAATGGGAAAGGAGAATAGGTTATTCTTACATGTGCTCAGCTGCTTGGCTCTCCAGAAAAGTCACAGAAAGGAGCTTTCAGACACTGCCTCTGCTCTTCGATTTAGTGATATTATTTGAATTTATTGTTCGATTCGACTTGCGTGTCCTTCCTTGTTGGTATTTGCCCTATTTACTCTCCTATATTGCTTTTTCATAAAACCAGGGAATGGCATTTAAGTTGTTGTGTTCTTTGGTATTAAAAAGCACTCTGTACAAGCTCAGGAGCACATCCTGGATTGCGGGGTTCAGGGCACAGACTGCGGCAGAAGGTGTCCCACTGTTTGGTTGCTAAGATTAATTAATTCATGCGATGGCTAATATTTGCAGGGAAACTAAAGCTTGGGAAGTGGGCAATAATGCATGAAAAATACAATCTCTCTTTTCCCTTCACTTCGCAAGCCGAAGGCAGTGAAAAGACTTCTGTAGGTGTTTACATTGGTTGATTGCACCTGAGAGTTATTTTTGTAAAAGTAATAATTTGGGGGCTCTAAATTCACGGCATTAAGAGGATAAATACGGGCAGTCACCTCCCCAGGATTGCTTACTACAGGGGTGGCTCACCAGGGCATTTCTATTGCTTCAGAGCTCTGCACGTGCCTGTATGGCATCGTCACAAAGGGAACAACTTGGTGTGATGCTCTGGCACAGAGAGGGGACCACCCCTGAAAGGGAGCTGAGAGTGAAATTCAAGCCCGATAAAAGGCTGCCTCAGAAGTCTCCAAAACGTGATTGGCACCCAAATATTTTCTGACCGAGCCTGAAAACAAGGCAAGTCACCGCAGCGCAGACGCCTCACGTTAAACTTGTGGCTGGCAGCCCAGAGCTGCCGAAGCGGTGTGGAAGGTCAGTGGAGAGTCGCACTCCCTTCTGCTGGTCAGATCACTGGGATGCTTCCCCACAGCGTCCTCCTTACGGTGCTGGCCAGAGACATTTTCCCCCATTCCTCCATTGCCTTAAACAGTCCCCTGTAAAAATATATATGCATTTTAACCTCCAAAGTCCATAATACATTTTGGAGGTCTGTAAAAATTAATACTTCAGGGGTTTTGGTGCCATGCTGATGATTTTATTCAACGTTTTGTACATACCTCTTAATAGAGCTATTGGCTCCAGAGTTAAAACGTGCAAACCAGGTTGAAAATAGAAGGCGTGAGGTCATTTAGACTGTGCTTTTTCCTTGAAAAGGATTGGAATCCCCTAAGCATTAAAAAAGTTTAAATGAGATACTTCTCTCTGTAACTTATAAATGGCCCTTTCCTCTTTATTTCATTTATTTTGCATTTTCCTCTATCAGCCTGAAAAAGGGGACATTTATAAACTAAAAGGAGAACAATTGTTGGATATTTATCTCAAACCAGTCTTCTAACATTTGCCCTGAGTGTTCACACTGGGTAAGGAAATCTTCAATGAGAATGTAAATAAAAGTGGTGATGTGTGCGTCTTCTTTTAAAGAATATTTTCTGTTCTGAGCAGCTGCAATGCCATTAAGTAATTTAGATATTTTGTGTGCTTTAAAACTACAACTGCATCAGTGAGGAAAGTGTCTGTAAATAGAAATGGTTTGGATATTGTTTAGCTATTCCCTCAATGGGTATTTTAAAATGAAAATGGATTGTAATTATTAAAAAAAAAAAAAAATAAAAAAATCCCTTTACCTGAGTTGATAGCCAATTACTGAGAACTTAGTGCTAAATGAGTCGTCTCTCCCAGCTGGTATACTATAGGTACCCTTGAATAAATACAAATCTGAAACGCTATAAATAGGCTCCTTGAAAGAAGAGTCTTATCTGAGCCTGCTTTGTAATGCTGCTCTCGCCAAGCTCAGTCTTTGCAGTATAATCTTAATATTGAGCTTGCTCGTTAATCTCCATTCCTTTTTTAGGTTAGTCTAGACTGTTCCGGTAGCAGTGGTGCTGGCTGGGTTGCCGTAGGAACAAGGAATTCAAGCAAATATGCTCACAGAGAAGAAATGTCTACTAATTAAATGTGAATAGCATTGATAAGGTGCCAGATCTGGTAAAATGTAGACCATAACGTTCTTTGATGTAATTCATTAGAAAATATACATATATATAAAAAAATATAAAATATATACATGAGAGGTTTGCAAGACATATATGATACATATACTTCTTTGTGGGGAGGGTTACATATGTTGAAGAAGGCAGCAACATTTTTATATATAGAAGTGACACTTTATATGGTTTTGTTCCTTTTGAGGCTATAAATTCTGTAATCTTGGGCATATATCTTTTTATTGCATTTACATGGCAGATAAAGACATTTGATTCGCTACTGCAAGTGCTGGAAGCCCTGATTAATCCCTCACCAACACCTAACTCGATTTCCACCACTGAGATATAATTTTTCTCGTTGCTCAATGAAAAGGGGCCCCGGGCCCACAGTGGGGTGGGGGTCCCGCCGCCAGCAGATGCTCGTCCCAGCGCATCGCCCGGGTCACCCAGGGGAAGCTGTGCCAGCCTCCTTGCTGCTGCTTTGGGTGATTTTTATTCTTATTCTGTCTTTCAGCCCGCCCCCACAGGACCTGATGCCTCAGTTTGCCCTGGGTACAAGTGGGATAATAACATTTCTGACCTCCCTGCTTTCTCTTTGTTTGCTACTTGGCCAATCCCTTTATTTTCCAGGCAAGGACTATTTAATACTGCGTACATAAATCAAACCTGGGTAGAGCCCCAGCAGGTACCGGGGCTGTGAGGCGTGCCTAGCAAAGCTGGCTGATCAAGGATACTACCAAAATCCAAAATTTTCCAACTATGTAATTCTAAAATGTACTGCAAACACTGATAAATACACTGATGTTACAAATGGGGAAAGTGAGTCATAGAAAGAAGAAGCAGATCTTATTTCAAAGTCTCCAAAAGTCAGCTGCCTCAGCTTCCCCTTCCCAGAACACCAGGGAAATGGCACATCAGTCACGTGCAAGGGGAAAAACAGGGTTTGCTTTTCGTGCCTATCACCCACCCACCCAGCCAGCCGTTCTGCAGCACACAAACATCACCTGGTGCTCTTGGTTGTCTTCACAGAGCCAAGGACTCAGGGCTGGGATGCTGAGAGAGCATACATAAAATGGGAACCATTCATCACAACTTCGGAACATGACTTTGGAACGTCCCTGTTCCCTGAAAATGGTGTGTGCAAAGATATCCTCTAAAGAACAATGTTTTGACTGAATTTTTGCTGGTTTTGCAGAGGATATTCTACCCACCAGGCAGCAGGTTCTCAGTGGATAAGGAAAGTGTATTCTTATCTGCATAAACACGTAGGCTCTACAAGCACGCTAATTTCATTCTCATTTTTAATTACAGTTCAAAGACTAAATTCATCTCAGTCATGCTCATGCTTAGGTGGGATGAATGCAGTGAGGGTCCCACAGATTTACAGCAGTGTGGTAAAAGCAGGATTTTGCCTAATTTCCTGATGCCCCCCCGTGCTTGCTAGGGGCTTTTACACTTAGTCTTGGGTTGTTTTATTTTTACACTTGCCTTGGCTTTTACCCTTAGCCAGCTCCCCGAAGGGGACAGGGGTCAGGACAGAGCTTGCCCTGCTTCACTGGCCTGAGCGGCTCTGCATTCCCTGCTGGCACTTCTTTAATGTCATCATCTTCTGTTCATCAACCAGAGTCACCACATTGGTTCCTCCTGTCCACATGTGGCATGACCTGAAAATGCCACCCTTCCCCTCTGTTCTGGGGGATGCTCCCAGGCAGCCAGGGCAGGGGCCACCCGGGACCCCCAGCCTCCCTGTGACCACCCAGCTCCTGCCCCGAGGGGGTGCTGCCTGCCCCCCCCAGCTCTCCCGCTGTCGGGGGGAAAGGACCCACGGGACAAGGAGTAGTGATAGTGGGAGGCTCCAGCTTTGGCTGCAATATCTGGTGGCCTGGAGTCCCAGGGTCCTGAGGGACAAGCCACTGCTTCCCCTTAACGCCAGTGGTCAAGCCCTGCCCCGGGCAGGGGGAATGCCTTCACCCATGGGCTCACCCCGTGTTCACCTGCCGGCTGCCCAAACCAGGGTGGGGGCTTATCTGGAGACTGGTGCTTTGCACGTGTCAGCAGTCACAGGATCAGGCCATCAGCTTTCCGACCTTTTGCAGCCATGGTCCCCACCATGCCCAGCCTGCTACCTGGGCGCCCTGTGGACACAGACACCAGTGGGCATCAGGCAGCCGTGGCAGCCTTGCTGTGAGTGGTGCCTGTCCCTGCTGTCGGCACGTGGTGCGAGATGCAGATGATAGCCAGCAGATCGCTACTGCAATGGAAAAGCACCCAGAAGAATGACAAGCTGATCTGAGTGTCCCCGACCATTTACAATTTATATGTCCTTGTCAGATAGCGAGTTTGATGACTCTAATGTCATGTTTGTCCTTCACCCTGAGAAAATCTCCTTTTAAAGATCACCAGCCCATCTCTATTGACAATAACTGTGCAGGTCACGGTATTAACATGTGTTGGATTTTTCCAAAATGCTGATCTTTTTTTAACCATAAAAAAAAGCAGCAAAAAACTTAAAAACCTGCGATTCACAAACCAGACAGGACACAGACCAAGTCTGGCAGAGAGGTGAACTGGGGCTGGGTGTGGGTGAAGTGGCAGCCTGTGTGGTGCTGGAGCCTGGTTTGCTCCTCTAGCGTAACCAGGGTTTCTCATGCAGCGTTCTTTCCCACTTCTGAGAAAGGCTGTCTGAAATGTGAATATTTTCATTCCTTGTCAGGAGACTTCTGCTCAGCCCTGGTACTTTCATTTCCCACGAATCCTGCACTCGCAGCTCCTGGAAAGCTGCAGCGCATTACAAAAGAAATAGGTTTATCGGGCGGATTCTGCAGAACAACACAAGCCTGTGTTTGATTGCATTTCCTACATTTCCCTGTGTTCCTAGCGAGGCAGGAGCTGACCTGACAGCAAGGAGCACACCCGTTTCTGCCTCTAGTTCTTCCTGGCTGCAGCATGGCGTGGGCTCGATGCTGCAGGGGTGCTGGGGACTGAAGGGGACCCCAAGGGACACCTGCCCTCCTGCCTGCCCCAGATCCAAGCACCCCAAACCCTATGGACACCCTCCCAGGGACTTTGGGGGGCTCTGGATCCAGCCTGGTGACCTGAATTTGGGCTGTGGGAGATGGACTCACTCACTCCAGGCTTCACAAGGACTGCGTGTGATGGATGCATCTCCTCATACACTGTGTCCTGCAGTCTCCCTGTGAAGGGGGGGGTCCAGGCAGTGACTGAGACAGACTGGAGACAGGGGCACACACCCCTCACAGCTGACAGGCCAAGGGACATGCCCAGCTGTCCCTCCACCTCCACTATGCTTTGTGTTGGTGTGTGATTACAGTGGGCAAAAGCTGTGCCTTTCCTGAGAGCAGGGAGCTCCCAGGTGAGCGCGTGCTGGGGATGTAGAGAGCCTCCTTTCCTCCCTGAGCCAAAGAAAGAAGCTCTCACCACCAGAAATTAGACCTATTAGGTCCACTGATCTGTCACACTTGCTAATACAGGTTTGTTCTCTCTAGAGGTTTATCAAGTACCTTGTTCAGCAGAGTTTCAGCTATTCGAGTGATGCTGCTTCCACCACATCCCGCGGGAGACGAGGAGGGATGCTCTGCGAGACAAAGACATCTCCTGAATTCCAGCCCTCTTTTTATTGCATTACTCCATCTCTCAGTGTTCGTGCACCCTTGAACCACTCCGCACTCGACTGCTGTGGTGCATCTGTTTTGACACTGCCGCTGTCAAAGAGCCATCAAAGTCAATGGGAATGGGTAAGCGAGTAAGCTGACCCAGCAGGTCTACAGCTGCAGCGTGCACTGTGTCCAGCAAAGCTGGGGTGCAGGAGAGCACCCCTCCCCTCCCCCAGAAGTGAGATGGTGCTGAGGGCTGTGTAAATGTTTTGGAGACGTGGGTCAGGGCCAAGGAGGAGTCTTTGCTGCACATCCTGGGTGCTGTTGCAGCGGACACCTGCCACTAGCTTTCCAAACTCCTCTTTCATACATAGGTAGGTCCAAAAATGTCATTAGCACCGATGTGACCAGTGGCTGTGTGCTGGGGCAACATGTTTTCCTTTGCTTGATCTTTCTCAAATTTTATGCTCACACCTATCAAAGCTCTGGCCAAGAGGGAGAACACTGAAGAGGTGACCCCATTTCTGCCCAGAGTCCTCGGCCAGCCCGGGACTTTGCCTTCTGCCACCCAGCAGCCCCGTGTGGCAGTGGCCGAACTCCCGCCTTGTGCTGACCACCCTGCTCCAGGCATCCTCATCAAGCGGCAGGTCCTCCAGGGCTCGCAGGGAGAAGGTCGATTCCTCACTCCCTGCACCACGATTGCACAGGCTGATTGAGGGCGCGCCACTGGCTGTGGCAACAGGGGGGCTTGGGGAAGTGCAGGGCTCTCCCGGTGTGCTGGTGCCACCAGCACGCCGCAGGGCGAGGGCAAGGAGGGGGCAGGTGGTGCGTCTGGGCTCCCAGACTGCATCCCCACGACAGCGTCCAGCTGTGCAGCAAGAGCGTACTAAAGCTGGGCACAGGGGGTCATGGCAAACTCCCCTGCTCTGCTGCCGTTCATGCCAGGGGTACTCAGGTGCACAGGACTGGCTCTTGCAGTTGGTGGGATGAGTCCTTGGTGGACAAGAACTCAATAAAGTATTTTATTTATTTAGGGAGACTCCCTAAGATATAGTAAAACATGATTTTACATCCTTGCAGGGTGCTCTGTATGACTGAAAGATGGGAAATCCCACACTGTGCCAGTGTGGGGCACATCAGCCTCACACTGACCCCCGTGTCCCACAGTTTCCCACGCATCCTGTGGATCCACCTGTCAGCCAGAAACCTCCCAGCCCTGAGGTCTATCCCCTCTAAGGGATACATTGCATTGTAAGAAGGAAAAAGCAGAGGTATTGCAGAGCCTAAGAGTTTGTCACCTGTCACATACTCGGATGTCCAGGTTTTATAGTCTCAGCTTTACCCTCTGTAGAGCTTTGGCAAAGGGAGTACAGTGCAAAGCATTTCTGAAATACTGTCCCAAATACTGAAAGGAGCCATGCTCCTACCCCTTTTGTGTTGCTTTCCAGCACTGCTCCAGTGATCACAAGTCACAGGACAGTGTTATCACTTTGCTCCATTTTGGAGAAAGCTTTGCGTCTGAAGTTCTCATGCGTGCTCACTTCAGTCCAGTGCTCATGCCCTCATCCTGTGCGAGAACAGCAATAGTACTAGGTGATGTAACCAGCTGGAATTCAGCAAGTCCATAAAGTTAAAGCATTAAAAAATAAAATTAAGATTCATAGGAAATCAGAAGTCACTTTGCAGAAGAAATGTGTTTCTAACAAGGCTACTTGCCCTTTGTTCTCCATTTGATGCTGTGGCTTCTTCCAGCTCCCAGGAGCTGCCCAGCTCTGTGGAGGGGTTCATTTCATTAGGCACCAAAATCAGGCATGTAGGGCAAGGCAGGGGGGCTCACCGATCGATACCTTGGGACTGTAACCCCTCCCTGTGCTACGGGGGGTCTCCCTGAGCCGTGGCAGGTGCCAGCCCCTGGCCCCTGGTGCTGTCCCCATGACTGGGGACAGCTTTCAGCTCGTAGCAGAGTGGGAGCAGGGAAAACAAATGATGCAGGAGTGCTCCCATCTCCTTCCCCAGTGCTGCTGGGCCTGCAGCATGGGAACATCAGCAGGGCGAAGGAGCGGCGAGGAGCTGTGGGGTGGTGCCCTGTCCTGTTCAGATGCTTGCATCATGGGCTGCTGTCATTTGCAGAGGACCCTGCCTCTTCGCTTTGCAACAGTGGAGTGAGAAGAGGATGCTCGCTTGGGAATTTATAAATTGAACTGACAGCGTGTTTAAACTCAGATGCTTATGTTACAAAATGCAATGATTGCATGGTGCAGGAACATACGCAAGTGCACGCAGTCCAACCTGACTGAATTCAGCCTTAAAAATAAAGGAACACAAAACAACTTCAAGGGCCTGACCCTGCAGCTCTCCTGCCTGGGAAGGCAGGGTGCATTGCTGTGTTTTGTGCAACCAGAGCTGACGGCTCAGCATTGCATCCATGGGGGTGCAGTCTGTATCCAGGGCACACGTGTAACTCCCATTAATTTAAGGGGAATTATGTGAATTGTACAGCAAGAGTTGACTATACTCCTGAGTATTGCTGTTATTATGTTTACCATCAATATTCATGAAGTCTTCTTAAAAAAAAAAAAAAAAAAAAAAAAAGCAGCAGCAGGGAAATTTTGCTCTAAAGCAGAGAACTGCAATATCTTCTGGAAGCGCTTGTGAAAGTAGCAGGTTTTTTCCCAATATATTTTCACTATGTCTTTCTCAGATCATTGTCCTAAGTTGTGAGGACAGTTATTCAAAATAGCAAATTGTCATGATACTGCACATCATCATTGCTATGTTTAGCCTCTTCCGGAAATCAATTGGTCTTGATTAATAATTTGCTTTGGAGTTTTCCAGTCTAGCAACTCCCACATATAAGCAAATGTGCAACTTTAGAACAAAGGATATTACAAAAGCCTGCTTCTCCTTTGTGTGGTGCTATATTTGGATGGATGCACTAATACAGTTTGTACGGTGCCAAAAGATAAAATTCTGTGGGGCTTTTCCCCTGTTATTGCTGCAAAAGTGTTGTCCTTTATATGTATCACAGCATCACTTACTACCGCCTTCACAGGTAACGCTTTGATGTATGCAAACAACTAAATGTTTTATCCATTTGTGGAGATGTGAGGGGCACCGGGCAGCAGTAGGGGCTGCAGGTGGGGAGGAGGAGGCTCTCCATCCCCAGCACCGTGATCTGGCTGTGCCCTGTGCCAGGGCTGTGCCGGGGCTGTGCTGGTGGTGGGGCAGAGGATGCTCTGCCCTCTGATTAAAGCCAGCAGAAGGAAAAAAGACAGAAGTGGGCCCGTGTCTTCTGTCACTGCCTTCAACCGCGGCCCTGCAGCAGCCTGCCAACAGGGCACTGCTCTGCCAGTTGTAAATTTTAATTGGCCATCTGGGGAAAGCACAAACCACTGACTAGAGATTAATCAGTAAATTAACCCAGGCATAATACACATTTCCCAGCGGGGCCCAGGCTGCTCGAGGCTGGGGCGGAGCAGCCAGGGATGCGGGAGGACTTGTGCAGGGATGCTGTTATTGCTTACCGCCGCACCGCAGAACATCTTCCCCGTGTCCCGAAATTCCCTTCAGCGTGACCTTGGCAGTGCCCCTGATTTGTATGGCAGTTGCAGAGAGGTTTCCCTGTAAGTGCTCAACACAGATGGCACAGGTACCGCTGCTGTCGGAGGAAGAGTTGATGAATCAGTGAATGTGACAACTTCCCTCTGGTGAGCTGTTCGCTTGGCTGCGGAGCTGCCTCCGGGAAGAAACAGTTGTGTACCTGCGGCTGTGCCTAGAGGGACCGCAGGGGGTCCAGGCTATGCAGCCAGTGCCCAGCCTGTAAATAGGGCTGGGGGGAAACAAGCAGCACCAGCACCATGGAGGGCAGGCTTTCCCATCCATTATTTATTAGTCTTCGTTCTGAAGAAAGATTTCAGGCATCCCTCATGTAGCAGGAGAGTCACCTCTGGCTTGAGCATCCCAGATGACTGCAGAATGCTGATGGGGCAGGCCATGGGCAGCAGAACCTATCCGGGGAAGGGGCAGAACCTGCTTTCCCCCTTTTCTGATGGCCACGTCCCATGCTGGTGGCACGGGTGGCAGGAGCAGCGGGGAGGAGCAGGAGGTTAAACACCGACTAGCAACAGCATCGCTGCTCAGTCCACACTGCAGAAGCCCGGTGGGGTGTGGGTTCAGACACGTCTCACAAGGACATTTTCATACACATCTGCATGGCAGGAAATGCACTGCAGTGACAGCAGGTACCAAAGGCTGGCTTGTCCCGCTGCAGCAGGCAGCAACACAACATCCCTAATGCCTGGCAGTCTTTGCTCTTGCAACAGCCTGTGTGACAGCCAGGGCTTGTCCCCACTATCTTCAGGCAGCCCCTGCCAGGGCTGGGGGCATAGCGGGTGAGGATGGTACTGACCCATGAGGCTACAATGCAGCAGCCATCCCGTCGAGGGAGGGGACCAGCAGCCCAGCCCACCATACAGCCCCCCACCAAGAGCACTGCTCTAGCAAGGCTTTGTGTGTATCAGCATCTATCATGCAGCTGAATTATCACACACGTTTTACTTGCAAGGGAACTGGGAGGGAGCCCACTTGCGATGCGATGGTTCGGGGCAGAGGCAGGAATCCCCTCCTTTCACAAATGCTGCTGCGTGCGGCGTTAGGCCAGGACGAGACTCTCCCCATGCTGCCCGATGGCATTGCAGAGGTTTGTACTGACTTTCCTGTCCCTTTTCCCAAACATGCACCATAAAAATTGTTTCTGTCAGAGTGTTTACATTCAGGTAGGGTAGTGAGGGGAGAAATTCTCTTCTACATCCCATTTGCACAGCTTCCAGCACAGTCGTGCCAGACCTATGTGACTTCTGAGTGCTGCAGCTGAGCAGGGAGGGGGGAAAGGAAAAAGGAAGGAAGGAAAGAAGAACAGCCAAAGGAAAATGAAAAAGACAAACTGAACAAAATTCAGCCATGTGACAGGGAGTTGGAACATGGCTCATTTCCCCAGAAGCTAGTGCAGCTCACCCCAGTGTGATAGCAGTGTCGAAGTGCAGCAAGCTCGGTGCAGGAGCTGCAGCAGGTGCAGACTGGTGCCCTTGTAATGGGTTTGCTACTTCAGCTGGTGCACTTGCCACTCCCCCTGCTCCAAATTCCCTGGCCAAATCCTGCAGCAGCTTCAAAAACCACCTGGGCTTGGGGAGCACTTGTACCCTGCTGCTCTCAGAAGTGTGACATCAGGGACTTTGCCTTGACCTGGACCCTGCCAGAGCGCCAGGTGTCTGTCTGATAAACCCCCAGCTGCTGCGGGAGACAAAGCACATCCCCTTCCACCCTGGGATCAAAAATCCTGCCCAGTGGCCCTTGCCTGACACCCACCCAGCAGCCTTCCCAAGCCTGATTCCTAGTTAGCATTCTCCTAGTTAGCAACAAGATCAAGCTGATCTTGATAGATATCCTGATTGACTGAATAAATCAATCACTTGTGCAGTTGAGTGAATTACACTCGTGCTCTGATTCTTATTTTCCCCCAGATGGAAATCTTTGCCCAGTTTGTAAAGTGCCATGGGATATTTACAGAAGACATCCCTGTGTACACATCTTACTAGCAGTAGTATAAGTACATCCTCTCTACTAGACTTGCTACTTTGGGGTGAAGCTTTGTACCATGGCTCAATTTATTAGCCCCTAGGACTGGCTCTGTCAGCCTCCGTTGCCATAAAGAATGAACCCTGCTCTTCTGAATTTAAACATTTCTCCTAATAAGTGGTTCCTTAGCTGTGAATATATGGATGCACTGTTGTATCGTGTCTGTGATTTTGCATTTTCCCCACTGTCTCTTCTGCCTGACATGATAATAAGCTATGTGTTAAGCCAGAAAAAAAGCAATTTTCTCCTGAGGTTAATTTCTTTGGATTGCCCACCTGAAGTGGGGAGTTGCATATAAATTTTAGTTTGTACTGAAGTGGAGAAGATTGAGTTAGTTTTTTGGCATAGATGATACAGTGCAAATCCTTATTGACATACTGGTTGTTTTGTTCTGTCTTCCTAGCAATTGCCTTTGGAAGAAAATGGTGTTAAACCCAATCTTTGGCTTCCCAGATGCCAGTGCCTGTGTGCCTAGCATGGCTGTTCCAGCAGACAGGAGCCCCTCTGTCTCTGCAGAAGATCTGAGCTGTGTTTGTCATCTCCGATCTGCTGCTGGCCACCACTCTGGAGAGGTCCATGCTGCCAAGTGAGTGAACTGGGGTGATCTACGGTGTGAGCTGTGACTGGTGCCCAGTGAAACAGGGCATCACTGCATAGCCTAGCGCAGAGCAGCACAGCTTGGCTGGGAAAGGCTCTTGAGTTGGTGACCGCTGCTTGCCCCAACCATGGGTACTCTTCTCCTGCTGCCAAGGAGCCAGCCCTGCTTGGAGAGAGAACCTCAGGGCTAGCACAGTGCTGGAGAACACACATGCTCTGGACAGGAGCAGTCACCCATTTGTACATGAAAATGTGGCATCAGCTCCTGAGACAAGCCTTTAGAGAGACCATCCTCTTCTGCTGTGGCACTATTGTGGTGTGGTCCCACCTGCAAGAGATGCGCCTCTTCCCACGGCACCCACCGCCCATCTGCTGGGAGGGGGCTGGGGCCAAGCAAACACCCCTGCCATCCCCTTAAGCCCTGGCTGAGATCCCACCGCTGGGCAGGTCTGGAGCTCCCACCACCCCCCGGTGCCTGCAGTCCTCCCCTGGGACCGCACATCAGGAGACAGAGACTGGCAAAGGTATCGAGGGGCAGCCCTGGAGACTGTCAGGCGTCCATATGCATACCTGTATGTACCTCTGCAAATGCTACAGCGCACTGAAGGTCGGAGAAGGGAACTGTTTTGGAGGAGGGATCCCCAGAACAGGAGCAGGGCACCAGGCAACCAGGCAGTCCCACACCAGTGTTTGGTGCTACATGCGGAACCACAGATGCGCAGCTAAGATGTCAGTGGGGTTAGCTCCTTGGCTACCTTTGGAACCAGGTCCAGCTTTAAAAAATGGACAAAAAAATGCCAGATTAGCAAGTGTTTAATGGTACCACATACAAAAACTTAGCTGGAACACAGCATATGAGAGTAAACTAATTTCAAAGATCCCAGCTCGTGTTCACTATTTCAGGTGGCTGATCTTGCCATTGAACTCAAAGCAACAGCAGCGGGGTTCAAGCTATTGCCTGAGCTTCAGCACATGCTTAATGTGTGGCAAAGTCATAGCCCGGTTTTCAGTGGGAGAGCTGAATGAAAGCACATTTGGTAAAAACAGGTCTCATTAGGAGCACGTTTTGCAGTGACGTTACCATGACCTGAAGATAAACATCCCACCAGTACAAACATCCTACTGACCTGCCCTGATGGTGGAAGCTGTTCCCAGGAGCAGTGGGAAATTACAACATCCCACTCTTTTGGGGGAGCCTGGAACCACTGAACCAGGGGAGAACAGCCTCTGGCCTGTCACGGCACTGAAGGTACCATCGTTCTTGGAGGTGGGCATTCAAGGCTCTCCTTGGTGGAATGGAGGCGTGTAAGGAGAAGGCACATGCCTGAGGTGCAGATGGGAACTTTAAGAAGCCCACCCACCGCTGAAGTTGGATAAGAAGATTTCTGGTTCATCCCAGGGAAATAAATAGATAAAAATTAATTTATTCAGCTAGGTAAGGGATAGAGGGTGGGAAGAGGAATGAAAAAGCAAGAAAATAAAATATTCAGAGAGAGAAGGCACTGTGCTTTGGTCACATGAGGAAACATTTCACAAGAGCTGGGACCTATAGAAAGGCAGAGAGAAGCCAGCTTGCTCTCAAACAAACAAAAAAAGAGGCCCAATGTGCCCTCTGCACTAGCGTGATAGAAGTACTGATTCAAGGGTCCCACACTCTGGGCCCCCTGACTGCGTGTGGCACCGTACCATCCAGGTACGTGGGGACGGAGCAGGCAGCTGCAGCACGCTCCCACCACTGGCGTTTCCCCACGTGCATGTCCTGTCAAGGGATGGTTGTGGTCTGGTCTAGCCAGAGCAGCTCTGCCTCCTCAGGTGCCAGCCTCCTTCTCACCAGGGCTGCTGGAGGATTCATCTGCTTGTGGGGCAATCAGCCCAGGTACTTCCTCACCAGAGTCTTATTTTCTTGCAACTGAGCCTAAGAACTAGAAAATTTCCACCCATTATTTCCCAGAGCAGCATGCCAAGCTGCACACCCTCAGCATCACTCAGCATTTCACAGAGAGAGGAAAACTGGGTAGGTTCTTTTCTGTGTTGCGATTTAATATGTAAAACTCCTAATTAATGATGGGTCTCATAGCAGAATGCATAAGTAATTCTTTTGTATTTGATAACAGGGTATATTTGAGGGGCTCTACACCTAATTATTACATACCAATTTCCTTAAAGGGTGGGCAGCCCTGCTTTCCTGACAGCATCCGTAACTACATGGAAAAAGCCTCGTAAGGGTCAACGGGAAATGATTTGGGTTGGTGATAATTCATTACCCTTACCAAAGAAATAGAAATGGTAGTGACCAAGAAGCATATTGCACTCCAGCATCCACGCTGGTGTGGCTGGGAAAGAGCCTGTCCTTCCTCAGCTGCGACACCAGTAACGCCCACGTATACAGGCAGAGGATTTTGATGGAAGAACACTGACACTTTAATAATGGTAATTGTTTAAGTCTGATCAGAGACAGAGGTGTACAGTGGCATCTCCATGCTCCCCAAGCCCAAGAGCCAAGCTGCCTTTTTAAGTTGCAAAACCATCCAAATTCAGTGCCCAATTCAACCAGTGCAGTTGAAAAAAAAGGAAGGAAAAGGTGGCTGGCGGCCTTAGGAACTGGATCAGGTGTAGCTCTGGTGGATGGTGACCCTCCTGGGTGAGGGTCTTGGTGTGTAAATGCTGGTCCTTGCAGCCGCTGCAGGAGAGGAGGCTTTTCGGGAGGGATTTTGGGAAGGAAAAGTTTGTGCATTGGGGAGGGCCAGGCAGACTGGCATATTCCTACTAGAAGTGACTGTGAAGAACATATGGTTTAATTTAATGCAAGAGACTTTGTAGATTATAATTGAGTAGATAATTGGGAAAGGATGATAATTGTTTATGAGAGGGAGGGATTTAGTAATTATTCAAAGCTGTTTTAAAAGACTTATAAATACTCCTTGACAAAGGCCCAGGAGGGGCCAAAACATTGGCTTGATCATTTCCCTACCTCTCCAGAATTAATGTTTAAGCATGTATGATAAATCAGTAATAAGGTGCAGTACACTGCTGAGCGCTTGTGGGTGCTGGGGGATGGAGGGGGGTGCCCCAGGCCCTGGTACCTGTGCCCAGCCTGGCATCCCCATCCACTTCTCCCAGCTACCAGGAACCTGGTGGAAACGCCTGGGCACAGCAATTTGCACGAGGCTGTACAAAACCATGCATGTGCATATACAAAATGATGCACAAAAGCTGCTAAAAAGGAGTTCAAACGATGTTTTATCCCAAAAGGCCCTGCTGGCACCCTTTGAAGGTACGTGTGGGCTGCAGAATTGCATGCACGAGCATGTTGGCACCAGTCCTTTTGCAATTACATCAATTTCTTTTACTCTGAAGAGTGAACATCGATATCAATTATTTAAAATTCTGGACTGTCAAAATATATGTGAATAAACAAATCTGAGCGGGCAAACAGCACTCACGTATACCAAATATTTCTTCTCTTCAGCATGCCTCTCCAGAAAAGCCCAAACTATCTAAAATAATTAGATTTTGTTCAGTAATCAAACTCAATCAGATGGATTCTCTGTGAACTACTTTTATACCCACAATGAGGAATGTGTGTCATTCTCTGTGCATTTGCATATTTTTCCATAAACCTAAAACCAATCAATTTTGAAGAGTTATGATAATATAAAGAATCTGAGGCAATTACATGTCTTTTAAACAGGGATTCAAAATGCATTCCGCTGACAGGATTCATGTAGTAAAACAGTCAAAACTTCTTTAACCCTTTTAGTGACATCTCTGTTAGGGCAGGGTGGCTGATGCCGGGGATGTCAGAGGAGCCGATGGCTGGCGGTGCAGCCGAGGGCCGTTAATCCCACCGGCCATTAATCCCGCCAGCCGTTAATCCCGCCAACAGGGCCTGGGGCTGGGGCTGCTGTTGCCTTTACACGGCCCCACCGTGGAGCTCGCATCGCACAGCGTGGGGCGGCGCTGCCGGGGAACCTGTCCCAGGGGCTGATAGGCAAATTAGCAGTGCCATATTTTCCTCAGCGATTATGCCAAATATCACATCAGCCACCATATGGGCTCGAACACAGACTTCTCGGGGATTTCATTTTCATAAACAGGGAGGAATTATGCAAAGTGCTATAGGTAGGGCTTAGAAATGTTTTTTTAAAACATCCATTTGGTGGAAATGACTTTTTAATGATTTCTCTCTGTGGTTACGCCTATCCACAGCAGCCTTTTCCATGTTTATTAAGTAGTTAAGACTTTGCCTTTCTCACTGCTAACGGTGTGATCCGGAGAAGGCAGAGCATCACTGGGAGTCTGGGCGCGGGGCTTCGGCTGGGCACCCTGAGCCGCACATCCCCGTCTTAACAAGCATCACTTCAGAGGGGAGCTGGCCTCAAAAACCTCAGCTAAGCGTGCTTAAAAAGGGAATTTTTTCCAGTGTATTTGTGGCCCTGCTCCACCTTCAGGACCCAGAAACACTTGCCATCTTGCAAAGCCCATGCCCAAGGGATGGGGCAGCTCCAGAGCACCTTGCCATGGATGAAATATGCCGTTTTTTAAAATAACTCCTCTTTTTAAAAAGTCATAAAAAACTGATATATTTTATCAGTGAAGCTCTTTTGTGAAAACAAAATGTTTCATGGCACCAAACCACCTGTGCCATTGTGGAGACACTTAACTCTTCATTTCGGGGTTATGTTTTCAATAAGAAAGTACTTCATCACATCTGGGGAACTTCTCACTAAAAAAAAAAAAAACCACTTTCTAAAAACAACTAAAAAGAGTTTGGTTTTAACCAGATATGCAGGATTTGGGGCTGATGTCAGAATAAAAGAAATATTAAATCAGCCAACATACTGAACAGACCAACTTGCCGTCAGTCCCTGAGGTGAAAGGAGGGAGAAGCTGAGACCCATCCCGCACTAGCAAAACTGGGAAGTCCTAAAACAAGTTAAAACCTGATGCAAAGTCTACTGAAACCAACAGCACTCAGCAAAACCTCAAACAAATACATTTTGGACTGCTTTAACTTCTCAGTCCCATTTCCACACCAGATCTGCAGACAAAACCGATTCCTTTCTCTCTCTCAGCAGGAACAAATTCTTTATTCTTGCATTTTGGTCTCATTTTAATGCCTGCCAGCAGCCTCTACAGACGGGCTGCAGCAGAACCTCACAATGTGATATGCCACGGCTTTGGCTTAAACTTTTAGATTGCTCTGAGTCTTTCATGGATTTAAAGAAAATGGGGAAAGTATTCCTTTGTATTTCTTGTGTGGTGACAGACAGCATCTGAATTCAATGCTGACCCATGCAGAATAACTCCTTTTCCCCTAGGAAACACCCTTTGGCTGTAGAGTGCTCTCTGGTATTATAATTTTAAAATAAAGAGCACAAAAGCATACTTTTTATTGGTTAATGCAACTTTTGGTTTACTGGCAGTGCAACTTTTATGAACGATCTGTACTTATAAAGGTGATTTCACTTACTGACCTAGCTTGCAGTATTCTTTCAAAGTGATGGATTGGGTTGGTGTCCATTGATAACTTTGGTGCTATGTTTCTTTTTACAGTTTTTGAGGGATATGGCAGTTGTAGTGGATGAATTTATACTGCATGAGTCTTTGAGGTTTTTACTTTATACCACAGACAACACTTCTGAAAATTTTTTAATATAGAAGGAAATTATTTAGTGAAAATGAAGAGCTCTGGGGTGACTGGGGGTGGGGGTGGGGAGTCACATTAAAGTAATCTTAAAGACCTGTTCAAATTTCATATTTTTCTCTATAAGTGACAGTTCTGTCAGCACTGGCTAGAGCAGCTCTCTGGGGTATGCAGAAGACCCAGACCACCAGCTCTCTGCTGGGCCAGAGGTAGAGAGGGTGTTTCTGCCTGTGCTTTTCGACATTCTGTGTCTTTGCAATAGCAAACTTTAGTTATTGGAAAGCGTTAGAGAAGTAATTCATTGCATAAACAAACCAGCTCAGAGGATGTTGGCTTTGTTTGTTTATGTAGAGAAGACATTGAGTTCATCCCTTGGTGCAAGACAGACCCCCCTCCCAGTGATGGCATCACCAGCCTCCCTGCCACAGGAGGACACACAAAAAGCCTCGTAATGAGGAGTTAATCTGTGTTATGTTAAATTACACCTACTTTGATATTAACACCAACATTTGTAAAGAAACAACATCCACCTTAGTGGCAACAATGAAAATACAGCTGCCAGGTCCCCATCTGTATCGTGTGCATGTAACGTGCCTTAGCTGAAAGACCTACATATATCCAAGGAATAGGCTCATTCAGGAACAACCAGGTGGAGAAAGAAGATATCCACAGTGTGCCTCACAGGGAGGAAAGCATGTTTGCTCAGAATATATTGGAGACCCAGATTCAGAGGAGGTCACGCTTGTGAAAATATTACCACTGTAATATTGCCAAGGTCATGTCTGAAGGCAGGTTTGGGCTGTGCAGGAGCTGGCATGTTAAATATGTGCAGGAACAGCACACCTAGAGCACCCTTCCTTTCCACTGCCTTCCCTCGTTTGTCACCCTAGAGTTAAATGCTGTCAATATGTTTCCCTCGATGTGCCTTTGCCTCCATCCTCTGACCTTCCTGCAGCTTGTGGACCCTAGTCCACCCCAGACCATTGTGGACCTCCTTGTGGAACCCTAGTCCTCTCCAGACTCTTCTGGACCCCTGGTCCTCTCCGGACCCTTGTGGACCTTTTTGTGGACTCATAGTTGACCCCAGACCCTTGTGAACCTCCCTGTCAATCCCTACTCCTCTCCAGGCTCTTTGATCCTCTCCAGACCTTTGTTGGCCTCCTTGTGCACCCCTGGTCCCCTCCAGACCCACTTCTCACCCTGAATGACATGTTTCCCCAGTTGCAAATCTGCTGTGGTATGCTGGTGGCACGAGGGTGGATGTATTGTTCTGCTTTCAGGAAACTTTTAATCAAATGCAATTTCAGAAAAAGTGACTGTTTAATTTTGGCCTTGGCCTTTGGTCTGCACCTTGGTGGATCTGTTACTACAGGCTCACCCCACCTTCTCTGTGAGCTTCAAACAGAGCAGAAAGGAGGAGTGGGTCATTTCCAAGTTCGGTATCTGGAGAAGGTAGGAAAACAGGGGGCTGGGGGCAGGAGGAGGTAGCAGATGCCAATAAATGGGGTTTTCAGATCATGTCACTGGAGACAAAGACTGCACTGGCAAAAACTTTGTAGAACAGCCCAGAAGCCACCACCCCAGTGAGACTGCCTTTCTGGGCTGCAGCGATGTGCCGGTCCAGAGCAGAGGAAGAACAGGAATTAACTATATTTTATCAGCTCTAATTCTTTCAGGTGTAACCTGTGCTCTTGGCTGGGTGGGAAGGGGCAGGGGAGGCAGGGGAAGAGGGAGGGGTGGGCAAAGAGCAGCCACCGCGGTTGTTTGTGAGACCCAGGGATGCTGGCGACGCTCGCTGCAGACACTCGGTTCATGTAAATTCATATTTATTCGCCTTGTTGTTCTTCTTAAAGGTGGAGAAATTCATTCTGCATTTCTGTCATTTGTTTCCCTATCGGAATATCTTTCACAAACATTTCCAGTGTCCTCTCCTCTTGCAAATGAGTAATGGGGGAAAGTAACTTTGGAAATGACATTGCAATGTAATCATCCATATTGTGTATTGTGGTTAAAATTGATTAAAATAATATTGAAACTCCCCCAAGGGATTATGCAATTATAAGTCAAGTCCCAAATGGAAAAGGTTTTTGAGAACTTGGCAGATGTCTTAATGAAAATGAAGCATTATAGTAATATATTAGTGCTATTTGTATATTATTGACAGCAAGATCACTAAACTGTATAAATTACTGTCCAGAAGAATGGCTGAATTGTTTTCCTTTCAGGAAATTTTTAATCAAATATAATTTCAGAAAAATAATTGTTTAATTTTGGCCTTAGCTTTTGATCTGTACATTGATGGATCAATTATTAAACTGAGTTTTAGCCACTCATTTGCTTTGAAAGTTGACAGTTTAAATATTTGACTTTACACCCGTTTTGTTTTATTACAAAATAAATTCTGGCTAATGCCATAGACTATTACTTGCAGCCTTGCAATAAAAGGTAGTAGAGGGCTCCCAACTTTTCTTTGCCGTAATAAAGCTGCTCTCCTTGCATGGTCTCCTCTGAAGGCTATGGTGGAGCAAAAAGTGGGGATGCCGAGAAGGGCAGGCTCCCCCTTAGGAAGGCAGGTAATCGTCTTCACTCAGGGAATTTTGAACCCTTTAAAGCTGCCTCATTAGGCATGCACTTAAAAGGGCTTGGGATTTGGTTGTTGTTTTTCTTTTGCCCTGCACAAAGAAGCCCTGTATAAATACCGGTAAATACAGTAAATTTATATCAGTAGCTTTACTCCTATACAGGAATTTCTGTTTCAGTGGTTAGGAAATAAACTGCTTGCCTGCAACTACACAATATTTTAGTCTCTAATTTTAAAAATACGCTGTATTTTAATACCTTTTTTTAAAACAGATACCAGTTTTTATGAAGCACTACATGAGTTGCTGATGGATAAATCACCCAAGCATGGTTAAAAAGACCCTAATCTCCAGATGGTACCAGATCCATTTAATTGTATCCTCTGACCTCATCTCACCTAAGCCTGCATTAAAATCATAATACAGTTCAAGTGTAAAAATGATATAGTGTTTATTCGTCCTGTTTATAGGGGGGCAAATACACAGTTAAATTCATATGTCGAAAATTAGTGTAGTCATTTGAAAAGGTTGAGTTAGATCAAACTGACTCCCAGAATTTTATTTGCCCTTTTTTATTTAAATGGCTCTATTTCTATAGTTCGACATCTTTAAATGATGGAGGATGCTGAGAAAGAGGTGAAGCGGGTTTCTGGGCATGTAGAAGCAAGGTCTTGCATCAGCCATGGGGCCGCATCCAGCCCTGGGGAAGGGGGATGGAGCACTTGGTCTCATTTTTAATTTGTACTGTGTGTAACGAGAGAGGGCTGTATACATTGTAAATCCACTGCAAATATTTTAGTATTTCGGAGCGCTCAGATCAGCTGTAGGACATGGGCATGCCCCTTCCCACCTGGCAGGGTCTCCTGCGCACACCGTGAAAGAGGTGCTTCTCCCTCCTGTTCCCAATTTCTGGCGTGAGCCCACTTGCCTCCACACTCCCCAGGCATGTCCCGCGGGCTGGCCAGAGGAAGCATTACGGGCGCAGTGCCCCCACCACAGGGCTCCCCCTCCCCGGGGCAGTCCCCTGCAGGCAGTTCTGCCAGCACCGTCCCCATCCCGTCCCCCCAGCCCCCGCGCACCTCGGCGGGTCACTTTGCTGCTATCCCCTAAAATAGGTATTTTTCGTGTCAAGTGGTCAAACTTTGTGGACTTGTGATTGTGGGAGCAATTAATTACCCATACCCACCCCAGAGTCACACAGAAAAAGGAAGTTTCATGTGAAATATGTATTGGCTTGTGCATCGATGGGGCAGCTTCTCTTCCTCACCTAAGAGCAAAATACTTTGTAAGAGCAAAATACTTCTCCAGGGTACCACTCCACAAAGGGGCTAAGCCCCTGCCTGAGGGGGATGGAGGAAAGGAACACAGACAAATAACCTAGATTATTATGAATGTATTGACAGAGCCAGGTTAGCAGTTTTACTGCGGATATACTAGATTATGGAGAGAATTGAATAATTTATCCAGCAATTTTCACATAAGCAATATTATTAAAAATGAAGACATGAAAAAAGAGGTTAGTTATAGTGGAGAATATATATAGGCCATGAATAAATGTATTAGGCAGTAAGAGTAGTGAATGTTTTAGTAGGTTTAGACTAGATTAAAAAAACCTGTATTTGATTTCAACGAAGTCCTAAAATATCTGCTGAGAAAAAAAGCACAGCTTACAACGGGCAAGGCTGGAACAGATATATAGATATAGATATAGATATAAGCTAGAGGCAGTGCTTGGAGTAGAGTGGGGTGCTCCTCACCACCATGCTTCCACTACTACGCGTGCCATGGTGCAGGGATGCGGACCCCTGGTCCATGTGCGTGCACGAGCCCCACGCTGCCCTGTGTGCACACTGGGGCCGTACGCTGGTTTCCCAGGACCCAGGTCCTGGTGGGCATCATGCCCAAGGATGGACTGGCCTGCCTGCCCAGCTTCGGTGCTGCCCAGTGCCTCTTGGAGTCAAACTTTGGGAATCCCAGGAGCTGCCGTATGCACAAGGGGATGCCCTTATCCCAGCATCTCTGCTTTGCCAGAAGACGGCTCCTGTTATCCGTACAGAAAATCCCTGTCTGTCCATCCACATGCTCCTGCAGAGCAGAGTCCAGCCAGGGGCAGGGCTGGCGTGAGGGTCCTGGCTGCCAGCACGGGTGGCTGTGGTGGCGGCTGAGACCCTCGATGTGGGGGGGACCCAGGGGCACAGCCGCGCTTGCGGAGCCCTGCGCTGCCAGCTCAGGGGGTGGCGGGGAGGGGATTTGGCCCAGTGCAGAGGTTATCTAAATGGCAGGAAAGGTCCACAGCGCAGACACAGGAGTGTTTATTTTTGTTTCCTATTGAGTTCCCTTTTATCTCCTGTCCTTATGGTTATCTCTTCTCCCCCCTCTCAGGCTTTGGCAGGGAAGCCGAATACTGATGAGGCGTAAGCTGGTAAAGTCCCAAGCATTTCCAGGCAGTAGGTTTGGGAATGAGAGGTTAGTCTGACTAATTAGCCTAGAGGATTTTTGCTCCCCGGGCACGCAGGTCGGGTATTACAATAACAGCCTCTGCAGCCAGCAGCTTTTGTGCCATGGGCACAGGCAGCTGCAGGCAGCTCTGGCCCCAGTCCGGCAGCGGGTCCGGGGCCAGGATGGGTCCCACGAACTGTGGTGCCTGTCTCCTCCAGAAACTTCAAATAATGACTGAGGCAAAGCTTAGGAAGCCCCGTTATGTACGTGCCTGAGGCATGCACAGAAAGAAAAACATCTCTGGGATTCTCATGATCCAAGTTTTAGAATGATTTTCTTTTTTAAAAAAATACAAAACAACCACATATATCAATCAATCAATAAATAAATAAACACATAAAGAAATATGGGAGTGGGAATTTGGTGAGCTGGCTGTAAGTGGTGGTGCGGGGACAGCTGCCTCTGCCCCAGCGCACCTGCAGTAGGGATATCCGAGCTCCTACATGGTGCCAGATAGGGACCATTTCTGGAAGCTGAGAGCCACGGCACGGTGTGTAAGCTCATAGCTCCGCTGGCATGGCTGGGACGGGCGTGCTGGGACTGCTGGGGGGGACCAAGGCCATGCTGCTTGTGGCGCGGTTGGACATGGTGCCAGCAGGATGGGAGGGAAACCCTGAGCAAATGAGCAGCAGCAATGGCATCTGCACCACGTACACAAAGCTGCCATGCCTCGTATGGTACTGAGACGCTCCTGCAAAAACCTCGGGATTGAGGCGTTTCTAACAGCCATGTTTGCTGCCCACCTAAGTCCATTGGCCCTTGGTGGTCTGCCATGGAAAATCGCTTCCCACAGCTGGAGCAGGGCACTTCCTCGCCTGGGTCTGAGGTGGCTGGGCATCCGCCCATGGGACTACGGAGCTGGCAACAGAGTGAGGTTCATCCTAAATGCAGCTGAAATAAATTTTAAATATAAGTGTGTATATATATATATATATATATATATGTATGTATGTATGTATGTATGTATACAAAAGCACTCTCTCCCTTTTTTCTTTTCTTCTTTGTTTGTAGAGGAACTAACGTCAAAGCTCTTTCAGTCAGTTGTGATTGACTAACCAAATGGTCATGGACAAGCTGAAAATACAGATCTGACTTTGAAAGCTCGCTCTGTTTGGGGTCTTTTGCTTGCTGTGGTTTGTTTGATTTTTTAAAAATAGTTTACACTACATACCCTTATGCTCCTAAAATAGGGCCGCTAGAAAAATCCTCAAGGCCAGCATCTTTCAAAACCAGGCCTGCAGACGTTAAAATGGTATTGCAGCGTACCGAAGCGAGCCTGATGGGTTTCTGCAGTGCCGAGTGAAGGAATGAGTTTGGTTCCATGAGCTGCACAGCTCCAGCCCTCCCAGCACTGGTGGGCTCTGCCCAGCTCTCCATCAGCAGGACAAGTGAGATGATGCACAACAGAAGGACCTTGCCAGCACTCTGTGGTGTGGGAACTGGTGCTGAGCCTCACAGGGCATGGCGGTTCATTCCCTCATGGTAATGGAGCAACTCCCACCTAAAGAGAAGATTTCCCCTTCTTCCTTACAAGACCGCTGGGAAAAAGCTAGCCGTTTGCTGCAGCCGGGCTCTGTTCCCTCAGGAGTGACTGCATTTGGTACCCAGCCAGCACCACGACCCCTCAGGGGGCTTGGCATCTCCTGGTGATTTACACTCTTCTGACCATCCTCAGAAATAGCAATACCTGCTGTTCCCTGGCCCATCGGCTCTGCGTATACAGTTCTGAGGAGAGCTTGGATCTCATCTCCTTTAGCCTAAGACAGCAACCGGCATCTGAGAGCACCCCCCATCAGACACTGCAGCAGAGGAGCTGTGCTGTCCTGCTGCCTCCCAGACAGACTTGGGTTCGATACAAAAAAATGCCAGCGACCCATTCCTTTCAACAAGAAAATGCCATTTGTAAACGTTACAGGTTTTTTCCTTTTGCTGTTCATGTCAAATTCAGATATGTCATGTCACTGTGATTACCTTATTCATCACAGAATCACAGAATGGTTTGGGTTGGAAGGGACCTTAAAGCCCACCCAGTTCCCACCCCTGCCCCGGGCAGGGACCCCCCCCAGCCCAGGCTGCTCCCAGCCCCATCCAGCCTGGCCTGGAGCACTGCCAGGGATGGGGCACCCACAGCTGCTCTGGGCAGCCTGGCCCACCACCTCACTGCCCTCACGGTAAATTTTTCTTATTTATAAGCAAAAGAGGGAAGGCTTTGGCTGAGCCAGGGAACATGCTGTGCTGATTTTGAAACAGACTGGAGGGAATGAAAGCCCAGAGTCTGCTTCCCACTGAGATTGAGGGTCTACGGGCAACTCCAGCACTGTTGGATTCCTGCCAGCAGGGCTGGTGCGTTCCAGGTATTACACAGGGGTCCTGTCCCAGCTCCATCCCATCCCATGCTATTCATCCCATCCCATCCCATCCCATCCCTCTGGGGGTCCCAATGCCCTGCTGAGCATATGGGAAGAGGACACCCAGGTTTCCCTTGGGAGCAATGGTGCATCGCCCCGACACAGGGCTGAGGTTTCACTTTTCAGTCACAGGCAAGAAGCAGGCTTTTTTTTAAAATACTGAAATTCAGGATAGAGAAATAAAACCAGTGAGTGGTTACCAGTGACAAAAGCGTACGCAGCAGCAGCATGTGCCCCTTGCCATTCACAAAAGATATGCTAATTGGAGGTAAATATCATCTATCCTTGACAAGCCTTGCAAAGTCGGATCTGACTTATAAATAAGAAAAAGTGCGCTGGCTGCTAGGAGTGGTTTGCAGAGTGTGTAAGAATCACCACAGACATTGGGAATGTCTAAATAGAAGGTGCCGGGGTGGATACGGCAGATGCTGGGACTCTCCCTGTCCCCGGGAGCAAGAGCACCCCTAGGCTATGGCTGAGCCCCGGCACAGGCAGCACCCAAGGGTGCCCCGGGGCCCCATGGCAAGACTCCCACCACCACCGACACCCTCCAAAACCCCAGCAATCCTTGCTTTATGGAGCTGCGCTGGCTGAAAGGAGCCAAATTAGCTGAAAAGTGCTCTAAATTGCTGGTATCTTACTGCCAGGGCAGTACCGCTTTGCATCGAGCCCCGCGCCGCTGCTCCGGCACCTCAGATAGGACGACTTTTTGGTCTAATGGTGCTCTTGTTTGGTGCTGTTTCTTCACATCTGGTCGCCAAAGAGTCACTCTGTCACCCTGCAGCCTGCTAATGAGATCCCCCATTTAATTAATACCATAAGAATTTTAATTCTGACTGAATCAATTTAACGTGATGTGATTTTGTCAGCTCTATTCCCCAAGTAAAAAGTGAGCCTGATGCTTATTACATACATCATTTCACGGGCTCTGCATTCCCTGCTGACTTAAACAAATTCTAATTAAGACTAATTAAAGCATCATTTATGAAAGCGCTTGTGATAGCTATGCAAACATTCTGGGTGGGTATGCTTTGCATAATAATTATCCTAGTTAATATTAAGGCTAGGTTCTTGGCAATTAGGTCTTTGAAACAGAGAGTTATTCTGAATTTAGCCCTTTTCACTGTTAGCAATGAATAACAAAAAAACAACATGCTAAATTTATGTAGTGGCTTCATTAACCGGAAAAATTTAGAAGTAGTAGTATTGTTTGCATTTTAAAGTTTAAGCATTGTTTTTAAGCCAGGTGACGGTTATTAAAACAGAAGAACAGGGTCTGAGCGGCGGGTCCTGAGCCCGCACCACATCCCATATGGGGAGAGGTGACTGTGTGTTACATCCAGGCTGCAAAGCTGCTCCAGTCTGGGAGTGCCCTGCCCCTCCCTCGACCTCCTCGCCTCCAAAGTCTGGCTACAAAGCAGGGACTGGCAGTTTTAAAACATTGTCAAACTAAAAATTAGTTCTGTTTGGTTCAGTCTGTTTTTCTGAGTCAGGTTTGAGAGATTTTGAAATCCCTGCAACAGATGATAAAGTTTGGGAGGGGAGTGCGGGAGAGCTGCAAGGATGCTAACGCAGTTGCTGTTGGGTCTGTATTGCCCAGATGAACATTTCCTTGGCTGCTGCTCGGTGCCGTAAAACCAAACATCTTCCCAGCCCAATAAAAGGATCTAGCTGTGTTCCCAGTGGGTAAAACACTGCCACCGGGCAGGGTGGCAGAGCATTGTGTATGACATTCAAAATACTCTACTTTTTTTTTTAATGTACAGGGCAGAGAGTGGCCTGGGGGTATATAACAGCTCTGCTCCTAAACACTTCCCAAGAGAAAAAAGTTGGAAACTCTGCTTTGAACCCCACAGTCTGGTGTGGAGCACAACTCAGACACACCTTCACTGCAAGACCCAAGGTGACATAAAAAAAAAAAAAAAGGATTAAAAAATACTTTCACACAGTTTCCAAACATCTTGAGTGTTTAACATAAGAAAAAAAAAAACAGCCCATGGGTTTGAGCACAAGGTCTGATTTTCTACCAAGAGATTGTGTGGAACAGCTTTTGGAGGTGGACTTGGCTTCGGTGCCATTTTTCAGTGGTTGTTCCATAGACTAAACCCAGTGTATCACATCCAACACTTTTGTCTTTTTGCTGACTGATGACAAAGCTCTGCCTGGCCTGTAACTTTGTCAAAATTAAGGTGGCATTTGGTACATCCATCTGATACCTAATGCGAAGGGTTTATGCTCCCTGAGGTCAGCCATCACTTGGACAAGGCATCTTCCAAGAAAACCCAGTGAGGTGGGCTGTGGACAGCAATCTTGCTCTTCACCCTGTTTTCTTTAGACGTTTTTTTCTCTGTTCATGGCTGTTATTTGTAATTGGGAGAGAAAAGCGCACAAAAGCCACCTGGCCCAGCTGAGACACTTCTCTTTGGGGGAAGAAAAGTTTGGTGCATACAGCTCTGCCTGGATAACTGGGAGGCAGAAGAGCCGCTGGCTTCAGTCGCCAGCAGCATGGTGGGAATTTGGAGATACTGGGTGTTTAACACTGTGAGAGGAGAAAAACTGCCGTGCCTATGGCTGCAACTGCCCTTGCCCGGGAAATGGGAAACACTGCCATGAGCTGAGGTCTGTCTTGAAGGAGAAGCAAATGAGAAGCCCCAGGTAAGTCTGTGTTCAGAAAAGAGACGGTGCTGGGAATGTCGGGAGCGCCTTCCACACCCTGGGAACCCCCACGGCTGTGTGCTCAGCAAAGCCAGCTTCCTGGCATCCCCCTCCAGCCAAGCCTGGGATGCTCTCCCCCAGCGCCTCCACCCCGACGAGCCTGACGTGGGGCTGTCACTGGGATGAGCTGGGGGGAGCATGAGGCAGTGCTGGCACCCCCTGTCCCGTGCAGGGTGCCCTGGGTGGGACCCGTCCCCTCCTCCCCAGGGTCCGTCCTTCAGAGCACACTGGGAGCAGTGCCCCTGTTACTGCTTGTAAACACCGGGGAGGGAACACAACTGTTCAGCATGTTCAGCAGGGCAACTGAACTAGAAATACATACTGTATAAACAGAGGAATATATCAATTTATGTTAATTTTGTCTGGTTAATTTTTAACAGCTTTTCGCTATATTAGCTTTCTAGGTTGTACTATATGACTTTCCGGTATTATTGGATTGACAGGCAGCTGGCGCAATAATAAAACTGCTATTCCCATATCTGCCGAGGGCTCAGGGAGGGATGAGTACAAGACAGATATCTACCCACTCACCATTTAACGTGTACCGCTCCTCACTGAACATGCAGATGGCATGGCGGTCCCAGATTTCATTTGAGTTAATCTAATCCCTCCACTGCTCCCACTAGAAAGGAGGGCATTAGCAGCCATATGTCAACCAGATTTGTCAGATTATTCATTACAATTAATTGCTGTTCTCACTTAAGGCCTTTAAGGCTGTGAATTGCTCTGAATTCTATTGCAAACACAAAATTATGAGTAAAAGACTTTAGCCCTGTCATTCAAATTTCACGCTGACCTTTATCAGCTTTTGGCTTTTCCATGGGTGCTGGGCTGAAAGCTTTCTAATTGGGGCTCCATTTCTTCCTCGCTACAGGTAAGCTGTCGGCCAGATCTGGCACTGCAACCGGCAAGACAAGAGGAAAACTCGCAGGTCCCAGCAGACAGTATTTAACTGCCAAGTAATAATGCATTAGGAGGGTAATGAAACGAGCTGGGTGTCATAATGACCCAATATACTAATTAAGCCTCTAAATACTGTAGCTTTTTAAGACATTTTCTGTCCTGGGCAGACTTTTTGGAACTGCGTTTCTCTTAGCTTTGTTTCATTAGCCAAACTCTCTTGCAAGTTATTACAGATGATAGTTAGAGACGAGCCAGTCTGGTGTTCCCGCAGAGGGGAGCAGGGCTGCCTGCCCACACTGTCCACGCTGCCCACGCTGCCTGTGCTGCCCGCACTGCCCATGCTGCCTGGCTCCAAGGGCTGCCCAAGGAGGAGCATCACACCCAGCCCATGGTGGCCGAGGCACCCTTGATCACCAATAAGTGCCCGGCATCACGCTGGCCCTGCACAGCAGGCTGCCCTGGTCAGCAGCGTGTTTTCAACCTCCAGCAGCGGTTTTGTCAGATGCTTCACAAACCTTGACATAAAACTTGTAGGAAGGATCCCCTGAATGGGATCAGCTGGCAATTTCTAGCCTATCTTGCTTATTCTGCCACATTTCTGCTGGACAAGCAGCCCAAGGACTGCGTCTGTGGTTGCACCTTTCCCCTGCACTGGAGAGGGATAACTCTCCAGTTCTGGGACTGATGCTGGGCTGTCCTGCCCCTCTGAGAGTGGCAGACGCGGCCTTCAGCCCCTTAGATACAGCTCCTCGCCTTCATTGGTTCGCTTGGCATAATTTTCCAGGCTGAAGGGCCACTAGTCAAAGCCTAAAAGGAAAGAAATGTAGTGAAGAACTTTTTTGTGATCACTCTTACAGGGTGAGCAGCATCAGCTCAGGTTGGTGGGAGGAGGGGAGAGGGGACTGGTCCTACACCCTGGGGCTCTTCTTCACCTGGAAGGGTGTGTGGGCTTTGCTGGGAGCATGGGCTGAGTCCTGGGTGGGAATGCCCCAGGGTTTCTCCCAGCTCTCCCAGGTGAAAGTAACCACCCTGAGACACGCTGACATTTGTCTGTAAGAGCCTGTGCATCCTCCCAGGAAACAGCAGAAACTTAGAGTCTAGGGGAAAAAAATGCCATTTTTTGGTAACAGCTCTGCTCCTGTTAACATTTACTCTGTTACATCTGGAGAAATCAGCTGCAAATTCTCTCTCTCCCTCTACCAGCACCCACACCTGTAAACTGAACTGTAAACATGCTCCCTGCATGGTCCCCTTGGAAAAAATCTGGTGGCCAATTGTTGTTGCAAAGTGATGAATTTAAAGTGACTGGTGTGTACCCAGTGTTACAGGTGCCTCACCCTGTGGGCCGATGGCCCATCCTTGCTGCCTTTCCCTGCTGCCTGTCCCCATTGCCTGTCCCCTCTGCCCATCCCCTCTACTTCACCCTCCAGCTCTGCGATGCCTCTCCCACCTCCGCTGCCTGAGGCAGAGCAGCAAAACCCTCTAAAATATTGGAAAGGGGTATGCACCACGCAACACCCAGCAAGGCAGGGACTGAAGGATTGTCCACACTTATTTCACAGCTGTAACATTGTCAAAAACAGGTAGTTAATGGCATCACATCTCCCATTTAATGGACCTCTTGCTAGACGAACAAAAGCCGTCACTCTCCAGCTGAGAGTCCCCTTGTGTGCCGTTAAGCTGGCTTCTAACTTTCCTCCAAGAAAAAAAACCTGCTTAATGAAGGGAACGTGTTGCCCTCAATTTAACTTTTGAAAAGTTAAAAGCCTTGGCTGCAGGGGACTGCTGAGGCACCGGGGGGAGCAGCTGGTGTGCTGGGATGGCAATGGGGATGCAGGGCAGCAGAGCCCCCGGGAGCACCGTGCGGATGCAGCGATGGGCAGATGGCTCCCACGTGGGGACAAGAGAGCAGGGAACACAGGCAGAGCCAAGGCAGGGCTTCTGCTCCTGATGAAATGGCAAGGGTCAGCTACAGGGACCCAGCTGCCTTGGGGAATGATGCTACCTGCAATGGAGAGACACACAGGGCCGGCTTTGGTTCTGCTATAGCTGTTGTCATGCATGGTATTCATGGTACAGCCAGGAACAGCCTCTAATGATCCATTTCTTCTGGGCTGGCATTGAAATAGGAAAATCAAACCTCAGCGGGGAAAAGGTCCAAAAAGAGAAAACCATAATTAACTAATCTTCCCAAAGCTCTGCCCCAAGTTACCCTGGCCAGCACCAGCCCCTCCCTTATGCTCATGACAGCACTTTTGGGCTGGTTTTGGACCCAGCATCTGCCTGCCTCCTCGTCAGGCACCAGCTAGCCCCCCTCGGCTGCAGGCTGAACGCTGTGAACCAAACGGCACGGCCTTGCAGGCTGCTGGCTCCCCACCTCCTGGTCATTTGCTTTACGAATTTATCAATATGATGTGCCATTTGTAGGAAAACCTCCCTGCACCTCTGGCTGGGCCACTGGGGGGAATGTCTCGCATGGCACTTTTTAGGGTTTCTTACACTCTGAGAAAGACAGACATATGTATGTATGTGTATATTTATATGTATAAACACACATTTATATATACATATATATAGGTAAATGCCTTTGCGTCTGTGCATGTATATAAACATCCAGTTAACATATATATAAAAATATAATATATTTTAAAAAGTATGTATTGATGATCAGCAAATAGACAATCTTATGATCTGTAAGTACTTTGTATTCCAGTCTATTCTCCACATGAAGTGTTTGGATTCACAGTCTGTAATCTCACATCTCCTGCCAAAACATCAACCTGAATAATGTCTATTTACTTTTAAATCTTGCTGAGAGAGAAAATTTACAATTCATAGAAAGCGCTGCCTACCATCTCGCTGTGTGACGCAGGGCTCCGGGCGGGCACGTGGCTGCACGCACCAAGCGAAGGCACTGCTGCAGCGAAAGGCAGCCAGGGCAGATGTTGGGGCTGCTGGCGAGTGAACGCATCAGTGGGGGCCACAGCCCCACGGCGAGGATGCGGGGGTGCATGGGGAGCCCCGCCGGCACAGCCGGGCAAGGTGCGGCACGGGGCGATGCGGGCAGGGGCGGGTGGCCAAAACCCGCTGCACAGTGCAATATCGGCCAGTGGCCACTGTTATTAAACATACAATATCCCCGCATGGAGTGATAGAAGAAATGATATAAAATTTCATATACCTAACATAGTGTATAAACAGGGTAAATCCCTATACATTTTAAACCTTCAGCAGTCTAAAGGTTAAAGCCTGTCAGCTGGATTTCACAGATTCTAGGAAGGAATGGAGAAGTCACGCCAACTCCTCATTGTATACCAGTGATCAAACATCTCCTCATTACACTTCAATATTGTTGCCTCTAAAGGTCACCATTGCTGAACATAATCACACAAAATCAAAACTGCAAACTTTATATATCATAGAGGTAGTAAATAGCTCGGAGGTTTATTTTCTGGTGCCTGAACAACATTCTGAGCCCATTTATAAATTCCTGGGTGCTGTGGCATGAACCAAGCACATTTGTGGTGACTAACAAAAGCTTCAATTAAATCAATTTCCTGTAAAAAATATTCAAAATAATTTATTAGGTCAGTACCAACTGGTCTAATCAAGAAATTGTTCCTCAGTAACTTTAATTTGCATAATTAAAAAAGAATTTTGATTGTTTAAAAAAACAGCAGATTTTTAAGAAAATTATTTCTAGGTCAGATTCCTTGAAACACTTCATCCTTGATGCAAAGAGGATCCCAGAATTTATTGAGAGGTTTCTAAGATGTGCTATAAATCCTGGATCACTCCATTATTTTCCTATTCACTGGTTTTACTCAGCATTCATTTAGCCTGTCTGCGCCTCCGAGCCAAAGGCAGAGCCTAATCCCCAGCTCACAGGCAGGCTTGTGCCTTGGAAAAGCATGCCCGCTTCTTCCACCTAAATGAAAGGCCAAAAATTTAGATCGGGGGCGGATGCTTTTTCAAGCTCAGTCAAGTAAGATATAGGAAAATTTGTACCGAAAAGGGAGACGGATAGCTAGAATAAGCAATTTTACAGGAGGATGGGTTCATGGATGAAAAGGAAAATTTCCAGGAGCTAAAATCAGTGGCAAGCCAGTTGTCAAATTCAGCCCAGGGCAAATATGAAAAGGGAAAAAATGTAGACCAGAAAGATTTTGGCTATTAGGTTCAGCCAACTCAAACCAGGGGGGTTTTGTCCCTAAGAAAAAAAAAAAATAAACCCAAGGAATTTTTATGTAGACTTAAATGGAAATTATTTTATGCCAGCTTTCAGCTCAGCCCCTGAACTAAACAACTTGGACCCTTGGCCAGAAGGTCAAGTTCTGATGCTGGAACGTGTCCATAGACAAAGCCCAGGCTGAGGCAGCCCTGCCATCCCACAGGGATCTCCCTGCAGTTTTCCCACCTCTGGAGCAGGAAAGAGGATGAGGCTGGACCCCTCTGGCTCCAGACAGCATCCCTTTGGGGACAGCCCCCTGTTCTGCAAAACCAAATGGGAGCATGGCTCAGTCACCCAGCCACACACGTGGGGCTTTAGCCACGTGGCTTGAACACTTTGAGATAACTTTCAAGTGTGTGTATTAAAAGCTGATTCTCAGCAGTTCATTTTAATCATTGTATAGCACCTGACTGGTTCATTTCTACAGCTGGAGGGCTTTCTTCCCCTTTTTTCCTGAAGGATGCTGTGCTAGTCTTAAATATGCGTTAAGTCAAAACCTGACCACCACCTGCTAGATTTCTTCCTTTGCAAAGTAAAGACTCAAAGGAGATGAAAAGTCCCATTAATCAGACTATCTCCATTCTTTTTGATATCTAAATCCGTGCCACCAGGCTGTCATTCACTGAGCAGAATATTGCAATTGTCACTGAAGTCCTGGCATTTTGCTTCTGTGCACAGCAGTATAGCCAGGCTCCGTCGCTGAGCTGATGCCAAGCAGCAGTGGCACATCATTGATGTGCTTGTGACAGCAATGAAAACACCCAAACCCGAAAGACGGATACAAACAGCACGTGTGTCACGGGCTGCTGCAAAAGCAGCTCGTTTTAACATTGCTCCACTAATGAGGCCTCATGCCGGGTTACAAGGAAGCCACCTGCAAAGTTTGTGTTGATGGCGGGACGCTGCTGGCTATTCCCCAGCCCTCCGTATTTCCCCTGTAACCCAGGTTTCCCCTGTACATTGCGGGGACTTGGGGAGCTGATCGTTCACGGCTCAGCTGAGTGACCCAGGCTGCAGTGCTGAGCTGCCCGCACGGGAGCTTCCCGCAGGCGCCTTTAGGCTTTGTTACAGCTCCGCTTCTGTCACGTGCAGTCTGGGTTTGCCTAACGAGTGCAGTGAGATATGTTTTACCAGAGTCCTCCTTGGTACAGAACCACTATTTCACTACTGGGTGCATGTCTTATTTGTACAAGAGAAGGAAAATTCCTTGGTTTTCAGTACTTTTTATACATTTTTCCTGCAAGCCCTGGGCCCAGCCTGGCACGAGCAGGGCCCGCGGGGGCAGAGCCTCCCGTGGAGCTCAGCACGGCCGCACCTCTGAGGGGTGCCTGAGCATCACACCCAGTAACTCGCACTGCTGCCATCCGTCAGCCTGAAGAGCAGCTGCACCCGCTCACAACGCACCGGCTCCTCCTGCCTGTTCTGCTTTGGCCGGGGACTCTCACAGGTTGCTTTGCCCCAGTATGACAGATCACAGGCTGGGGGTCACCAAGCTGTCTTCTCTGACTGTCGCTGGACTCACTGCCCAAGTGCCAGTGGCGGCCATGAGTGGTTTCACTGGACTGACTCGTCCTGCCCCTCCACGGTCGGGCTGCTCCTGACCCCAGTGCCGCTGTGCTGCATTGCTGGGGTGTATCCATGGGGCACCCTGGTCCTCAGGCCAGCTCCTGACCAACCTGCTCCTGGCCACCAACACATGTTTAACTGTGCTTCCCAACCCCTTCCCCTCCAGTGCTGTGCTGGTTTTGGCTGGGACAGAGCCACTGACATTCCAGCTAGCTAGCTGAGCAGCTACAGATTTCAAATAGATATTGGAGAACACAAAAAAGCAGGTCTGTGCGTGTCCGCATGGGTTTTAAACCTCAGCCCTGACTCCCTCAGCACATTTTGCTGCTCAAGGGAAAAAAAACCCTTCACCTCTTTGCTGTTATCCCAGCAATTTAGTACCAGTTGGGATCCTGCTCTCCTTCCGATGCAGCTGTGGCTCCAGTGGAGCCTCCTTTCTCACTCCTGCTGCAGTAGAAGGAGCGAAAAGCCACGGGGAAGCCCAGGAGGATCCCTGCTTGGCACAAGCAGGAAAACACAACCAAAAAGTCACTTGGAAACGACAGGACACATCCCCTGGCAGTACAGTATGGAAATGCGATGCCTTTGTACAGCACAATGAGGGCTGAGGAGTGTTACACCAGCAGCGGAAACACGCTCCTGCACAGAATGCCTGAGATGAGCCAAACGGGGTGCCAGGAGACCCCCCAGCTGTCCCCCGCAGCCAGGTTGTTCCCAGCTCACGTGGCCATCTCCAGTCCCAGGCTGGGGCAAAGGGCTGCCCTGCTGGGTCAGGATGCTGAGCATCAGGAGCAGCCGCAGCAGCTGGGCTGTCACCAGGAGCAGGTCCCAGTGGGCGGCCAGGACCTTTGTTTTCCCCACATTGTCCCCCGTACCTATTCAGTCGTTAAATAAATCTGCTGTGTGTCAGGTCTGCAGCACGCTGATATGAGAGGCGGTCGGTGCCGGTGCTTGTGTTTGTATGGGTGAAAGGTTTTATATCTGCTGTTTGAAAGTTAAACACAATGCAACAGTTTGGTAAATAAAGACGAGGTTTCTTGTTCTCTGTCAGCGAGGGACAGGAACCTTGGGCAGGCGATCCCCTGCCTGGAGCCAGAAAGAGCAGAGGGGGAGCAGGATGTCCCCAGCCGTATGTGAGCAGTATCAGTTAAACGCACCTTTTTCTGCCTTTACCAGATTTACACCAAACTGCATGAGCCCAAGGCTGGTTGTGTGCAAGTGATCCAAAAGCGGCTTTGCCTGGCGTACTTTTGGCCGGGCACGGGGGTCCCTGCGTGGGCAGCAGTGCGGGCCCTGGGTTGCACCCTGACTGCAGCCCCTCCTGCTCCCCATGCTAGGCGGCTGCGCAGGCTGTGCTGACGCAGGAATCGCCCCGTGCATTTTCCACGTGAAACATCATCACTGTTTTAAAAGTCCCATTAAGAATGGCAGGGACCACTGGCAGGAAAGCTCCCGCGTGAGGGGAAGGCGATGAAATGCACTGGAATAAATGGCTTCATTCAAAGTGGAGCTGAAAAACACTACATTGATCCGATGGTTTCAAACAGCTTTTCAATAGCAGTGAACAGTGGCGTCCTGCTGAGTTCAAAAGATGGTCTTGTCTGGGCTGAAACAAGGCCCTTTAAACATTGCCATCATTCAGGACGTTTCAGACACACACTCTTTTGCTGCCTCCCTCCCCCTCTCCCCTGTGGAAACTTCCCCATATAATTGATCTTTTCAGGAAAAGAGAATAACAGACTTGGGGTCCCATCTTCTTGCAGTGGGAGTCAATGGGAATTTGGCTAATGACTCTCCCGGGAGCAGAGCAAGCCTTCGATTTCCAATAGGGAAGCAGCTCAGTACTCCAGGAGAAGGTTTAATACAGTACCTGGGCTGCAGCGGCTAACGAAGGGGATGAACTCCCCTCCTTGGGCAGCCTGCATGGCTCCGTGCACTGCACCAGTGCCAGGGACCAGCATGTGCCGGGACCATTACTCTGTGGAGCTTCTGCCATCCGGGGTAGGAGAGCACCCTGTCCCCCAGAGCAGATGAGCACAGGGCAACGGGATGCTGAGCGCAAGGGCAACCCTGATGCACACCCAGCAGCTCAAGCCCTCAGACAATTCACGTTTAGAAATAACCTCAATTTTCTTCTGTTCCTTTCTGAAGGACACGCTTTCAGCACCCACCCCAGCCAGTGTTCGTCACATGCTTTTCTCATGTTCTCCACCAATATGCTCTGCAGAAAAGTCCAAGGCTTACCAGGAGCTGTGAAGGCTTCCCCCGGGCTCTGTGTCTGGCTGCTGCCCATGGCACAGACCCACTGGCACTGCCAGCTCTGGGGGGCCACGGCCCCCCGTGCACTAACTTCTCCTCTGCTGGAGAAGCCTCTTGACACGACGATGCCACCATGGCACGAACTCTCTCCCGGGTTGAAAAAGAGGTGATTTCATTAATTTTTCTGTTGAAAGCAAGGAGGTGACTTGAAGAGTAAAGTGCCAGCTAATCTGTGCCAAGAGATGCGGAAACAGATTTCACATTTTTCCAGGAAAACTGTACAACAGTTATTTTGATCGATACACGGGCACTTCAGAGCTGGTGTGTTATGCTGGTGCCATACAAATAGGTGCTTTGCGCAGATTTTGCTGCTTTTTACCATGACAAAGGAATCAGGTTCATATGAATAAATCTGTAACTAGACCACACACGATTATTAGGCTTAATACCAATTGTCCCTCATTAATGTTTCAGAGAAGCGATTAGCATTTTGAGGCAAACAAGGTGTACTTACTTAGTGGGACATGACCCAGCTGTCATTAAATTATATCTGTGATTAATGATCTTCAGAGGCAGAGAGCTTAAAGTCTGGGCAATGGTGAACAGCCAGGGAGGAAGGGACGTCGCAGCCAGTGGTGGGATGGATGCAGGGGCACATCTGGTCTGGACCTGTGGCTGCCAGCCAGGATAGGGTGGAAGCACAACCCAGATAGCTGCACAAGTTAAAACAAAAAACATTTCCTTAAGGCAAGGAATGGGGACAGCCCTAAAGCAGCCACCCAGCCCAGTGCGGCTGCCCCCTGCGCCCACCACTGCTATGGCCATGGCCCTGAGAGCACCAAAGGCACCTCCAGCCACGCTGCTCAGTCTCCAGACACCACTGTACTGGTCTCAGCAGTACGGTACAGGCACAACAGGACCATCCTGAGGTGCCCAAGACCAAAATCACACTTCCACCGTTTTTTATACCTATTCAGAAAGGTCTATATATATACCTATTCAGCTGGGGAACTGAGCACTGCTGCATGTGCCTGAGCTGTCACGCTGCGCCTGCCTTCCTATGGCATTCCCAAACAGAAACCAGCGTCTGTCTCCACGGATTTTGGTAAAAACACTGAAACCGTTTGAAAAGCACCGTGCCATTTGGGCCATCCAGTTCCTGTCTTCTCTCCTCCTCCTGCACCTCCTATTCCCCTGCAAGATGACCCCCAGCTCCATTTCAGCACACACACACCCTTTTATATGTAATTACTTTGGAGCAGCGCCGGTTGCTCATCCGTCACCTGTGACGGGATGTGAAGTAGCACAGTCCCTGCTGAGCCCCCATCCCAGCACCACCCTGATACCGGCTGTGCTTTGAGATCTGTTTGTCATTCACAGGGAAGTGGGATCCCTGCCGAGATCTCCGCCTCACGAGGTGGTTTTGGCAGGGCAGCAAAGAACCGGGCGGCTGCGAGGTCTCGGGCGAGCCTTCGCAGGACTGACTGGTGCTGGGGAGGGTTAGAGGAGCCTGCCCCGGTGGGATAGCTTGAACAGGAGGGATGCTCGAAAACATGGGGCTGGGGGTCAGCAGGTGCTGCCTGGTTGCTGGCGATGCTCCGGGAAAGCTGAGTGTGCTGGTGGCGGAGAGGATCCTCTCCCATGCCCCAGCTGGGCTGCCTGAAACACCCGCTCTGCCCTATTTCATCTCAGCACTTTGCACAGCGCAGCAGGGTCCCCAGCGGAAGGTTTGCAAACAGGGCACGGCCCTGCTCTGCCCCAGCCTGAGGGGGCCTGGGGGAAGCGGGGGCTGCACCTTCAAACCGCAGAGTGCCCGTAGCGCCTTCCCGTAGCGCCAGGTGGGACCCCAGGAGGGCAGACATGCTCACCCACCGCCCAGGTCGGGGTGGAGAGCCCATCGCTTCGCAGCCAACACGCACCATTGCCAGTGTCTGCCTGGGCGAGCTTTCCGAGTCTCAGACCTCCAGCTTCTCATGGAATTGCATTATTTACAGAAAATCTTGTAACTTATTCAGCAACTGAAGATTATTATCAAAAGCAGTTGAGGAAACACAGCGGAGAAAGTAATTTTATAGCTGAGGAACATGTAAACAGCAGAGGCCAGGAGTGAGTGTTGTGAACAGACGTGGCCAATGGCTCATAACAAAAGTTAAAATATTTAGAGGGAAAAAAAAATGGTTTTTTCTGCCAAATTTTCATTTAATTAGGGATTGTTTGGGTTTTGTTCTTTTTAATGCAGTTTGTTTATGGCTGTTCATTGAGAAGCATCATTGTCATGGCAACAGGCAGCAAATACACTGGGTAAGTTGCACAGAGTGCACCGGTCCATCCGCAGACATGTGTCACTCATGTGCCGAAGGCGGAGAAGGGGGGAGTCGTAACAGAAGAATGTTCAAAAGTCTCAGAACAAATTAGGATTGTAAGTGGTGAAAGCTGTCTGTCTGTACTCACCAAAACACTTTCTTACTCTTCCCCAACTTTTTTGCAACACTCATACGTAAGCATTGAAACAACAGAGGGAAAATTAAATGAAGCTGTGGGAAGAATGCTGAGTTTACCATCTGATTTTGATTTATGTATTTTTGTGGTAAAATCAGATTTGCATTTTTCTTGCTGGACAGACTTTGCAGACACTTAGCAATGCAATCAAGATTGAGTGTCTGGTAAAAAATGCTCAAAAGTGTCTGCCCGTTAGGTTTGCAATGGGAAAACAAGCTGAAAAATGCTGGGGGTTCCTCTGGTTTTGTTTATTTGTTTGTGGGAGAGAGAACGTTATGTGCACTATGAAAGCACCAGGGTTGAAACAGTTAAATAGAAAAAAACAGGCATTGGAGGGGACAGCTGAGAGAGCAGGCAGGGGTGGTGGGAGGGAATGGTGATGGTGGCAAGGGCAGCCACGGCACATGCCAAGGCGCTCCGTGCAGCACCCGCTGCTCCAGCTGGGCCATCCAAGTGACAAGGCTGGGGGATAACCTCATAATTCGTCCATCACATGCAAACAAGAGCTCCAAGGGGTGAGGTTCAGCCTTGGCATGCGTTCAGGGACTTGACTCAGTCAAGCCTCTTCTGCTCTTGCTGGGGATGACATTGATGAGGGAGGGAGAAGGTACAGCTTTGGTAAGCACCCCCCAGTTTTACAGCGTTTCTCTGTGATAGGAACCCCGATACATGCGATAAGAAGCAGCAGACAGGCTCGGAGCGACAGGTCGTCGCAAACATTGGGCAGCATCCTCATGCAGGCATTCCTCACCGCCATGGGTATGATGCTCCCTGCGCAGCCCCACTCGCCTGGGCAGCCCCAGCTGGACCCATGTGAGTGCATGGTGCCCTGTCCTGCCCTGCCGCCCGCGCCCCTGCTGCGATGCTCCGGCATCCGCTTCCCTTCTCCCGGGCTGGGACCGCCCTGCTGGGCCCTCAGGCAGTGCTGCTCCATCCCGTCCCCTTCCAGACGGGGCTGGAAGCTTTTTCCAAAAGTAACTTTTAGCTTGACATGGAACAAAACACACAGTTTTAGTCTGATGAAATGCCAAAAATCCAAACTGAAAAAAACCCAGCAATCTAGTTAAATGCAGAGGTTTGGTTTATATATATTTTTTTTTCCTGCCTGGGTTTCTATTGATGTCTCTAATTTCCAGCTGCAGCTTAGCATAGCACTGCACTGCCTTACACCTCCTTTGCTTTTAAGCAAGTGTTGCAGTTCACAGTATCACCCATTCAAACACCATGTGATACACTCAGGGTCATTCTCACTGCTAATGAAGTGAGGGAAAATTTGCCATTGACTTCAGTGGATCAAAACCTTCATAACTAATTTATAGCTAATTACATTATTAATATCTGAGCTCCTTATAACATGTCCTAAATTGCAGCAGCTGTTTGAAGGGGTGCTGGTGGGACCGCACAGCATGCCTTGCTGCAGGATGCCTGGCTGCAGGCACAAGAGAGCAGGGGGAGGTGGTGGGTTTGTGTTCGGCACCACTTACATCACGTGGGCTTGTCTAAAACCTGACCTCATCATAAGTTTAATTTCCTTTCTGAGGACAACTGCCTGCCTTTGCCACCAAAACAGTATCCAGGCATGACGCTTTGCTCACGAATGCACTCAAAACTGATAAGCAAGCTCCCAAAGCTTGTGCTTCCAGGAGGAGTTCTTATTCTACGCTGTCCCAACAGGCTGGAGGTGCACCATGCCTGGCGAGGGGCTGGCAGAGAGGTGGAGATGGGGACGGGGAGGCTGGGCAGCCCCGGTGCTGTGGTGACGGCTGCAGTGCCGTTGGGGTTTTCCTCTTCTCCCCAGGCCCAGCGTCACAGGGGAGGAAGCGAGAGAAGCGGGACTGGAAAAGGCAGAAGTGAGCTTCATGTGACTCAAACCAACATCCCAGCTGGAGATGACACACCGCTCACCAGGGCGCATGTGACATCCCCGTGAGGAGCGGTCGACACACCAAATCCCGGGATGGAGCGCAGCCCTGACTCCTTCCCAGCAGAAGAAGCGGTCCCAGGCATGGCAGAGGCAGCCAGCTCAGCTCTCGCTGTCCTTCGGGAGCCTCAGACCTCCGCACAAACACTAATTAACTTCACCTCGAACCCCCCGTGGGCACATACACCTGGAGTTACCCATCTGAAAGGGATGAGGGGTGGTACCCAGGGGGAGGTGACCCCAGGGTGGAGCTCCTCGTTAAGCCGGGGGGGTCTGCTCCGGTTTCCTCTCATCCTTCTGGTAGGGCACAGCCTGCATGACTTCTTTTCATGAACAGAGCTAAGACTGAGAATGTGGCATACCTGGGACGCAACTCCTATCTATTATTTAAAAATGTCCTAGTCACAGAATTAATTAACATCTCTTTTTTCGCCTCACTGCAGCAGATCTAGTAAGACAACTGGCACTTTGACAGATGACTATGGATATTTTCCTATAGAGACATAACTTGAGGGGCATGTGTTCTCGTTTGCGAATTGTTTAACACAACTGTACCTGGCAGGCACCCAGGAAAGGGAAGGGCAGGAGGGTTCAGGTGGCAGGCACTGTGATCAGGATGAGAGGCTACCAACGGAGCCACCACCAGTACCGCACACCGGTGCCGTTTGGCACTGTATCTTCACACGAGGCCAAAACGCAGCGTAAACCCCAGCTGCAGGGGTGAAGTACCCATGGGATGGGATGAAGGACCCGGAGGCAGCAAAGCAGGACTCTGGGAACGCAGGCTGGGACTGGGGAGCCAGGGCCATCCCTGGTGTCACTGAGCACACAGAGCCCACGGGATCCAGTGTACACACTGCTTAAAAGGGACGAGGGAACAGCATTCCTATAGCATCCAGAGAAAATCCCAGTGGAAACAGGAGATGCTTCCAGCTGGGAGCACCTCTGTGCTCTGAACAGCTGGGTCAGGGGCAACATTACCTGCAGCAGTGCGGCACAGGGGGAGGGACAACGACTGACAAAATCACCCCTCTACGCCCAGCTCTTGGGTTTTGCCACCTCCAAGCAAACCAAAGCATTCACGGGCGGTTACTTCTCCAGCACCAACTCATAATGCTGCACATGCCAAAACCCTGGACAGACTCCACTGGCCATCCTGTTCTGTGAAGGCATCGCCAGTGGGACACATCTGCGGAACACTGGGCAGCGGTAAGGCACAAGTCTTCTCCTCCAGAGGGGGAACGGCCCATAATAAGTCACAAGACACAGAATAAGATATGAAGGTCACTCACTTATGCATGGAAATAAATTATATTGTACCATCAACTAAGTTTCTTCAGCCAGTCATAAAGCAGAATACCGCTAAGTAATTTACTTGCAGATGATGGTGATAAAACACTCACACTCCAACAAATCAAAGGCTGCCACGCCACCCGAGCCCCCACGCTGTACGTGCTGGTGATGAATGGAGGAGCCCCTGACCTGCACCCTCCTATCCTGCCCGCCGCCTGTGAATGCCCTGGCATGTGGACCTCTCCCTGATGCCAAGCCCCTTCAGTATGCCATGCCCCAGGTATTGAAAAAAATCCTAATAAAAGTAAAATATATCAGTTCCTTCCCACAGTAACCGACCATTTCCCAACACAAGCCCAAGAAGCGATTGCTTATTTACAAGGTGCAATTACAGGGTTGATGGGGTTTTGTCACTTTTTTGGCACCCCTGTCACCTCGTGCTGAAGACACAGAAGATGGTGCTGTGGAAAAACATCTGGTGACCGCACTGCCAGGCTCCATGTCCCGTGCAAAGTGCGTAAAGCTCAGATCTAATTGCCACTCTCAAATGACCCTTGAAGCTGCAGCCCAGCCAGGGCAGCCAGCACTACAGCCCATGCCTGAAACGAGGTGTGACTTCTTTAATGATGTCTTTCTCCTGACAAGCACAGTGAAATTTCCTATCTGTAAGACACTTTCTCTTGTGATAAAGTTCAGGTGCCATTTTTTTTCTTCTAGAAAACCTGATACACCCGCATTTCTGCTAAAAGTAATAAAAAGTGATTATTTTGTGAGGCCACGGTTTCATAGGAGAGATACACCAAACAATACCTCCTTTAGCATGTATGTAGTTAACATACAGAAGGAAGCAGCCCAATACCCCGTGTTCTTAAATAGAAGGTAAGGCAAAGCAAAACCAACGAGTGTTAAAATAACAGGGCAAAGACTGCAGCAAGGTTACGTTGCTGAGAGGGTGGAAGCAGTCTCTAGAGTATAATAGGTTTTAAATTGGAGGCCTCTACTTAAAACCCACAGGAAATAAGAAGGGTGAAAAAGGTAAAAATTGCACAACTGTTATATTACTTTAAAAGACAATCTAATTTCTCCTTCAGAAATTGCAGTGGTTTTTTGGAAGATGTCTTTGACAAAAGATGTCATAATTCAGGTCCATTGCTGAATGAGAGAGTGGCCAAGAACCCGGAGTTTTATTCAGCTGAAGTGTTTCTGTGAGCGTGCTGTAGAGCTGTGGCATTTCACCAAACCCATTCAGCCCGAGTCGGGGGGGTTGAACGTGGAAATACAAATTACAACAGGAGAGACCCCCTCAAGGCAGGTGCTGGATGCTCTTACTTGGAAAATATGCAGAGCAAGAGCATGCTGGGGTGGACGGCAGAGGAGCCCTGAGCTCTTTACACCCACCCGTGCCCATCCCACCGCTGCACAAGCAGGGTGGGCACCTGCAGGCAGGACCAGTAGAAGTCCTGCACCGGGCCCGTGCTCAAATGCTGCAAATCCTGCTGGCAGAAACTGCTGACACATACAGTGAAAAAAATAAAATGTCTCCTTTCTCTTATCCTCAGCCTGCCCGGCTTGCTTGGGCTGGGGTTTCCTCCTTGGTTTGTCACAGAGGTGCTGCATGGTGGGGACGGTGGGGGCTGGCCACGGAGCAGCAGTACATCTATGAGGGGCCGGATGGTGATGCTGTGTTTGCTGCAGAGATGTTTGGGCAGCACCTTTCAACCCATGACTTCTACCACCCCCGTCAAGCAACACAACCCTACTCAACCCTATCCAACCCAACCCCAGCCACAGCCCCAACCTAACCCTACTCAACCCAACCCAACACAACCCTACTCAACCCTATCTAACCCAACCCCAGCCCCAGCCCCAACCTAACCCTACTCAACCCAACCCAACCCAACCCAACCCTACCAACTCCAGCCGCAGCCCCATCCAACCCAATCCCAGCCCCAACCCATGCCTACCACTTCATGCAGCAGCCCATCACAACATGGTCTGGATTTTAGCCTATTTCTCTAAAAGCCAGAAAACCCTAAGAAATACAGGGGATGACACAAATGAAAGTCGATTCTCCCACACACAGTTTAGAAGTTTTCTCTTTTTCTGCCATCTGTAACATTTAGGCTCTTTCTCAGAATATCTAATTCTACAATTTTGTTTGGGTTTTTTAAAAAGAAGCTACACTCTCTACATCTTACCTTGTACTTGGGCAATATCATCTGATAGGACAGTGCAGTTTTCACCAGGGCGCGTTCAGGCCTAGTGTGAAGCTAATTTCTGATGTTACTATTCTCTCTTCCCAGGTAGCAAAGGAGCAGGGCAGATTCTCAGAGACCTCAAGTTTTTACTAATCTCTTCCAGCAACAAATGTACCAGCCATGACAGCAAAGTTCAGCTACAATGTGCCAAAGCGTTTATCCATACTCCACAATAAAACAGAACCTCAGTAATGCAGATTTTCTGTAGACTGAGAAGTCTTCTTTTACACTTGAAATGCTGTTTTGTATTTCCATTTTTTCAGTAACTTACTAATTTGTGAGCTTAGCAGGAGTATGCCCTGTGTCATGTGTCTCAACTGCACCCCATAAATATTTAACACTACTGGAAAACAATAATTTTCTAACTCAAAAAACAGTGTTACAGAAATTAAACAATTGCTAAGTGACCACTGTGCTTTTTCATGAATCCCATCTACTTTATTAAACCGAGACATGCCAAGATAGCCAATTACAATGCACTAAAATGTACCGTCAACTGACTGGGAAAGGCTATTATATTTTCAGCTTCTGTGTAGTTCAATGAAAATTAGAGTTAAATGTGTATTTTGAATGCAATGGGTTATTACTATGAAGTTAATCATACCATTACTTTTTATTGTGGGTCGGTATATAGAAGTTTAAAGGGACCCTGACAGAGAGGAATAAATGAGGCCAGCCCTCACTGCTGCCCCTGACAGTGGGGTACCGTGCCGGGCTTAATGCACCCTCCTGAAGTCTTCTCAAATTGTGTCACTTGTAGAATTTGCACTTGACTTCTGCAAACATTAAATGTTCTTGTCACCGAGAACTAATTAAGAAATCTGGACCACTATTGCTGAGCTAATTTTGTTCAGGTTGACTGCATGTTCAAATCTGACTCTAGATGCTCATCTAATGTATACTGTGACCAACTATTTCGGTTGGATTAAGGTAATTACCTAGCTCAACACTTTTCTGATACATTTTATAGTAATGGAATCCGAAGCTTTTATATGCTTCTCCATCTTCACTTCAGAGGACTGGGAGTGTGAAGCTGTGCTCGAGGACGGAACAGCCAAAGCCCAGCTGATCACCAGCTCACAGGGCAGCTCAGCTCGGCTTCGGCTCCCCAGGTCGGGGGGCAGGGAACCAAGTGCCGCCTGAAAGGGCTTTATTTTCACGGGCCTCAGAAGGAGCCTCACCACCGGCAAGGGCGATGCAACCTCCTTCGGATTTAGGGAACCGGCAACTCTGTGATCCAGCAGAGCGGGTCAGGGGGCATCACAGATCCCCTGCGCCCTTCCCCAGCCACCGCTCCTTCACAGCACTGCAGTGGAGGCCGGAGGCAAGTGGGGTCACGCAGTCCTGGACTGAGTAGGTGCTTCCTGGAGGGTTAAATCCTTGCCTCACTGTGGCAGGCTGCTGCCTGAAGCATCAGGCTCCTCTCGTGGGCACAGAGCTGCCAGGACACATGGCCAGCATGCCGCATCCGACCAAGCAGAGGCTAATACCTCAGTGCCCTTGTTCTGGGCATATTACAGACACAGTCACCACAAAGGAAAAGTTCCATAATTCCGCAACACCTCTGATGTGCCATGAGTGGAGGAGCCAGGTCTGTGGGCAGAGGTAGTACCTTCCACATGACCACAGCTCATGTCCTTCAGACACAGCATCCTTCACCCATTTACCATGATCACATCTCCAAGACCACAGTCCTACAACTGCTCACCATGTTAGTCCCCGTGGTGAGATGTAGGGATACATCCTATGGACCTAGGTAGGGAGACAGGATATTCCACCACACCAAAACACAGGCAGCCAACAGGAACTATTGGAAAAAATATTGTAACTAAACCAAACCACAGACCATTTCAGAAGGTGGCAGTGAGCAAACACACATGTGACATGTGGGACACCAGTGTGTCCTGTACATGAGAACTCCCCTCTGAAGGAAAAGATCATCACAGCTTTGCCCCCATCTTGGTGGAGGAGGTTGGCCAAAAGGACGGGAGGAAGGTCCATCCCAAAGGGCATGCAATGGGATGGCAGACCCTGACCTGGGGAGAAGGGAAGAGCTTCCCAGTGCCGAACCTGGCGTGAGGGTGGTGGTGGCTGCTTGCATGCGGCTGGAGGAAGGACTCATCTTGGGAAGACACCGAGGACACGGCCATGGCCCTCCAGGGCATATCACCCAACCTACACTGCAGCTGGTCTGCAGAAAGCTCCAGGGCTAACCTTGCCTGCTAACAAAAACACTGAAAAACAGAAAAGCTGTTTTTCATGAACTACCATTTGAAGGGATGGAATTTCTTCCCAAGAGCATTTAACCCAGGAGGTGCAGAGCCACCACACCGTGACTTCCAGCACTTTCTCACGTGCAGATAGACAGTTACCCCAGAGCCTTACAGCAGCCTGCTCCAAACCAGTACATTGTGGGCTGCAATGCAGGTCTCTTACTGGAGAGGAGCAGGTGGGACATGGTGGCCCTTGCCTCCTCCTCATATCACAGGAGAAGAGATGTCAATGTAATGAGGAGAACAGTGGGACTGCTGAAGCAATGACAGTATTTTGAATTTGTGGACCTCCTACACACCTTGTTTCTATAAAACGTCCAGTCTCTTCCTCTTTGTTCTGCTGAAGTGTTTTATTTCCACCTATTTAACGGTTTATGTCAGAGCCTATAAGTGTCTTTGTTTTGGGCACAACATAGAACCTTGTTCAACAATTTGGGAAGGGGAGGATGATGAAAGTATGTAGGCATTTTTTAAGCAACACTATCAGACTGCCTTTATTGTATATTTAACTGTACATTACAACCACACTGAAGACCCCATAGTTATTTTTAGTTAAATTAGACACTGTGCCAAGATCAGAGCTTTCTCCAAGAAGAGGTTTTAAAGCTCAGGATTGAACGCCTTGGCATACATCTCGCATGCTCTTTAAGACATCCTGTCACTTACAAAATAATCCTGTAATCTACTTTTGCAGTCAATACTAACCACAACACTTTAAGAAAAAAGGGTTTAAGTGAAAATCATGAAAACAGACATGGACTTCCATTTCATAATGTCATGGTAATGAGGAACAATGGAAATCTGCCCGTTCTTATTTTCTTCAGTCTTCTGGGTCTTCATAACCAAAGAAGCCTCTGGTGGGGAATGTCACAACATTCGTGCTGATGTGGCTCCAGCTGACTAGCAGAAAGGCTTCTGGTGTGGCCTGAAGGCCACGAGTTGTCCCTTCTTTCTGCAGCCAACTGCCTCAATGCCCTGGGCTGTCTGGAAATGCACGCAGCACCATTAGACAATAGATCCAGTCAGCATCCTCCTCCTCCTTGTGCTGCTGCCAGTGCAGCCTTGGGTACAAGTTTGGAGTTACCTCTGGTTTTTTCCTGCCTTCCTCAATCACTGGTACTTTTTGAAGTGCAGAGATACCACACACCCCAAACCTTCACAAAGATAAAGGTAATTGAACAGGCTTTGGTAAGATAATTAAACAGTGCTTGCTATTTCAAGAACACAAAGGGAGCCCGGCCTTCCTGAAATCAGGCATTTACGTTCTTCAAGGCATTAAGCAGAAATTTATCTGCAGACTTGGTATGCCAAGACCTCGCACGCAGTCAGCCCACATGTTCTCACCTACTGACACAGCCCATAGGGAGAGCATAACACCTCCCAATATGGTCTTATGCAAAAGGTGTGATTTCATTAATCGGTAAGAAATCCTCCCACCAAAAGAGCTGGCCTGGATGCTTTGATGTGCAATTTAACAAGGCACCAATGGCTTTGCATTGCATAAACTTGGTGAAGAAGATACGTTGAATGTCTCCTGCAGCTGGAGGTCAGCTGGGTGCTGCAGCAGGACGCGAGTGGCACAGCCTGTCCCTCGCCCTTGCCAGACATTCCCCTTCATGGACAGGCAGAGGTGGGGTGACAAAGGTAAACTCCCTTAAAATACTGTCATGTCCTCAGTGCCCTAGAAAGGCTTTCAGTTATTTATTACAGCTCAACCCACCAAGGGTGATGAAAGCACTCCCATGTTTTTAGAAGATGGCAGGCAGCTGCCTGGAGAGCTGCTCCTGCTGTCCCACATGTCCCAAGGCAGACTGCATCCAGAGCATCTCAGTGGGTCCGGCAGCAGCCAGAGGGCTCAAGTGCTGGACGGCGAGCAGCCGGTGGCTTTCCTTGCTGCCACCAGCGCTCCCCAGCCCTTGCCTGCTCTGGCCTTGCCCCCCAGCAGCTGATCCTGTGTCAGACCCAGCCCTGGTACAGCCCTCCTGGTGCAGGAGGGTGACAGAAGACCCAAGGAAGCCCACATCATTGCAACTTCATCACTAACCATTAATTTCCTGGGCAGACATGGAGGTGGAAAAGAGTAAGATGGGGGATGTCTTGAGAAAATTGCTAAAGAAAGTCTCAGAAGCAAGAACCCAAATGCAAGCAGTGTTAGGCTTGCAGTTGGACTTGAAGATCTTAAAGGTCTTTTCCAATCTAAATCATTCTATGATTAAGCCACTACTAGGGAAATGCAACAGATCTCTTTTGGGAAGCAAAGACCTTTGGTCTGTTGAAGAGAGACAGAAGGGCGGCCACAAGACCTTTCCATGCTCCACAGCCAACATGCTCAATCAGATGAGCTTCGCCTTCACTCCCCTTCAGACCTCAGCCTCCCTGTTAAGCCGCTAACAAATGCCATTTATGATGGTTCTTTCTGGGATGTGGTTGCCTCTACCTCAGGAAATTGTATTGAGCTTATTCCTCATACGCCACAAATTGGGCAATAACTTTCAGTCACTACCCATGAACTAGACTTGAGTCAGCCAACTAGAACTGAAAGGTCCTCTAAAGCCCATTACCAGCCTCCTGAAATATCCAGTCTCTAAATGGACTTAGCACATGAGACACAGGAGTGCCAATATTTATTAGGTGCTCACGCTGTTTTCCTGATCAATTTTAGCCATGACCCGAGACGTGGTGTGCAGCAATGCAAAGCACAAGCAGCCAGAACAACACTGTCTTCGCTGAGGTTTATTTGCTGAATTGAGGTACTATATAGCCGATCTTCAACTCCTGTAACTTGCTTCTTGTCCATTGCCCCAGCAGCAGGTCCCCGGGAAGGATGTCCCCCCAGCACACTTGGGTCTCTCCTCCTGGCTTGCACAGAGGCGATGGGCAATGCGCAGGGGAGCACAGAGCAGAGGGTCTCGGGCAGCAGCCAGCGGTGCTCGCGCACGTGACCCGCAGGCGTTTCTCAGATTACGTGTCCCCCTCAAACCTAATTTTAAAAGGATTTATTACAAGACATAGACCAGCACGGCTCCCGAAGAAATCTATCCACCTGCAAGAGAACAGGAGCCCTCCACCACTGTGTCATGAGCGGGTGATCAATACTGACTGAAAACCAGGCAGGCTGGACCGTGTTGCTTTGTCTTTGTGCAGCCATTACCAAGAGGAGGGACACCTTATAAATGCATCACTTTTCTTCACATTTTTTTTTTCTTTCTGTCATTCTGTGATTAGAGAGAGGGTACAACTACAATTTAGCCCTTTGGTAGAATTTACTTCAGTGATTAAAATAACTGTGGAATTAGCGCAATTCTAACATTATTTTTTATCTTGAGTGGCAGAAAATCATTGCTCCTTGGATAATTCTTAACCTAACAGAATGACCTCTACGAAATACATCCAAAAGTTTTACCATTTTCCCCTTCATGCTAATTTAACATAGTCCAATTGTTTAATCTTAAACTGAACACATTCCAAATAAAGTAACGCAGTTTACAAGACGCTGTAGGAAGTAATTAGGTTGCAAGTTCTGGAGGCTTTAATATGGTTGAAATTATATAACTATCTTTGCATTCCCTGTATGGTTCTATTAAATGCAGTAGGCATTGATGTCGCTAGCTGTCAGGAAGCAAAATGAAAAATAGTTTTAATAGCTGCTCTTTGACCTGTTTTATATTTTATGTCAATTATAACAGCACACAACCATGCATAATTATGAAGCATAGATGCATTAAAATGTACACATAATTTGTGTTCTTATGGCAACCATTGCATTAGGATTTAGAAAACAAACGGATGACTTCCTATTGTTAAGTCATCTTAATCTCAAATACGCAAGAGTTTTGTCTGTCTGCTCGCTTTGTGTAATTAAAAAAAAATACTCGAGACAAACAAAAATCAGTGTGTAAATGTACATCTGCCATCTGCCCCGAGTGTCAGACTGCAGGGAACAGCACTCGCCACCGCTGCCGAAGTGACGCAGCCGTGCACGCGAACAGTCAGGCCTGGGGTTTTAAATGATCTGCTTCATTCACGGCAGAAGTTATTTGCTGGTCCACAGAAGATCCGCGACAGCATTTCAGCTTCAGCTGGGTCTTAAATAGGAGCAACTGTTTCGCTGGCTTCAAACGGGGGCAGTCATCCTATCTTTTGAAGCAAGTTGATAGAGATGAAAATGCCATCTAGGACCTAAAAAAATGTAATATGTTAAACCAAAGCTGCACAGCTAAGTGCCTGAGTTTGAAGGTGACTATTTAAAGTATCGTCCTCAGATCTTATTCCCAACACAGAAAATGCATTTATGTAAAGCAGAAAATGTAGACGTGTTCATGTTACGGAAAAAAAAATCATCGTAAAGCTTTCCCACGGAGATGCTCTGAAGTGAAGGAATCTGCTTCTGCACCGTGTTCCAAGATACCAACAACAACTGCACCACATGTATTTTCACATCTTTGAGGCACTATTAGCACAGATAATGAGCCCATGGGTTTATTTCTCTGCTTCAAGAGGCACCTGGCTTACCTGAGGGACTGAGCTTCCTGCCTGCAGCACTCCCTCTGCGCTCACTGCGTGCGTTGCCGTGACTGCCTCCCCTGCCCCTTCTCCCCTTTGCCCCAGGACTGGGGTGAAGCTCACACTTTGACTGCAGAACTGATGCTTCCAAACGCTCTTGTTTCCAGTGCTGGCACACAGCTTCCCCTGGCTTCTGCTGTAAAGGCAAGTTCACGGAGTGATTTTTTTTAAAAAAAGAAACCTGTGAAATCCAGAAAATTCATCCTCTGCAACATCGAGACATGCCGTATTTTTACTTTAACTGGAAACTTTCTTATTGAAGTCATCTGCTCGTTTCACCATCTGCAGAAGGTTGCAGGAACAGACCAGGCACTGTGACAGTGGTGCCAGTATGGCACTTAGTGTCCCCTTAGACACTCTGGGTTTGCAGGAAGCCCACCTGAAGAACAGAGAAATACAAAATGCACCCGTAAGGGCACGCAAACATCTGCCTGGCAGCTGGCCACCATAGCCAGCTCCACCGCTGGCCTGGCACAGGCAGGGTGTCGGGGTCCTGCCTCAACAGAGCCACCCATGTGCCTCACCGCTTTATTGGTGTGAATTCAGGTCTGAGGGGGAGCATTTAGAGACCACCAGAAACTCCACGTGCATGGCAGAGCTTCCCTGGACACAGCTCAATGGGCCCGCGCACGCCGAGCAGAGCTGGCACGCCGCGCTGCTGCATGACCTAGCGCATTTAAGCCCAGATCGCAGTTCCATTATTTGAAGAAAAGTTGGCAGATCAAACATCTTCTACATCGATTCTTTAATAATGTATCCTTGTGCTCTGCATACCAAATCCGTGCCTTTCTGAAAGAGTGTGTGGAGTTTCATGGAAAACCATGTCTCGCACACAGTCCCCGAGGATGATTTTTTGGGGTGCCTATGGGTATCTTCCCATTTCGATCTATTTTAGGATGCTACCTACAGAACGGCAGAGGTTTCATTCATACCCGCCAGATACAACCATTCATTTTGCTTACCGTTCGGAACAGGTCAGCTGAGTTTACCAAACTGCCCAGCAGGAGGAAGGAGCGCTGCCTAGGCAGGGCGTAAGCGAGGGGCAGCGGTTGAAGTTCTCTTACAGAGCTGCCCTTTGCACGGAGCCGTCGGGGCTGGGCAAGCACGGCAGCACGAGTGATCCCTCCCGGCCCAGCGTGCGCTGAAGCTCATGTCCCAGCACACGGGCTGTCTGTCCGCATGGTTCCCACACGGCTTGGAGGCTGATGGGGCAGGGTCACCCACCCTGTGCGATGCTCTGGGATGAGCTGTGGGGCTGCAATGCAGCTTAAAGCTAATGGAGGTTTTTTTCTGAAAACACTTTAGCCCTTTGAAATAAGGCAGCTCCAGTTCAACTCCGTGCAGTGCGAGGGATGCATTCCTACCACAGCTGGCCTCTGCCCAGGAGCAGCAGCACACGGTGTACCTAAAAGCCAAATACTTCCCTTCAAGAATACACCAAGAGTCACAGGATGACAAGACTGTGAGAGGGAAATGTGCCATGTGACCTACTAAAAGGTCTTTCCCCACCCCAAAACAGGCACACTTAAACTGTAAGGGCAAAATACAGTGTCCTCCGGCGCCTGACCGGTGCCCCCAGACCTCCTCCCACAAAGCCAAGTGCAAACATGCCCCGTAGCTTACTCAGAGTGTGCTGTCACATGCTGTCACCTCCGCAGCTGCTGAAGCCATCCTTTTGGATTCACACCAAGTATGAAGACCAAGCAATGAGCACAGCTCTCTGCAGAACAGAGAGCTTCTCCCTTCACCCAAACACACTTCTGAGCAAAGCCACGGACCCAACGTGCCACTTCCAGACAACAGGTATCTCTAAAAAATCACTTCCCTAGCAATGCTCTGCTGGTTGAGCGCACCACCGTCCTGTCAGTGCCTTAGCATTCGTTCTGGCTCACTGATTTCTCTAATGGTATTTCTTTAGGAATATATATATATATATTTTCAGAGCCTGGCAGAAGTTTTACGTGGCAGAATTTCAAATGTAGAACATGACCTGCAATCTGGTTTCCACTTGCCTACGTATTTTCTTTATCGTAATTCTGGTTAATATAGTATCTTGGAGAACTACTAGTTGCAAATTCTCATTTTATTACGTCCCTGGCTGCTGCTCAGCCACACGCGTGGGCTGCGGCTGTTCAGACCTGCGGTATTCCTACAGGGGACAGAGCCTGAGCTCAATCCCACCAGCTGCAGGAGGATCCAGGACATTCACCCTCAGCAGCTACTAATCTATTTTCCCCAGGTCTTTGTATGGGCCTCCTGCCTCTTTCCAGTAACCTCATGGTTGGAAAATTCCATCTTCAACACAAGAAACTCGCCCCTAACAGTTCCCAGGCACGAGTGAGCTTTCAGCAGAAAAGCAGCTTAGGGTGTGGGAGTTTTGTTTGCTTTTGGTTTGGTTTTTTGTTGTTTTTCTACTAAGAAGGAAAGGGAACTGATTTATGGATTTCCCTTAGATTTGCTCTGGTTTACACTCAAATATAACTAAGCAATCTAAAAAATAAAACTAAAATTGAACTCTCTAGGCAGCCACTGACACATGGGAACCACCACTATAGACACAGCACGCTTCCTGTCTTTAGCTCTGCGTGTGGATGATGCTGTCACCTGTGCTTTCCTTGCCTCTCCTGCCTGGGTCCCCGCAGGCAGCGAAGGCAGCACCTGAAGCACAGGGAGGGTACCACGGTCATGCTGGTGGCTACCACATCCCTAACACAACCGTGGCAGGTGATGTGGCCAAACTTACTATTCTCCCGTTCAGCAGAAAGGTGGAGAGCTCTTGCCAGGGGGAAGATGCAACACTGACATGGACCCTCTATACCAATCTTCATCCAAGCAACACAGAAGAATTGCTAAATATTTTTTTTTGCTTAGGTAACTTTTAAAAGGGGCTACCCTGCTCTGTTTCGTACAGTTTAGGAAGTTTAAGAATATTACGCATAAGAGAGGCAAACAAGGGAAACAGGCCAGTGACTGCAGTTAGTAATTAACACTCAGGGTGAATGAATTCGGATGAAGATTTCAAAAATACTCAAAATAAGCCTAGGAAAAAACCGACCTTCTCAGTCCTATTTCATTTACACTGCATACACAGCTAGTAAAGAGAGTTTAAAGTTGCACTTCTTCAATTAAATCTTCAGAATCAACCTGAAAAGTTGCACAAAACTGACATCCTGCCTGGACTACGAAAACTGCAAAATAATTATTCCCTTCCCCCCACGCTCTGAACTGAACAGTCGTTCTGTTATTTACGTACAATTCATTACTCATGATGTTAAAGCATCACCTATTCTCTTGACAGCAGGTTTTACCACGATCCAGAGGTAAATTCGGCTAATGCCAAATGGTAGTTACAAATCGGACAAGTACCTGGAAGTTTTACCCCTGGGGGGCTGGCACAAAGACAACTGCATCCCCCACACACACACCTCTGGCAGACACGGGAGGGAGCAGCAGCAGTACAAGGTGGAAGAAGCACCTGGCCACACGACTGACATCGATGCCGATTTTATTGGGGTTTGATATGAACAGGGCTGCCCAGCACTTAGTTTACGAAGTGGTAAGAGTGAACTCTCGGACTAAAAACCTCCAGGGAAAGGGAGGTGATCCAATGCCCAGAAAGCAAGTGTTCTACTTGCTTGCCTCATCTCACGGCCGGCTTCTTGCATAAAAACCCGGCAGAGAGCACAGAGGTGAGCGAGGAGCTCTGGTCAGTCACGGAGGCGGCTGCGGACAAGAATTCTGCAGGAATTTGGAGCTTGTTGCTGTGGCGGAGGCAGAACTTCCCTGGGTTATTTGCTTGAAGCAATACCTTTGCTCTGGTGGAAGCTTCGAT